>NC_134402.1:165600413-165956663 GCF_038048845.1 Mixophyes fleayi
GACCCTGGTCAGGCTACTTTTATGCCTCTGACAGCTTCATGAAGCACAAAACATGGAGCAATACATGCCATGAAATTGGCAACAAAGCCAAGCAAAAGGAGGAACAATTCCCTGTCAGGATGTGATCACAATATGGCTGATTGGATCTGGAAGCAGATGCCAGGAGCGGATATTGTTTGAGTGACTGAAAAGACATGACCCCCAAAAGCACAGAAGAAAACGAGGCCCTCCTCATGAACCAAAGGGGGAGGGAAGGAGAGGTGAAACCAATGAATAAATCAGTCCATGAGGACCGGGAAATAAAAAGAAATGCTAAAGAGAACTTTTATGAGGCAAAAGAGGGCAGTCCAGTCTGTAATAGCTCTACCTCCCCAGCTTGCAGAACATTTTCACAGACAATAACTTCTTAACAGATGGGAGCCTTGGTTAAGAAAAAAAAAACCTAAGTTCTCTACAGTTTCCAATCCCTGTTTGTTTAGTCTGCTCACAGTTAGGACAGGTGTCTGCAGAAAGGCAATCTACCACAATGGGTTAAAAGACTTTGTGGTGGTTTAATGCAAAATACTGATAGATCATTGATGTGTCTGAAGTGACGAGTTTTGTTAACAGGTGCCTATCATAACACATGTCTGTTCGTTTTCCATGACCTGCAGTAAATGTACTTTACTGTATACACGTGTGAATGCAATTTTTTTTACTATTTACTGAATAAATAAAGTATGAAAACAAAACTGTATTTTATTTTTATTCATTTGTGTCCTGGTATATGTATTACGTTACACAGAATGCATATGTACTTGTTGTGAAAACACTTTAAGGCATATTCAGTATTTGCAATTAATTGCTGTAGATCAATAAAATCATAGTAAGTGTAATAGTAAGTCCTTTAAATTCTTTACAGTTGTTTTTTACCACCACATTCAGCATTATCGTAATCTACTGTTTTTTATTTTTTCCATAGCAGTTTTTCACATTATTTTACACTTTTCATCACTTTTGTGATTTTGTAGAGCAGAAACTAGAAAGTGAAGACTGGTATAGCAAAATCATTATGCAGTCAATTATGGGGCATTATAAACAAAACCCATCAGTGCATAGTTAATGAATTATTCAACCAGGCAAGCAGCGATCCATTCTGCAATTCGACCAATGGGGGCACTGTTAAGTAGGAGTTTACAGGTGATATTTTAACTGGGTGTAGCCCCTGTGCTCCTGGGTACCTCAATGCACCTGGTGCACATGGTAGAGAAAGGAATGGTAAATCTCACAGTAATGTTAATCCTCTTTCTCAAGTTCTCAAATACAGTGCCTCCATCTGAGTTGTTTTCTCTCTTGACAAAATACACCAGGGGATATATTTACTAAACTGCAGGTTTGAAAAGGTGGAGATGTTGCCTATAGCAACCAATGAGATTATAGCTCTCATTTTGTAGAATGTTCTAAACAAATGATAACTAGAATCTGATTGGTTGCTATAGGCAACATCTCCATTGTTTCAAACCCACAGTTAAGTAAATATACCCCCAGGAGTTGACTTGGGGAAAACCCTGCATAAATAGATAACACACACATCAGGAAAAGAGGATAAGCCACTTGGCGCATTTATTAAAAGGCATAAACTTACTTTAAAAGCCTGTAACTTGATAATTAGATTGTAAAGTATAAGAAGTTTAAACTCTGATAAGGATGAAGTGATTGAGATCAATGTAGCCATGACATGTAAAGGCATATAATAGCAATGTTACAATTTCAATATGGGAAAGATTAACTGAACAATGGCATAGGTTAATGACATTCCGAAGAGACAATCAATGAAGACAACATAGGATATCAACACTCAATGAAAGAACAGTAGCAGTTGTGAGTTAGCAATTTCACAATGGCAATAACTTCAAATGGCAATCTCCTATAAGCAGGAATGGATGCATAGACTTGTAGAATGTAGCTGTGTATTAATACCATGCTAAAAGCTAAACTCTTTGCTAAGATAACAGACTGAATGTGAATTACTATTAATAAGACCGATGAGCAAATACCCTGAAATGTATATGACATAATGCAGATGACATGGATGAAATGAGGAAACTGCTGAGTGTGAACTCTGGGTATAAAATCACTCTCTAAAGCAGGGGTGGGCAAACCTGTCCTCAAGGGCCATATCCAGTTCATGTTTTTAGGATTTCTTTAATCATGTACAGCTGAGTTAATCTATTTGGCTGGGTCAGTAATTATCCCACCTGTTTCTACAGACAGAAATCCTAAAAACATGAACTGGATATGGCCCTTGAGGACAGGTTTGCCCACCCCTGCTCTAAAGCGTAAAAGATGGGGTAGCAATAGAGATTGTTGGAAGCCTTCGCAACAATTATGATGAAGAAGATAATGGCAATAAAATAATAACAAGTCTTGTGTTATTGAAGGCAAAGAAGAATATAACTCTCACTCTGAAGCAGTGGCGGATCCAGGGGGGGAGGGGGGGGCGATATCGCTAGCAGGGTTTGCTGCCGGCGGCTGCATACTCTCCCTGGCTGCGTCTGCCGAACGGACCTGCACATAGTGTGCAGCCGCAGGCAGCCTTTACTGTCAAAAAGGGGGCGGGGACTAAATCACCTCCCCCTAAATCACCCCCCTGTAAAATAAACTTCTAGATCCGCCCCTGCTCTGAAGAAGATAATTATAGTGAGAGTCCCACTGATAACTAGTATCAGGATGAAGACAATAATGTGGGTGGTATTTTCATCATATGGAATAACAACAAGGATACTATCTCTTGAACAAGAATAAGTTTAAATAAGGGCAATGGATGGGGGAGTGTCACGGGCACTAGGCGTCTTTACCCAGGTATCACCAGATGATGGACTTACCAGAGCAGTATAGGTGGTAATATGGTACTCTGGTAGCGGGGTGATCACGGAACAGGAGACAGCAGATGGTAAGAGAATGCTCGTGGAAAGTCTATGACTAGCAGCACTGGTAATATATAGATAACTGTACACGAGGAACTGGATGGACAAGGAAACGTGAGGGTAGTCAGTGGTCTGCGGATAGCAAGTTGTACCACTGCTATAGTGAGGAGGAATGTCCAGAAGTAACGAGGAGGTGATGAGAGTCAGCGGTCTGCATATAGCAAGTTGTACCGCTGTCTAGGTGAGGGAATGGAATCCAGGTGAAGGTATCCGGGAAGTCAGTGGTCTGCGTTAGCAAGTTGTACCACTGCTATGTGAAAGGATACAGGAAACTGGTGACTCAGGAAACAGGGAACAGTGATCTGCCTCTAGCAAGTTGTACCACTGAGATATATATGTGAGGAGGAGCACGGGGAGATAAATGCAATGCAGAGTATACACGGGCACACTGAACTTGATCCCACGATGATATGCACAAAATAGTAATAACTGAGCAGCACTGCACAAATATACAAAGTCACAAGAACTATCCAGGCTAAAGGTAACACAGTCAAATGATGGCAATAGTCTCAGTGGATAGGAAACTCCAGAGGTGAATAACTCAGTCCAGCTAGATATGCAATACACCAGCACAGTCAATGAGAAGTATGCATACCGTGGTTCAGGAGAGCAGGCTGTCAGAAAGGAGTGCAGGGATACCTGAACGGCTGGAGGCCGGCAGGATACGAAGTCCCAGGAGGGTGGAAGCAGTAACCAAGTAGGTGCAGCGCACAGTAGGTAGACCAGCAAGAATATAAACAATACTCAGGAAGCAGTAGTATATAGAACTGGACACCCGGAGAGCACAGGAGAGTAGAGGCGGTCTAGCCGAGATGAAAGCAGCGGAGCGTTGATCCGATGCAGACAGGCGAGTTGACACAAGCGGGAACACTGTAGAAGCACGGAACAGCGGATCGGCTGGCTGCAGATACGAGGAGTACTGGAGGGTTGCGATGAGCAGGACACTGCAGATACACGGAGGCAGCGGATAGGAATCAGCTGGTGCAGTCACGATGAAACACGGGAGAGTAGAGGTGAGCAGGATATTGTAGATACACGGAGGCAGCGGATAGGAACCAGCTGGTGCAGTCACGATGAAACACGGGAGAGTTGAGATAAGCAGGATACTGTAGATACACGGAGGCAGCGGATAGGAATCAGCTGGTGTAGTCACGATGAAACACAGGAGAGTTGAAGTGGACTGGAAAATGTAGAAGCACAGAGGCAGCGGATAGGAATCAGCTGGTGCAGTCACGATGAAACACAGGAGAGTTGAAGTGGACTGGAAACTGTAGAAGCACAGAGGCAGCGGATAGGAATCAGCTGGTGCAGTCACGATGAAACACAGGAGAGTTGAAGTGGTCTGGAAACCACAAACAAACAACAGGAAGCAGCAGGAGCTGAATACACGAGGAAACACAGGAACACCTTCAGAGGCTCATGGGGAATGAGACTCCAAGATCAGGCAACGAGGTATAGAACACAGGTGCTTTAAATAGGGAGTGTTGCCTGATCAGCCAATTAACTAAAAGGAACATGTACTGAAGGATTGAAAGGGCTGCACATGCGCAGACCCTCAGGGTGGTGGACGGCCACGGTTCCTAAATACACGAGAAGTAGCACTCACAGTCCGGTGAGTGACAGGGAGTAGTAGTACCAGCAGTACAGTACAGGATTTCCAGCTGCTTACTCTCTGACAATGACAGATTCCCCTCTGGAATGGATAGTTCTCTCTATTAGTCTAGCACATTTATAGTAGCTTTCTCTGATAGACTGGGAGCTCTTTCTAAATTACTGGAAGCTTTCTCAGTTAGGTTGGCAGCTCTTTCTGTCAAACATGCAGGATCTACTTGAGGCAGCATTGGACAGCACCCTTGTGCCATTAGCTCCTCCTCCTATGTCACTCAACTCTGAGTCCTCCTAGCTGTGTGTGTATGTACTGGATCTGGCAGTTACATTGACAGAGCAATCAATCTCCCAGCTTCAGAGCCAACACAACAATCAGGAAAACCTAGGCAGTTGCTTATGGTGACATGGTTTAAGGGGTGCCTTAAACACTGAATGAATGACATAATGTCACTCATTCAGTGTTTTTATTTTCCCTACAACACCCCATGGCAGGAAAGTGCAACAGTTGTTAGCTTCTTACATGAAGCTACTGGCTGCTGCTCTTAAAAGTTTATAGTATGCTGAGAATGTAGCTCGCCCAGCTCTCCACTATCAGTCTGAGTAGTATAAGATGTCACCCCTCACCTACTGTCTGATTTGGAGGAGGGGAGGGTAGTGCCTATGGTGTCCATCGACCTTCCAACTGCACTGTAGAGCTCACGCTTGAATTATTAAATTATTTAGTAGAAAATAAATAAATAAAGGAATACAATCACTGAAGAGCAACTTCACAAGGGCACAAGCTTATAGATTAGAAAGGGGAATCCAATGACTTCATATTATGACATCACTAAGACATCCTCTGAAGATAGGCAGGCTAGGAACAAGCAATAAGGGCTGGCAGTAGTGGAGACCCTCTGTAGACTCAACCCTGTTTCTTACCCTTATAAATCAAATCTTTAATAAAGTATATATATTTGGTACTTCTATTCTCTGGAAGACAAGTGAAATTAGGTTTGCGGTAAATATGATATCAAAAGTTATTTGTGGGTTAACAGTGTCGTTGTTAAGATCACATTCTTGGGCTCATTTATAGTTGAACACATTTGTGCACTTAACATGATAGCCCACAATTGGTCCACTGAGGTACCTGGGAGTGTGGGGTCAATATCATGCAGCAAGGGCACTGGGAGCAGGCTTGTATATATCTTCCCAGGCTGGTCCGTTAATAGAAGATGAGTGTGGCACTTTTTCAGAAGAGGCTTCTTTCTTGCCACCCTGCTATACAGGGCAGATTTGTGTAGTTGTCACATGCACAAACCGACCAATCTCAGCAATAAAGACTTATAAGTCATTCAAAGTTGCCATTTGCCTCTTGGTAGCTTCCCTAAATAATATCCTCCTGGCTCTGTTATCCAGTTTGGATGGACGGCCCAATCTAGTTAAGGTGTTAGTGGTGCCATACGCTTTCCACTTCTTAATATTGCTTTGAATGATACACAAAGGTGGAGTAAAAGTCTTTGAAATATTTTGTATCCTTTTCCTGCCTTTCAACAACTTTATCCCAGAGCTCGTTTGAAAGCACCTTTCCAACCAAATCTTTGCCTTACCATGCACTAGTAGTGGAATCCTCAAGGAACAGCCGTTTTTATTCTAAAGAAATCTAAACCACTACAATTGGTGTCAACTGGTGGCCACTTAGCCTGTTGGGTGATCTGGAATGGTTATTCTAAGAGTAGATCACTTATCCAAACCAGCTACTTTAGTAATTAAATTATATTATTTTAAGAATTTTTTAAATGTTATTGTCACTTTGATGTTGAGGATTATGTGTAAATAAAAAAGTTTGATTTAATTTATTTCAAATCGGGACATCTTTGTCCCAATCTGGAGAAAGTTGGGGGAGATTCTGTCCAATGCTGCTTTTGGCAGAGCAGCGGTGAATGGAAGCCGTGCGCACTGGTAAGCACGGCAATGAAAGGGTTTGGAGGGGAGGGGAAAACAGAGCAGCCTAGTGCTTCAAAACTCCTAGGCTTGCCCCCGGATGTCCACACCCGCTTTCGGCCATCGTGGAATTGTCCCCGTCTGTGGAGAGAGACATGTTGGCAAGTATGTCAAAGGTGTTCTAGTGGATTGAAATCTGGTGACTGTGTAGAACAGTGGAGAACACAGAACTCTTTATCATGTTTTTGAAACCAACTTGAGATGCCATGTACTTTGTGCAAGTGCAGTGGTGCAGTGTGGATGCATAGTGTCCAAAACAAGAGCATACTACAGGCAAAAAAAAAACCAGAAGGGGCAATGTCAGACTGGGGGATGAAGGGCTCACTGGGGGAATACCTTTGAATGTAACAATAAAATAATGTTTGTGTATTATGTACCTGGCTGTTTACCAGTTTAACCTATGGCTCTCCAGCTATTTTAGAAGTCCCAGCTTGTTCTCTGGAAAGTATGCTGTGCTTTGCAGTTGCACAACATTGAAGAGTGAGAGGCACTGATAAAAGTAGTGTCATTGAATGAAGACCCACCTACCTTGCAGCTTATATTCTGTCATGTCTGCTTTGTTAATATGGAGAGCTATGCTCAATCTCCCATCTTGGTATTGGTGTCCCCTGTGACCTAGTGAAGATAGGAAGTGGGGCAGCCTCCAGCCGTCCGCACAGAAAGGAAGTTGGGCTCTCAGCAGTTTCTTCCAAGAGACAGCTGAACTGTAAAGAAGCTATAACTTGAGCTGCATCCTTTTTGTGTAAAACGTACCTGATATATAGATATATAAAATGACCGGAGGTACAAAAATATATATGAGCAACCTGTTCTCTGACATTGCTCACAATATAAGCTTACCATCTGCATATATAAATGTACTATAATAGTGTTAAGTATATTAACTACATAAGCTTCTCATTCGGACTGTCTGTTGCAGTCATTATCAAAATTAGGTAAGTTTAAAAGCTTCTTGTGGTTTAACATCTACCAACATCGCTGCTGACACCTATTACATATAAAAGCACAAGGGCCTGATAATAGGTTTCTGCCAATATGCTTCACCTCTATAGCTTCTCCAGAGCAGTGCAGGGGAAGGGAATCCATCCACATAGGCAGCTTGTAGTACTATACAAAGTAAAATTCTATGTAACTACAAGTCTGATATTTTAATGTACCTTACTATACTAAAAAGTGCATTTAAAAAAATATTGATTACTTCTATTTTTATAATAAAGTAATTTTCTTAAAAATATGCCTTATCACTACAATTTTTCAAAAAATATTTCTGGCGCAGTTCAGTGTTACGCAGCTGGCCTAGTGATACTAGTCTGAAGCATTAAGGGTAAACTTACCGCTTTGACATTCCATTCCTTGACTTGCCAGATTTGGGCTTTCATTTCCACTAACGCCACTAGCATGGTGATTATGCAAATGATGCAACAGTGTAATTTCCACAATATCACTGCGATCTGTTAGAAAGAAAGCCAAAAAAACGGCTGTTGTCCAATCCGCCCAGCCGGTGCTCACCCACTACCTGGAGCATCTGCTCTACACACTCCGCCCCTGGCTTTGTGACATGGTGCATTATCCTGCCAAAAGTAATCATTAAAAGATAGGTAGACTGTGGTCATAAAGGAATGCACATAGACAGGAACAATACTCAGGGAGGCTGTGGCATTTAAACGATGCTCAATAGTTATTAAGGGGTAATTTGTGCCAAGAAAACATTTCCCACACCATTTCACCACTGACACCAGCCTGCACAGTTGAAACAAGGCAAGATGGATCCATGGATTCATGTTGATTACACCAAACTCTGACCATCTGCATGTTGCAGCAGAATTGAAGATTCATCCGACCAGGCAATATTTTTTAAATCTTTACCTATACAGTTTCGGTGAGCTTGTGGACACTGTAGCCTTAGTTTCCTGTTCTTATGTGACATATATGGAATCTGGTGTGGGCTTCTGTTGCTGTAGCCCACCCACTTCAAGGTTGGATGTGAGGTGTGGCCAGAGATGCTCTTCTACATAGCACTGTTGTAGCGCATGGTTATTTGAGTTATTGTCACCTTTCTGTCAGCTTGAACCAGTCTGGCCATTCTCCTCTGACCCTTCTCATGAACAAGCTGTTTATGACCACAGAACTGCCACCCAATGGATATTGTTGTTTTGCGCACAATCCTCCGTAAACTCTAGAGACTGTTGTGCGTGAAAATCCCAGGAATGTCTGAGATACTCAAACCAACCTGTCTGGCCCCAACAATCATTTCACTGTCAAAGTCATTTAGATCACATGTCTTCCACATTCTGGTGTTAAGTCTGAACAAACCTTTTCACCATGTCTGTATTCTTTCATGCATTGAGTTGCTGCTACATGATTGGCTGCATATATATATATAATCAGAAATACTATACAGCAGATACAAAATCATGTAACAGAAAGTGTGGCAAGGTGTTTTAGCAGGTTCATTAGTATAAGCCAGAATAATATTGTTAATATAATTTCTCTTCTGTATGTCTCTACACTGGTTGCCTGTTTTCTACCGAATCCAATATAAAATACTTTTACTAACCTACAAGGCCATCAACAAAGCTGCACCAACATACATCTCCTCTCTTGTGACAAAATATCTCCCAACTCGGCAACTCCGTTCTGCACAAGATCGGCGTCTCTCATCCACACTCATTACATCCTCCCATTCCCGGTTACAGGACTTTTTCCGGGCTACACCCACTCTATGGAATTCTCTCCCTCGCACAATAAGACTTTCCTCTAGTCTACAAGCTTTCAAGTGTTCTCTGAAAACCCACCTTTTCAGACAAGCTTATAATATTCTTCAACCACCCTCTTAACCTCACTACACTACCCTATTACCCACCTGTTATACAACTACCCCTTGACCAACATTGTTGTGTGACAGAATCATTTAGCTTATGAGTCACTTTTACCTTTGCAGTCTGGCTGGGCCGACTGCAAATGTAGACTTAACCTCATGTGTCAAACTCCCATTGTCCAATAGATTGTAAGCTTGCGAGCAGGGCCTTCTCACATCTTTGTCAATAGAAATAGAAAAGACTGTCAGCGCTCAATGATCAATAAAGCTGCCGAATATCATGGATAGAACAGGGTACACAGACCTATCAGATAGTTTACAATTTATAGAAAATCCAGATTATCGGCGCTAAATTGTACCCAGGGATCTCAAAAAAATGTTAAAAAACTCTAAAAAAACAATATATCAGGATGGACAAAATATAAATGGCAAAAATAGAAATAATACAATAACCATCTAATTCAGTTCATTATAAACAATCTTCACTGTTGAATAGTGAAGATTCATTCGTGATGCAGAGGTATAAATGATTTCCACTTCACCGTCACATTCATATAGAAAAGTAAGAAATCAATTCTTACCAGAAGGTATTTGGTAATAGGCACATAGCAGGTTCTTTATTGCTTTTCTCCGTTTCCTCTGAATAGTGATGATGAAAACTCTCGCTAATTCACGTTTCCTTCTTCATGATGTCTCTCATAATATTATCATAAAAATAAGCAAAAAATGGACATCTAGCGTGATAATGTTTAAAAAAGACAATTTTATTGTTGTCCCATATAAAATGTTACAATGGAGTATAAAATTCCAACAAAGAACGGTAATTTCAAAAACAGGTATGTATAAATACTCCTACCATGTGGCCAAGAAGGTCACCTGACCTTCTTGAAAAAGACCGTATTAACGGTTGAAACGCATTGAAGTCCAGACTGATCTATGAATGAATTTCGATATTGGATTTATGTTATGCGCTTACCTATTGGCCACATGGTAGGAGTATTTATACATACCTGTTTTTGAAATTACCGTTCTTTGTTGGAATTTTATACTCCATTGTCACATTTTATATGGGACAACAATAAAATTGTCTTTTTTAAACATTATCACACTAGATGTCTATTTTTTGCTTATTTTTATGATATTATTATGAGAGACATCATGAAGAAGGAAACGTGAATTAGCGAGAGATTTCATCTTCACTATTCAGAGGAAACGGAGAAAAGCAATAAAGAACCTTCTCACATCTTTGTCTGTTTTACCCAGTTTGTTTATTAGTTTACTATGTTTGTCCCCAATTGTAAAGCGCTACGGAATATGTTGGTGCTATATAAATAAATGATGATGATGATGATAACAAAATATATTTTGACATGTTGCATGATTATGTGAATTTTATAATCTTATATTTTCTTAGATGTCACACAAGCTCATTTTATGATATATTAATTACTCACTAAATGCTGAGTAAGTCAGAAGTAGCGATTAGAGAATCTGCAGTTTTTAGTTCACAGAGTTAAACATTGCATTTTGATATGGTTTTTGACAAATAAATTCACAAATTTTTTACAGTTGTCTAAAATAATGAATAGATATTTAAGGGTATAAAAAAAAATTGCCAACGTAGGCTATATAAATTCCGTGTGTTGGTCTTTTATTTGACATTTTTATAAAATTAGTTAAAAATATTTTAAACAAAAATTTTTAGTCAAATTTAACTTTTTGAATAACAAATTTTGTTCCAAACACCAAAACTTTTAATTTCATGATTTTATTTGGGACTCTCAAATGGACCACAATGTTTAGCATGGTGCTCAGTTACCCAAACCCTTTATTTGAAAACATAAAATTTTATTTGTTTTAGCACAACACAATCTATATTTTCTCCATTACAAAATAATACAAATAGCTTAATGGCAAAAATGATACTATCACTTTAAGTTGTTGACACATTTATTTGTATATATTTATCTTAAGATTCCTCCTAACGCCCTGAATCAAAATTTTAGCTGAATTATTGCTCATTTAATGCAGAGCCAGTTTTTTTACAGTTACAAATTACATAATCTAAAAATATTATAACCACAGCTTCATTTATCTGACTTTATTGCCTTTCATTTCTGAAAATAATTTACAGCTTGCATTCTGACATTTAAATTAAGAGGGTGCACTAATTCTTGTGCATAACAATAATGAATTAATAAGCTTTTCGCTGCAAAGCCAGCAAGTCTTAATTATTATGCACACTACAGTAAAATCACTATTTGGTTGGTAAATGTAGCTTTATCAGTTTTTTGTTCTAAATGATAGTGCAGCCTCCATGAATAAGTCACAAAATTACAAATCAAAAATTAGTTTTAACACAATAAGTTCTGCTGTTAGAGATATTTGATTATGCTAAGATCTATGTACTTTTGTCTGTACAATAAAGTGAAATTTATTTTGAAATGTGGTTTTGTATGAGAACCAAAAATTATATTTTTGATGTTCATGTTATGGAGTAAACAAAATGATTTTATATTCTCAATAAAACAAACAAAAAAACATTTATTGAATTAGCTATCACTACTTTTAAAATGGCATCATCAAAGTTTTTTCAGTCAGCTTTTTGCATCAGAGATATATTTTGCAGTCCTGTACAATAATTGGTTACATGGTTTGACATGATTAGGTCACATGTTACACAGTAGTTTTGGATGTGTTCTATGGGGCATTTAATTATATTTTATATGATAAATTTTTGTATTTATTAACAACTGTGAAGACTCTATTCTTTCTTGTGCATATGATAGGTTATTACATTATTATAATGTGTACAAATAAGGAGATGCAATTTTCACATTTACTACTAGCAGTGACAAGTCATATAGCTACACTTTCTGTACAATACCGTGGGGTGAAAGTATAGACACTTGTTACTCCTGATGCAAACCTGGTTAATATGCTAGTATAGCTAAATTTCTTCACACATCTTTAAAGATCTGAAGCACACAGCGATAACACAAACATTACTACATACTTGAAAATCAAGATTCCCTACTCAACACTCAACATATGATTTTGCAAGTAAAGTTCCACTTTTGCTACATATAATAATCATACAATCGTATAAATACATATAGATAGCAAACAGATCTAGCAATTAAACAGTGCATACAATTGTGCCCTAAAATATTTTTATTGGCCATGCTGAATAATAATTTGGCAATAGAAAAAATGGGTTTAACATACCTTTAAAAATTGTAGAGTTACAGAAAATAGAAACTCTACCAATACCACTTTCAATCTTGCCTTGCAATATTCACTTAATTATGTTTTATGTTTTAGTTGTTTGTTTGTTTCTTTACCTTTTACTTTCTGTAACACTTAGGGGCATATTCAATTGTTGGCGTTATAGCCAAAATTAACGCGCTGCACGCACTATTACAGTCATTACGGTAATAGTGCGCGTAAATACCCGTATTACGGTACTTTTCTCGCTGGATATCAGCTCTCAGCTCAGGGAGCTGCAAACTGAAATCCGGCTTACTATTACAGTAATACCGGTAATAGTTTTTCCAGAATCGAGTATGCCCCATACTATAGGTCCCATAGGTCTAAGCATCAAGCTAATATTCCACTTAATAGATGCGTAAACAGTTGTATCTGCAACTTTTAAGTATGTTTGTTATGCATTACATGCTTAACGGAGGAGATTTTAGAGAAATCTCCTCCATTTAGGCAAATACCATGCAGCATTGCAATCCCCATAGATTACTATGGGGACTATGATGTTCTGCAATGCATCAAGCTTTGCATTGCGCGGACAGGTAACGCTATCTCAGGATTGCGTTACCTGTCATTTCCTATGGAATTCTGCTAAAGCCTCTCATGTGCACAGCACTTCCTCCTAGGTAAATAGGAAAACGTGTTTGCATCAGATTGGTCACTTCGCCGGGGCTCCAGACTAGCCCCAGCACAGTGCATCTTAGCGACGTATAAATATGTATCACTGCGATGTGCAGCGATGCATATTTAGCATCACCGCATCTTATGATGCATAGACCCCCTTAGGCCCTATGTTAGATAAAGTAGAAGTTCCCCTGATATTCCCTTAAATAAGTGAAGTACAGTTCCTACTTGAGGAATGTGGCTCAGCTAGCTGTACTCTGCATGCTTGGCAGACTTGGATACATGATTACCATGTCTAAAACAAACTAGCTCAATCTGTAGACTATCTAGGGACATTTGGCTAATGGTAGGTGCCTCTAAACATGTCACATGCACAGAGCTGGATTAAGGCTTCGGGGGGCCCGGGGCACTTAAGACAGGGGGGCCCCTAAGATCTAAAATTAAGGGCATAGTGACACATCCTGCATTACATCACCTACAGCCCACAGTATGACACTTACAGCTCTCCCAGAGGGCTTGCTTAGGTTGTCTACATAAGAAAAATCATTGCTTCCACAAACTAAAATACTGTACATTAAAAAATCATCAAAACACCACATTAAAATGGGTATTGACACCACAAATTTAAAACTAGCAATGATATCACACATTAAAAATACCATTGATAACGTACACTAAAACTAGCAATGATACCACACGCTAAAACTAGCAATGATACCGCAAATTAAAATACCATTGATAATGCATCATTGGGCATGGCCAGGCCACCCTCCTACAGACAAAAAACCTGCATTGTTGTGTACACCATTGAACGGTCACCAAAAATTGGGATTGTCCCACTAGAATAACAATATTTCACAGACTTTGCTGCTCTCTCCTACCTGTTCTACTTACTTTCACCACCTGTGCTGCAGGTTTCTTTAGTTGCTGCTTGTCTGAATCCTGGAATGTTAGGGGCCCTATTTGGAAAAAAAATGGGTACATTTAGAAAATTACAGCCACCCCCAGCGTTAAATCAGTACCACCCATGATTAATAATTAGGCCTTCCTCCAACATTAAAATAATAGTATTCACATTTAATAAATAAGCCTATTTCCCTCCCTACAAACTGCCGCAGCAATAAATTAATAGTATTTACATTTCAGAAATATACCTATTTCCCGCAACGTCACTACCATTAAATAATTCATAGGCACATTTACTAAAGGGACCTCATTCTTCCCAAACTCACCCCCACATTCAGTAGCGCCCAAACCACCCCATCTTAAATTAATTAATTGTCCCCACTATTGTGCCTCTCCCCCCCCTTTTTCCTCATGCTGTGTTTATCCCCCTTTTTCCTTACTGTGCCTCTCTTCTCCCCCTTTTTTCCTTACTGTGCCTCTCTTCTCCCCCTTTTTTCCTTACTGTGCCTCTCTTCTCCCTCTTTTTTCCTTACTGTGCCTCTCTTCTCCCCCTTTTTTCCTTACTGTGCCTCTCTTCTCCCCCTTTTTCCTCCATACTGTGCCTCTCTTCTCTCCATTTTTTTTCCTTACTGTGCCTCTCTTCTCCCTTTTTTTCCTTACTGTGCCTCTCTTCTCCCCCTTTTTCCTCAATACTGTGCCTCTCTTCTCCCCCTTTTTTCCTTACTGTGCCTCTCTTCTTCCCCCTTTTTTCCTTACTGTACCTCTCTTCTCCCCCCTTTTTTCCTCCATACTGTGCCTTTCTTCTCCCCCTTTTTTTTTTTACTTACCTTTCTTTTAGCTTCTTTCTTCTCTTCTGTCTTCTTGTTTTTTTCCTGGTCCTCTGCGCGCTGCTCCTCACTGAATGACAGGCGTGCCTTGATGACGTCACGCCTGTCATTCAGTGTTACAAGTGCAGAGAGGGAGGAGGAGGGACGCCAGCGCCGCGGTGAGGTGAGTATCTTTTTTTTTTTTTTCTTTATTTCACTACCCTGCTCCCCCCACCAATGAAGGGAGCCCCGTACACGCCAGCCCGCAAACCCCCCCTCCACCCAGGCGCCGCCAGCGGGGGGGCGCCATTGAAAAAAAAAAGAAAACACAGGAGAATAAAAAAAAAATCATAGGTTAGGAGCGCGGCGGGGGGCCCTCGGAGAGAGGGGGCCCGGGGCACGTGCCCCCTGTGCCCCCCCCTTAATCCAGCTATGCACATGCAGCACAAGCTACATCAGGGTAATGGCCCAATAAATGAATCTTATTTAGAAAAAGAACTGTCACTTAATAACTAATTATTAATAGTTTACAATTTTGTACAATCCAACACACTTTCAATCAATTTTCCCCCTAACGCAGTTTCCACCGTTTGCGCTCTTTCTTTATTTAAAGTAAACTCTGACAGACAAAGCCCTCTCTTCTTTTTGTTTCAATTTGAACTGAATTTGAACTTTTTAATAGTTTTACAGCACTGCATTACAAGTATAAAATATAGGTGTTTTATAATACTGTATACTATTAATACTACTTCTACTACTGCTACTAATAATATATGTATTTGAGTCAAAATATATGCACAAGAACAGAAATTATACATGCATATTGGTAAAAATTTTAACCACACATTGTGTAGTATATATTTAAATGAAAAAGGACACAATTTTTAAGCTCAATTTGTATACCCTATATCAGAATCATTTATACCTCATTTACTGCAATATTTGACTGATAGGCATTCATAAGGTTTGGCTAACTGAAACACAAATGTCTGTCAAAAGAAATATAAATGCCACTATTTGTATAATGTAAGCTATACCAGCAAAGCTATCACACTCCAATATACCTATTAAGTACAGCTGTGCAATTACAACAGTTGTAAAATATCTGTGTAAACAGACAAATCAGTGCTTAATACAGACTGAGCACTGTAGACAGTGTTAGTAGAGCAATGCAATATACAGAACTGAGTAGGTTATGATTCCCTATAAGAGATGCTCAAATATTTCTAACAGGTTCAAAATGCAAACAAATTGTACTGGTTTGATGGCCACAAACATGTTCATGGTACAATCTCTAACTGACCCTGGTTAGAATTTGTGGTTCAAAATTTGCAGTTTGCGTTTGAAACTCACAATCTGCAGTTTACATTTGAGATTTGTTGTTTGCACTCAAGGTTGCTGTTCATTCATGTTAAAATGAGTGTTTTTAAATATTTTTATTTTTATACACTCTTTTGAAAGGTTTTGAAATAAAAAGTATTTAAAACTTTAAAAACTGGGCTAGAAGTTCAAAGTTCATCATTCACATTTGAGATTTGGCATTCAAAACAGTTAAAATTTATCAACTTAAGCTTGCACACAGTCGTGTCGATCAGGTTCAAATATGGTTAAATCGGCTGGAACATGGTTGAGCCTGTTTGACTCTCTTGAATTTTGCTTAGTTTTATTTAATTGAACAAACATTCAAGAATTACAGCTAATTTTAACATTTTTATATCAATGAACCGGTTTGAGAAACAATATGTGGCCATTTCGAACATTTTTTTTCACTACTTAGAGGTACATAGAGAGTTGGCTATCTCATAGATCCAGGCAGAATGAGTCTTAAACTGGCTACATGCTACTTTTATAAGATTATGGTCATGTAATGGTAGCTGCTGCTTTGTGATTAGCTCTTTTTATTTTCTATTGACCGTGGTTGCTCTGATTGTACATTGGACATTTTTTATTTTCCAGATTTTGTAAGCCACAAAATTATTGCATAAGGCTCACTAGAGACCATTTGCACGGATTTCATTTTAGGTTGGATACATTTGCTCATCTCTAGTCCCTATTTATAAGTATAATTTATTTCCCTTTATTTTTCTGTAAACATTTAGCAAAAAAAAAATATATTGGTTAGTCTGAGTCATCTGCACATTTGTATTTATTAACGTGAACGTTACATGCTTTGCAAAACAAGACATTTGCAGTGCTGGTTCAATGTCCCTTAGATGTTCCAGACTAATGAATGCTTAGTTTGCATTACAGGTGATCTAGGGCTATATCAATTCAGTCTATACTGCTGAACACTCAGCAAAACCCTGTAGTTTTTATACTCCATAAATCATATTATAGCTCATTCACAGGTCGAGGTGCATAAACCAATAGCACTTAATTACAGGTTAATGTTTATTCTTTTTTAATAAGTCCTTCCTCATTTCACATTCAAAATAAATAAAAATAGTTAACCTGTTAAATAGAACAAAAGATATGGTAATGTGCATATAATCAATTTTTTAAAGTTGAATTTAACACAAAAATGAAAACTTGAATAAAAATACAAATTTAGAGGCTTGTATCACTGCCTTTGAAAGTAAAAAAATGGTAATATATTGTACGGTAATAGACTATAGGTAGGTACACACTACGAATTTGAATTCTGTTCCTCTTCGGAGGTATTTAAGTGCATGGTAAACCAGTGTAAATACATGCATTGTCTTGACCTGAACACTGCTTAAAGTATTTGTGTTAAAGCCAGTGCTTTAAACAATTGAAATATGTAATAACATAGATTTCAATGTTTAGAGACATTAAAGCTGCATCAACCATGCAAATGAATTCAGATTCATGCTACTGGGGATAGGGCTGTATTCAAACTTGTAGTGTATATGTACCCCTAGACAACACATTGACACTTATGTCACCACCATTTGGCAGAAGGCAGCATCAAGTCATATTGGAAAAATAACACATATACATGCCTAAAAATAAAGAAATGTCTGCAAGGTTTAGAAAAGGAGATACATAGCTTATTGCTGTCATTGGGGGCTGGGTTGAACTCATGCATGTTATCCTTTTGTTAGATGTTTTGGAAACACCTGGTGCAGATTTCCTTCCATAATGACCTGGCTTAGTTAGCATCTCATATTGAAAGGTGGGGTATACAGAAAGAAAGCAAAAAATCTTTTCATACAGGCTACTCAGTCAATTGCCCTAAAACTGTTTCCAGCTATAAGGCAGCCCCTTCCCTAGCTCTCACTCACTATAGATAAATATGCTACACCATCATGGATTGTAAGATAGGTTATGTGTGGTGGAGAGGAAGGGGCACAGCGAGTGAGCACCACAAATTTTTGGACATAGTGGGCCTGAGTCATTAAGAAGAGCAAAGCACAAACAAGGAGTAACTTTGCACTTGGGCAAAACCATGTTGCATTGGAGGGAGAGGTGAATTTAAAATATGGGGACAGATTTATAGTTGGAGTAGGGCATATTTTAGATCAACTGTAAATTTCTGTGTAAAAATAAAGCTATTAAGTATTTGTGTGCTACATGGAAAAGTAGTCAGTGTTTTCCTTACATGCAAAATATTAAAATATTTTGCACCCCTTGCATTGTAACATGGTTTGTCCAGGATCAAATTTACTCCTTTTTGCCTTATACTCCTTAATGACGCAGACCCAGTATATCTACACCATTTGTTGTAAATGTACAATAGCTTTATTCTTATTTTAACAAAATACATAGAGTACAGTTTGCACTTGGCTAGCACACTTCCCATGCATTAAACCCAAAAAAGGTCAACATATCTCAAGATAAAAACCTTCTGCATTATTCCCATTAAAATAGATTCTTTGGATTGCTGCTAAAAGATTTACTCTTGCCCTCGGAGCATGGCCCATTTCAGATGTGTTTGTCTTGATATTTTCAAGATTTTCTATTCATACTAGCAGACTGCTTGCCATGGCTGCTAATTCATCACTACCTTAAATCTCATCTTCTGTCTTTACTCTCATCATTATTTTCTATATGACCAGTACACCATATGTACGACTTGAATAAGTATGTGTATATGATAGTTATGCTGGAGAGAGCAGTAGCTCATTGTTTTGATCATCCTCAATATCCTACCGTATATAGCTTAATGATGCTGTAGCAGGAAAATAATAGGTAGTAATAATAATAATAATAGTCGCTGTCACGGAGCAGCAGAGATGGTCGCTAACCGGTATTGGCGCAACTGAACAGGGAGGAGCGGAGTCTAAAGTACCCCGATATTCACCAGGGCCCCCCGCAAGGGAGTTTGGGCTTAGCTGCAGAGGGTACGCAGGTAGCGGTTCTCCAAAATAGTCACCGGTGTAGCAACAGTAGTAGACAGGCATAGTCAGACAATCAAGGTCACATCCAACCGAGCGGTGGAGAACACAGCGAGGATCCAGAGAGAAGTCAGGTCAAGTCAAATAGTCAAACCAGCCGGGCAGCGAGGTACCAAAACGAAACACAGGAGAATAGTCACAGGAAGCCGAGTCAGAACCGAATAACACTGGATCAGAGCAGTGAAGGATAGCCAAGGTAGAAAATTATCTAGTTGGAATATCACATACAGTATGAGCTGATGTTTTATTGAATCGTTATATCTTTGAAGGTGATATGGTAATTTATTATGCAACATGAGCTGCCTTGACATAGCTGGAACTCTACCACATATCTATTTGTGGCATAAACAAACAGATTTAGAGAAGGACTACTATGTTGGAAACTGTATAAAGCAGGTTCAGGTATGTTTGATAAAAAATGTCGACTAGAAAGTTGCCATCTAGTTGCTGGACAAGCCATCAATTCCTGAAATGTTGCAGATTCAACAAATCTAAAGCTCAGAGTATCTCTAGGATGAGTGCTCTAGGATGTGTCCTGCTATACTTTTTTCTGTGCCTAATGCTTCCCTCAGTGATGGTTGTTGATGATAGTTTTGGCTGAGAATGTCTGAGAAATTAGAATTTTCATGTCATAATTGTTATCAGGTGCAATATCAGTCCCATAATTATCAACATATACATCATCACCCTCACATTCATCAGCAATGACAAAAACATTAGGGGCCTGATTCATTATGGCATGTACATACCAATACATCTATTTTGCTTAAAATCGATCTTCACATGCCCAGAAACAAACCATACACCAGAGCATGCAACAACGTTCTGTTCATCTTTAAACACAAAGGACCCTTACTACAGCCTAAGAGGAAGTGCCAAGCTGGAGTGCATGCAGCAGCATTTGATTCAAGCTTTGGGTATCTTGAAGGTCATATAATTTGCCCCAGCTACAGGTCTGGTGTAAGTGCTGATTACTAGTGAGGATGGTCGTGTATGCAAGCAAGAACATTTGCAGGAGCAACGGAAAAAATGCATTTTATGTACAAGTGATATTAATAATATCCTAATAAATGTATTTTATGTGAAAAAACTCTTTATTTTGTAATGCTTTTTTTTCTGTGCAATCTTTTGGGACTTTATATTCCACATATGTATTGGACGTATCCTGCAGTCTACTGTCTGTTAGAACAGAGTGGACTTAGACCTGCATTCTTCAACAAATGTATCTTTACATCTGCTCCTTGTTGAATTTGGAAGTGCCTATGCCCAATTTATGTGTTTTTTCTTTTAAAGAAACGCACAATAAGTTCCTTATAAGTGCTACAATGAATCAGGCCTTAGATGTACTCTTAATATATAGACTTTTATCGTTTGTACTGATATTTGGATTGTCAGGTTGTTTCTCTCAATTGGGACCATGATGTCGAAACAGGGCATAAGTTCCGAGAAATATTCCTTGGAAACCTTGATTAACCCTTCGCTCACACTACTCATTCTGCCATTTATATATTTATTACCCAAATAATTCTCCAAAAAATACCAACAAGATGATTTTTAAATAAAATAACATTGAAATGTGAACACAATTGTGCTTGTAGTAAAGTGTTCAAGGTTTGCATTTTAGGGTTACTGTTCATATTGAAAAATCTCCAAAATTTAAGCTAAATGCAATAGAGCCAATTCGAACTGGATCGAGTATGTGTATGTGTAATCTGTGCTCGCATGAATGCAAAACAGCCGGTACACTGTCGAACAGACTCAAACACGGTCGAACTGGCTTGAACATGGTTGTACCAGTTTGAACATATTCAAACTTGTTCCATTTACTTATTTTTTTAAACCAGTCCTAAAATTCAATAATTTCCAACTAACTGTTGGACAGATTCACCAAACAGGTTTGAGAAATGAACTGCAACGAGTTTGATCATCTCTAGCAACAACCTCTCTATCAACAACTGTATTACATTAATAGCCCCCACATTTAATAATAGGCCCCTGTCCCGACTGGCTGGCCATGCACATTATCTGTCAGCCTAGGCCACATGCCATCAGCATTGATTTAAAAATAAAAAGTAATAAATTTAAAAAAAATGCCCCCCTCTTAGCCAAAAGAGCTCTAACAATGCTATGCCTGCCTAGGCTGGTATCAGAAAACATTATCCCTTGGAAATGAGATAAACCAACTATATAAGTTGAAAGTGATCATGAAAAAGACATAAACACATACTGTTGAAAGACACTTTATTGCATCAAAGATAGGAATACTCATAATTATTTATACATTAAACTGACACAATTTTATATTTTCATTCAGCAACAATATGAAGTAATAGGAGTATATATCTTAATGAGTGGCGAGGTGGCAGGGCAGTGATTACTGCCATCTTAACAGTCAATTTGTTATTTCTCAAATATCCATTTACCTTTTTATTTTATTTTTTTACATTAATCATTTTTATTGAGATTTGTTAGGTTAACGGGGGATACAAAAAGAAAGAAGGGGAAAAAGGGGGGGGGGGATATGTACACACCAATACAGCGTATGCAGGTTACAAACATTGTACAGTATACATTTTACATTCTGCTGTGGTTACTTCACCTAACCCACCAGACTTGGTCTAAGTCTTTGAAGGCCCAATTTAAACACTCCATCCAGGCACACCTATTGGCGTAGGACCTCCATTAGCAGGGGACCTTTTTATTTTAACATTTCGCTAGCCTAGTTATCCTCATTTGGGGAACTGAATTATCTAGGATTCTCCATTTTAATGTATATCAATAAAGCTTTAAAGCATATTTTATGTTTGTATCAATGAGATATTAAGTATGAGCCATTGAGTGCCCGTTATCACATCTCTTGTTTCTTCGTTATTCTTCATGGATTATTTATCTGTGTGGGTGCACCTCCCTAATATTTTAGGTTAATTTGGTTAAAATTGACGGCTAAGGGGGCGGCATTTGTCTTTCTTGCCCCAGGCGCTAGAATTCTAAGTTACGGCTCTGGTATGAGTGTACTGATGACTTTACAATATTTACAATATTTTAGCAATTTATGTTTTAGAAATATAAAACATTTGAAAGAAAAGATCTTTGAGAAATGTATTCTAGTATCACCATGGTTTTTATCTGAAAGCTTGTCTCACTGTTTAGTGCACATAATATTTATACTTATTCACGTGCAAGGTATCATTATTGTTACACTCTGCTCTATATATACTATTGTTCCTTTTACATAGTGAAAAACATAAGGAAATTTGGAAGATCACATAAAAAATGACTTTTGCCTCAACATCTACAAGATTACATCATATTGAAATAAGACGAGCAGCATATACATTGTTCTAAATACAATTTGTTAAAATGTTACACACTATATTTTACTGAGTTTCATTGTCCAGTCTGTACTGAGGGATAACTGCTTGAAGTAATCCTATTTAATGCTATTTGGTTGAATGAGGTAGGAAAGAATCCTATAAGCAAAATCATTGCACTTGTTTAAGTGTTCACCCAAATAATTCAGAAAAAGGTTCCTAGCATTAAAGGAGGAATTATCTTGATAAATGATGGTGCTCCTTTCTTAAAGGAAAGTGGACCAAAACTTTGATAAATGACCCCTCCAGACTTTACATTAAAGTGATTCAGATTCTTACCCATCGGGGTCATTTGTCAAGTTGGCAGGAATATCCCATATGTTGAAATGATGTCATTACAGTTATTTGCTCCTTGTGTCTTCTTCTGTATCACAGGTTAAAGGCTGGTATGTACATTTGCACAATTAATAAATATATTTTGAAATTTGAGCCACCATTCACATTTATTTCTAAATGTGATTTCTTAAAGCACCACAAAAAACACACACAATCTCTGGCGCTCTAATATTAAATGTTGCTAATCAGTATAAGAAGTAAGTTGCAGCAATTCAATGGAGATAGTGTCCAATCTCCTACAATTACAATATAAAGGGAAAAAAAGAGGATGAATGCGCAAACTCACTTCTTATGAACCATATAATCAAAGTTTAATAATACCAGATACTAGACCATCACGATATCACATGTCAATAAAAAATGTATATATACATAATCATAAATCCCTGAGTATATCTCCTTAATAATAAAACATGCATGTACACAACATCCAATACATGATTCTTAAAATATATAGAAAGCAGACTTTAGCATCTTTGCTCCATATCCTGATGGATTAAATACTTTTCTATTCTCATGAAATGAAATCAAATAGTAGAATAGTATAGAGTCTTGAATCAGTATGGAAATATATAGAGCAACAATGTATCTCCTTGAAGGAAGAAATCCAGATGACTTCACAATAGTTATACACGTTGTTTCAGCGATATGAAGCTTGACACAAATCAATGTATACAGATGAATTTCCTCCGTATAAGGGGTATATAAATTTCCATCAATAGGTAGTCCTTGGTATAATAGCCCCTGATATATTTAGGGCAAGAATGTCCTACTCACTTTATGGAGGAAGAAAATCCAGAGGTAATCGCCCACAATATGTTTGGGCATAAATAGCTCCCCCGTTTTAGGAGTAGAGAGTGATATTTAGCGGTAATAGCCCACGTTGTAATATAGGCAAAAAAGAGATTATTTCTTAAAGCACATCTATATTAACTGACACATTGAAATACAGTTTATATTCTCTATAACAATTAACCTCAGGGCTCTTTTCTATATAATCAATGCTCCCCCTTTATACTGTCAATCTCACTTACTTTCAGGTATGTTCTTAAAATATGTGTATTAAAAGGAAACATTTCTGACTATAGTATGTCACTGTGGATCAGGACCGGAGTTTGGGGGTGGGTATCCTGAAGTGAAAGTGCCTGAGGTCCTGGTTCTATAGAGGACAGCAAAGCCTCAATTATGTTTTCTGAGGGAGAAATTTAGAGTGGTAATTAATAACTAGTAAACAGCTTCTGGTGTAGCTAGCCCACTGTACAAACAGCATCCTGTCTAGCAAAAGTAGTCACACCCACTGTAATCAAAGTTTCCATTATTTCTCGTTCAAATGAAGTGGCAGAGTGGTCCTACAGCTTTTATTGTTTGTTTTGGGCCACTGTGGTCAGCCACTTGTGGAACCACAGTAGAACTACAATGTCCACATTCCCTGTCAGCTGTGTTTGTCAAGGAATGCTGGAACTTGCAATTCCACAACAATTAGAGAGAGACACAAATTAACTACCTCTGGATTGTTTACTAGCCACTGGAAATAATGAAAATTTTTAAATATTTATTGCATATTAAGAACCAAAAATGGGGTCTGTGTTGAGTACTAGTCACCAGAATTTGGGTTTCTATTATATTCTAGCCACTATTTATTTCTATTATATAATAGTTATGTATTTGAAGTGTGCACCTTATGGTAAACACCAGCATTAGGGTCAGCATTGTAAACAACCTACCAGAATTGAGTCTATTTTATATAGTATCCACCAGTAGGGAATGCTACTTATATACTTACCACCAGAATTGTAGTCTTTATTATATACTAGCTACCTGAATTTATATTTTCATTTTATTCTGGGCTCCAGAATTGGGGTCTATAATGAGAAATAGTCACTAAAATTATGGTATGTATTGTATACTAGCCACTTACATTAAGTCTATTTTAAATAACAGCCATAACAATGGGGAGCTGTATTGCATGCTAGCAACCAAAAATGGGGATCTGATTTTTATATTAGCTATCAGAATTGATTCTGGATTATTAGTGCTTACTAGAATGGACTCTGCTCCAACCAAACAATACACTCCAACAAAACAGTCCTTTTGTTTAAATACGGATCTGTTCCCCTGTTGCCTACGCTGGGTTACGTTTTTAGTATCTGTTTCTATAAAGTGTATATAGGCATGATATTTTACCTACAAGTTCAATTTATTAATCCCCCTTCATCATTTATAGTATGTTTCAATCTGACAGTAAAAAGGATAGAACTGTATATTACAAATTGTTAATTCAATACAATTTAAATGAAAATAGACATGCAACAACTTCATGACAGATAACTCTTTTAGTTGCAAACCAGTTTTTAAGTATAATTTTTATGGTAAGCATGAAGACAGTCTCTCTGGGGCTTATTAGTCCCAGAAGCTATTCCTCTATTGAAACCCAAGGATGATGTCACAGAGATTTCTGTGGGGTAGAAGATGGGTCAAGTACAGTATTCTATATTTATCACTATGCAAGGAACTACTACACTATGTTTAAACCTTTACGCAGCGGCAAACGCAGGGACCTGTCACTGACAGGCAGATCCCTGCATGGGTGGTGAGGTAAATTAAAAGCATGTACTGCTTGGTGTAAAGCAGGAAGTACAGTTATGTCAAGTTGCACAAAGGTGTTAAATATGTTCAGCCCATAGTAATAACTTGGACAATAATAATATAAGATCTGAGTGCTGATTGTATACCACATGTTCCCTTATTATAACCTTAATGTTCTGCAGTTTAAAAGCTGTGTTTAACTATTTAAACATATTTGCAGTTACAATTGCATTTCTGTTACAGAACAAGCCCATACTTACCAACTTTCCGAAGTTGGCTTCCAGGACTCTGCTGGGGGAGGTGGGCGTGAGTGGGGCGGGGTGCCAAAATCGCGTCATTTTGGACCCGCCCCTGTGATGTAATGATGCGTCATTTAACATGGGCACGGGGCCAAATGCCATGATTCACTAGGAAGTTGGCAGAATTCGGGAGATTGCCATGCTCTCCCTGGAGTCCGTGAGACTCACCCAAAATGCGGGAGTCTCCCAGACATTCCGGCAGAGTTGGCAAGTATGAACAAGTCACAGCTAAAAATCAGTCATTTCAGTTTAGATAATAGTGTGACAGTACTAATAAATTGATACATGTAAGCAACTGATCATTCCACTTAGACATGACTAAATATCCTGAGATTTGGTTCACCAAAATATGTATGAGGCTGGACCTATAGTTCTGTTTTGCCAAATCATTGCCTAATTTTGTTATTTCTGGTTCAAATAAAAATAAATATGTTGTAATGTTTTAAAGCAGATTTATAAGGTTATATTTGATGAATATGTTGTAGCATTTTAAACAGCAATATCCTAAACAGTGAGCAATTCTATTTCAAATTAATTATCCATGCATGTTAGTTTACAAATTGATTTGTGACACTTAAGGACCCACTCAATGCTTTGCGAGTAGTCACTGTGCTCAAAATATCTCTGTATTCAATGAAAGTGCCAGCTCACCGGATATGGTATGAAGAGTGTGCTATGGGGTAACCAGGAAAGTTAAATTTTTGAAGAGAGGTGCCATGTAAATCACAAACACATTTATGTTTATTGGTAACAGTGGGTTGCCTGGTGGGTTGGCACTCATCTGGCATTTTAACGTAATCAATGGCAGCAGTTTTATGGCTCCTCTAAGCTACCATGTCCCTTATCTTGAGGACATCAGAGCAGAACCGAGTCCCTCGCTGCAATGTTTTTTCTTTTTAAACTAAATAGACATGTTTTAAGACAAAGAGACAGATGCACATGTATTTATATGTATATTAGTGAGGGACTCACTGTTACTGATACTTCTCACCAGCCTCAGAATATGGACAATTCACTGCAAGTGATTGAACAGGCTTTCTTATGCACAGACAGTGCTTTTTAATAGACAGAGTGCGAGGCACGTGAAAAGCCTACTTTTCTGTGATGCAACAAATGACAAGTCAGGTAGTTGAATAGGAGGAAAGAGAAAACAAGAAATTGAATGGGCCCTTAAGTTGACTAATTAAAAAAGGTTCAAAGTGTTTTTCTCCTGGACAAAGCATATCCTTTTTATTTAATTTTTTGAAAAAGAACATTGCAATGTACTTTGCAAAAGTCAATTAGTTTTACTGCTGCTTATTGTTTTCAGCAGATTATTGCAGTATAGCTATACTTTGCCCATTTTCAACTTAGTTAAGAAGTGTTGATGTGACATTAATGATGTTTTTTCACCCCCCCCCCCCACCTGAATAATTTTGCTATAGTAGGTCTACCTAATTACTTTCTATGGGAAAATACTATCAGTGGAGTTTTGGGCTTTATTCTTGTCAATGTAATAAAAAATAAATGCTTTGTTCTTTTGCCAGTATTTTTTAGAAAATGGCTACTCCCTCTGAAGGCTGCCAAGAGGAATTTCGACCCCCTGTACAGCAACTTTCTTACTATATTGTGAGCTAATCAGACCAGGGCTACTGTCTTCTGGGGTAGATGGCTGCAATTCACACAGACCAGCCAAGGATATCACACCTGTCAATTGTTTTGGTTTGTCTAGCCACAGCTGGTTTTATTTTCCAGTTATAAAAATAAATAAACAGAAACAAAATCCTTGCCTGTTCGTCAGGTTTAAGTTTGAGATAGGGTGCTCTATCTCAAGTGAGGGACCTTGTTTCTCACATACATGCAAAATACAAAACTTACTGGTCACCGTTTGCAGTGTCCCTCATGAGGCATCCAACCTCCTTCCCAGACTGTGAGGGAGGGAATGAGCTGCTTTGCAGCATTTTACCAGCACCTCATCAAGTGCAGCTCCCAATTAGCTAGCACTGACACAAATAATTTAGAAGACCCGGAAATAGCCCTTATGTATGGAGTCCACCCTTCTCTCTCTATACATAACCCCAGAGACCCTTACCAGATTTTCCTATAGCTGAAGACAACTTTGGGACGCTCCTTTCCAGGTACAAATAATATCCCTGGGGCATTAGGGTACATAAGCCAGACAGTCTCAGACACATAAATCTGCCATCTGCCAAGTGCTTCTATCACAATATATATGATGTGCACACCTTCAAAACAAAATTAACATAGACAGAGATAAACATAGCTAGGAATAGAAGATGCACAAACAAAACTCTTAGAGCTATGGAAGAATCAGAGGAGGAGAAGCAATGTATGTGAAAAAAAGCATAAATATTACTTTAATACGAAGTATCGAAGAAAAAACTGAGGCCTTTTGGGTGACCAAAAAATGGAGGAGAAGGCTATTCTTCATACTGGGGTGATCTATAGACCACCAGGTCAGGAAGAAGAACTGTACAGGAACCTATTGCAGGGCATCAATAAAATGGCATCAAAAGGAGAGGCAATAATCATGGGAGATTATAATCTGCCTGATGGGACATGGGAGGGGTCTTTTGCAAGTTCCACTAGAAGTATGGACATTCTGAATTACTTGCAGGGAGCATCCCTTAAGCAAATGGTGAGGGAGCCCACTCGCAAAGATGCAATATAAACTTAATATTTACAAATGGTGACAGAATATCTTATATAAATGTGGGTGAGAACCTAGGATCCAGTGATCATCAAGCAGTAGGGTTTAATGTAAAGACAGAGACTGACTTGTATCGCACAAAAGCAAAGGTTTTAGATTTTAGGAAGGATGACTTTGTAGAGATGGGAAATGTGTAAGTGACACTTTGGCAGAATGGAGGAACTTGAAAGGAGTACAGGAGAGGTGGGAAAATTAAAAAGTGCAATATTAAAAGGAACAGATCTTTGTATCAAAAGAGCTAGGAAAAGTGCAAGGAAAAGGAAGCCAGTGTGGTTTGAAAAAGAAGTAGCAAGTATTGTGAAAGTAAAAAAGATGGCATTTAGGAAATCTAAGCAGACTCAGAATAAGAGGTGTATCTTGTTAGACAGAAGGAGACTAAGAAGGTAATCAGATGTGCAAATGCACAAGCTGAAGAGAAAATGGCCCAGTCAGTAGGCAGAGGGGGCAAAACTTAGGTATGTAAGTGAAAGGAGAAAAATAAAAAGAGGAATAATAAGAATAAAAACAGAGAATGAGAGTCTTGTTGAGGGAGACAAGGTAATAGCAGATCATCTTACAAATTATTCTGCTCATTATTCACTACAGAGTTAGAGGGGAAGGGGCTACAGTCAAGTTGCAAGTATATTGTAGATACAAGTACATTTACAGAGGAGAAAGTCCTAACAGAACTCTCAAAACTGAAAGTGGATAAATCAATGGGGCCAAAAGGGGAAACATCCAAAGATACTAAAAGAGCTTAAAGGGATGCTGATAACACCATGAACAGAATTATTCAACCAGTCACTAGCTACAGGGCTAATTCCAGAGGACTGGAAAAGAACAAATGTAGTCCCACTGCACAAAAATGGAAGCAAGGAAGAGAAAAGTAACTACTGAGAAGTGAGCCTTACATCCATAGTAGATAAAATGATGGAAACACTCTTTGATAAAGAGTTGTAGAAAATCTCAAAACCAGGATCTGGAAACTTACAGGATCCCAAACAGCATGGATTTTACTTTTTTCACTAGGCTACTAAAGGAATAGATCAAGGTGGGGGGCGTAGATGTAGCTTATCGAGATTTTAGTAAGGCTTTGGACACTGTCCCACATTGCAGACTGTCAACAATAAGCTTGAAAGCTTGGGATTGATTTCTAAGATGGTTGAATGGAAATGATCTTTGTAGCAGGATTGAAAGCAGAGAGTTGTAGTAATGGAGTGCATTCACAGGGGGTTACCAGTTGGGCACCCCAAGGATCTGTACTTGGACCAGTGCTTTTTAATATCTTTATTGGTGACATTGCAAATAGTATTGAAGGGAAAGTGTGCCTTTCTGCAAATGACACAATGCTATGCAACAGGGTAGACACACCAGGAGGGGTAAAACAAATGATTGATGATCTAGAAATTGTCAAGATATTTTAATTGCCAGAAAAATCCCAAATCATACACTTGGGTCTCAAAAACCCAAAGGCTAATTATAGTATTACTGGCTCTATCCTCCTCAGTAGTTTACTGAGGAGGAAAGTGATCTAGGAGCTACTATAACAGGTGACTTAAAGGCAGGTAAGCAATGTAACAAAGCAATGAGATAAGCTAGTCAGATGCTTGGTTGCATGGAGAGAGGAATCAGTAGCAGAAAGAATGTAGTAATAGTGCCACTGTATAGGTCATTGTTAGGGCCTCATCTAGAATACTGTGTTCAGTTCTAGAGGCCATATATACATTACAGACGGTACAAAGAAGGGCAACTTAAGTGGTGCATGGCCTACAGACAAAACTTACCTGGGAAGACTAAAAGATCTTAATATATATAGTTTGGAGCAGAGAAGGGAAAGGGGGGGGGGGGGCATGCTAGAAACTTTCAAATATATTAAGGGTTTTAACAAGGTACAGGAGAAAGAGAAATTTTAGAACACGAGGACATGCACTGAAACTGGAGGGAAGTAGGTTCAGAAGAAATTTGAGGAAAAACTACTTCACAGAAAGGGTAGTGGATAAGCCTCCCTTCAGAGGTGGTAAAGGCTAATACAGTAGAGCAATTTAAACATGCTTGGTATAGATGAAAGGATATCCTTACAAAGAATAAATGATCAAATAGGGTTTGAGGTCACCATAGGTTAAAAAATGGGCAGACTAGCTGGAGCAAGCAGTTCTTATCTGCCGTCAAATTCTATGTTTTCATGTAGTAAAATAAATATGTATATTTAATTGAAAGTGTGCACGTGTGTTTTTGAGCACTTCTTAATCTTTAGCATGCAGTATAGAATATATATATTATACACATTTTAACAAAACATTACATTTATCACACCTTGCCCAGCCACATTATGTCACCCACCAGCCACATCATGCCATCCACCCAGGCATATCACACCTCCCCCAGATGCACCACGTCATATCCCCAGACACATCAAGCCACCCCCCAGCCAAATCACGGTACCCTCAACCAAATCATGCCACACCCCGCCACATCACGTCCAGACTTCAGACACATTACAACACCCCAGACACATTATGACACCCCCAGAATACATTCCGACACCCCTCTGACAGATTGTGACCGCCCCAAGACACATTATGACACCCCCAAGCCACTGTATTTACGTATGGTGTGCTTGAAGGGCTGACATTCATCAGATGGAAACATCCTGCAGAGTGAGCAGGGAAGCTCTTAGTCTCAAGAGATTACCAAATCTTGCAAGATTTGGAGCTCTTGTGCAGGCTGCTGGGACAGTGTGTGATGTCACACACTGTACGGGGACTGTGAGTAGCTGTCAGCTCTCTCCCTCCCCCCTTAACACCCCCCTTTCCCATTTACACTGGCAAAAAAAGTAATTAAAAAAACAAAAAAATGACTTTCCTGAGTGTGGAGGTCCAAGCCCCCCAGGCAGGTCTAATACCCTGCAAATCATAGGCTCGTCTGCAGTCGCCTCTCCACCTACCTCTCTGTTCACTCCCTCCTCGATCCTCTCCAATCTGGCTTCCGCCGCCTCCACTCCACCGAAACTGCCCTGGCCATAGTCACCAACAATCTCCTCTCACCCAAAGCTAGGGGCCACTTCTCCCTTCTCATTCTCTTGGATCTCTCAGCGGCCTTCGACACCGTTGACCACCAGCTCTTGCTCCGCACCCTTCAATCCTGGTTCACCTCTTACCTTTCTGACCGTACCTTCTCCGTCTCCACCTCTGGATCTATCTCCCCCCCCCTCCTCCCTTCCAGTAGGGGTTCCCCAAGGCTCTGTTCTCAGACCCCTACTGTTCTCCCTTTACACCTCTTCCCTCGGTGAACTCATCAGCTCCTTTGGTCTCAAGTACCACCTCTATGCGGATGACACCTGACTCTACCTTTCCTCTCCCGATCTCGCTCCCTCCCTCCTCTCCAGGGTGTCCGCCTGCCTCTCCGCCATCTCCTCCTGGATGTCCTCTAGATTCCTCAAACTCAATCTCACAAAAACCGAACTTATTGTCTTTCCCCCCACTCACTCCCCCTCCCCTTCCGACCTTTCTATCACCGTTCTCAACTCCTCTATTTCCCCTGTTTCTCAACTCCGCTGCCTCGGCGTCACCCTGGACTCCTCTCTCTCCTTTGTCCCTTACATCCTCTCTCTCGCCAAATCCTGCCGCTTCCAGCTGCACAACATCGCACGCATTCGGCCCTTCCTCTCCCAAGATACCACTAAAGCCCTTGTCCACTCTCTTATTATCTCCCGCTTGGACTACTGTAACCTCCTCCTTACTGGCCTCCCCCACTCTCATCTCGCTCCCCTTCGCTCCGTACTCAATGCAGCCGCTCGGCTCATTTTCCTTTCTCGCCGCTCCTCTTCTGTCTCCCCCCTCTACCAATCCCTCCACTGGCTCCCCATCCCCTACAGAATCGTGTTCAAGCTCCTCACTCTTACTTTCAAGGCCCTCTCCAACTCCACTGCTCCCTACATCTCCAACCTTATCTCCATTCACGCTCCATCCCGCCCTCTACATTCGGCTAATGACCGCCGCCTCTCTTCCCCCCTGGTTACCTCCTCCCATGCTCGCATCCAAGACTTCTCCCGCGCTGCCCCCCTCCACTGGAACCAGCTTCCCCGCTCCATCAGAACTTCCCCCAACTTGTCCAGCTTCAAACGGGCCTTAAAAACCCACCTCTTCCTTAAAGCCCTTCAGTCCCCCACCCATTGACCTCCTCTCAGTCTCCCCCTACCCCCCTCCCTCTCCTGTCCCCCTCCTACTTCCCTCCTTTTCATTCTCCTCTCCCCCCCCTCTCCGTCTCTGCCTCCGTTCTCCCCATGCCCCCCTCCTACCATTGTGTCTCTGTCCGTCTTACCCTCCCCTTAGATTGTACACTCCTCCGAGCAGTGCCTCCTCTCCTTCTGTTCTCCACCACTTTAACTCTGCTCTCCAGCTCCTTGTCTCCTCCGTGAGGTCCTCCGGCCCCTGTCTCTACCCCGCTGGGGGCTCTCACCTCTAATCTAGCTGTTCATTGAGCTTCTGAGTTACTGTGCTTTCTGTTAACTGTACTGTGCTCTCTCACCCTGTATCGTGTTTCTGTCTGTCCCTGTACGGCGCTACGGATACCTAGTGGCGCCCTATAAATAAAAATTAATAATAATAATAATAATAATAATAATATATTACTGCAGAAATTCATTCAGAAAACTACAGTTCCCCAGAGTGCCTCTGGGACGTTATATGCAAATTGCATCGGCTATTTTGGGATGGGCAAACTGCAGTGAATGAACTAGAGGTTCCAGAAGATTCTTGGGGAAAAGGGGAGGAGCCAAAACAGACTGGTTAGTGAGAGAGGTAATGTGTGACTGCTGGCTGAGCTAATGCGTGATCTCCCCACCAAGAGCCACTGAATGCTATGGCTGAATTGCTGTCCTGAGGGATGTTTGCAGCCAGCCCAGAAAGAAGCACCTTTGCAGTATAGATAGACCTAACACTGCCCAGGAAATTTTGGCAGTACTCATATGAAGACAGATAACTTTCTTTTGCTTTGATATGTTCAAGCTATTTAAGTGAGACATCAAACTGTGGTATTAAAACCTCTGACCTGGACTGTAATATTGCTATTGAGAGGTGTTATAGCACTGTCTAAAGGATGAGTTTGTTTCAGCCAAATCTGCTGTATTTAAAGTTATTTACCACAAGAGTGTGTATATAGTTTGATTCTATTGTGAAACTGCCTAAAATGGTTGCTGATGAGAGAATTGCTGTTGTTTAACCCTACAGTTGCTTGGAGAGAGCTGCTTATTTAATTAGATACTGAGTCCTTTATACTGGAAATCGTTTATTGTGCAGAATTGCCATTGTTTACGAAGCTCAGGAGTCATGCATGCATCAAGGTGACTACCGATTTCAACTTGTACAGGTAAATAAGCTTCATGTGTCAGCTGAAACCTCACTTAAAATTGTGGATTACAATTTACCCCCTTGGGTTTTGTATATCGAAAAGTGACCCTAGTCTAGAGTCATTTCTTCTAAAGCATCTAACCTGGACCAGCTGGATTAATCCTTGTTGCATATCTACTGGTTTCTATGTGATAACTTTAATCTGTGTAATTGCACTAAAAGATTGTGATTTGTGTATATTATCTGCTGCCACAGCATTTAGTGCAATTGTCTAATTAACTCGTAGCAACCGATTGTCTCCTAAAGTATCTATCCAGTGAAATCCATTTCACTGTAGCACAGTGCCTAAATTTAAAGTGAGATATATTTATTCAGTGACCTATGTTTGGTATTGATTTATGTTTGCATATTGGTGAACCAAGATTCTTAAAATGTTATTTATTTTGTGACATGGTGAATAACACTGAATGTTAATGGTATTGTGGTATTACTTCCTTACACTACCGCTACTTATCTGCTGCTGTGGTAAAACCTTATGCCACATGCAAAGATAATAAACCCACAAGTTTATAAAGTTTTAGCCCTGTGTTCCTTGTTTTGTTCCAACACTGCTGGGGGGACCTTCACCTCTCTACCATACCACCAGGCCTGTAGAATCCCTTCTCACACTTCTTCTTGGGTGCCAACCATCTGCTCCGCTACAAAGGCCCAGGCCCTAGTAAATGCATTCTATAAAGTGGATATAAGGCCTTTCAAGGAACGGCTAGATAGGTAGAGGTTTTCAAATGCTGTGGCTGGTGTCACAGAATTGCAGAGATGAACACTAACCGGTATTAGCGCAACTAAACAGGGAGGCGTGGAGTGTAACATACTCCCAGTATACACCAGACAGCCCGCAAGGGAGTTTGGGCTTAGCCGCAGAGGGTACGCAGGTCGGGGTTCTTCAAGAAAGTCACCAGTGCAGCGACAGTAGTAGACAGGCGTAGTCAGATGGTCCAGGTCAAAGCCAAGCGAGCAGAGAGGCACACAGGGAGGATCCAAAGAGTAGTCAGGTCAAGCCAAATAATCAAACCAGCTGAGCAACATGGTACCAATTCGAAGCACAGACACGCTGACTGCCAACAGGTGAGTAGGGATAGGGTCCCGTTGCTTAGTAACGGGAGGCGAGGGAAGTGAATATGCGCACGGATAGCGTGCAAGGGAACAAATAAGCGTCCGATTGCTAGGCTACAGGACGCGGCTGTCGGGAAGGTACAGGCGCCCGTCTCTTGCACCAAGTGTCAGTGCAGAGGCGGTAATCTGACAGCTGGTCTATTCAAGATGCGGTACTTAACGTAATGGAAAAAATGCCTAACCTGCAGATACTGTTCGAATTGTCCCATCAAGAAGCCAGGAAAGTTAATTAATTAAATTAATTAGCCAGGTCAATTAATTAAAGATCAGAGAATTGGAGAAAAGTATTTGTCCTAGAGAGATTATATTAGGAGAAGGACTCCAGCTCAAGCCCACACAGAGGACATCTGGCGTAAATAAGACCTGGGTGGATAGCTAGGTTATTCTAGAGGTATAATAGTGGAGGGAGGCAGGGACAGGTAAAATTTTTTATTACGAGACCAAATGTACAATGAGAGATTGATCACAGGGTGTGTGCGAGTATCCGCGGTCCTCTGCGTTGAAAGCAGTCAAAGACAAGAGAAGATTGGGGAGCCACCAATCCCTGCCAACTCTATGTCTACTCAAACTCTGGTCTCACAGGGGGAGTGCTATTGAACACTGACTGGGCTTATCGGGCTGTGTATCAATAGTTGCGGAAGCCAAGGATGCCTAGGCCACTCGTGGTATTGGATAAAAATTTTGTACTTTTAGAAATTAAACATGTGGCAATTTTCATATATTAATTAACCACAAGTGTAAATGGTATTATGTGTAATGAGATCCTGGGCAAAGACTGGTAGACAATACATGTTTGCAAATTTATAGCATTTTTAAAAAGCAGATGCTTTATTAAAGATTACAATTGTGCAAACATAAAATCTAGCATACTCAACATACATTTTATAGCCCGGTATGTGTGTAAATATTACCAGGCTGTGTTTGTCACAGCAATTTAAGGGTGACATAGGAAAATTGAGGATTTACAAAATTAATTGACCCAATTTTGGTAACATTTGTCGACACTGATGTTTCCTTTAATTGAATTCTATTTACTACAATAATGAAATTATCACAGGCTCGATGTTTTAGTATATGCACAGAATTGGGAACCAATGACATAGTCATTTGCATGAAAGCACAGAAATCCCATTTCTTTCTTTCTTATTTGTATATATCCAGTAATTTTGGATAATCAGTATTGGATCCGGGGAATAACAATTGTAAAGCAGAGGTGTGGTAGTATGTTTTCAAGAGTATTCAATATAGTATGTTTAGTACAAACCTGGTGTAAAACTCAATTGCTCTGCATCTCATAACTCACTTATACCCCGTTCACATTGCCTCAAAAGCTTGGGTTATTGCCGGGCAAGCCCCGATGACCCAGGTCGAGGCTCAGTGTGATCTACCCGGGTCAGATGACCCGGGAATTAAACCCAGGTCATCTCTCTAACTATTGTAAAACAGATGTGTGAACTGCACTTGTATCTCTCCATAGACATTAATGATCTCTTTGTATGCTTTCATTTCTCCTATGTTCTCCTCCACAGCTGAACAGAGTAAAAACAAGATTAATTAATGGCTGTGTGTAAAGATATAATTCTAATCAAAATTTTTCATCATAGTAGCAAACAAAAGAACTACCACTTTTGCTTGAAAACTGTATACATTTTATTAAACAAACTTGTATCATTATTTTAATCTTCGTTATTTCTTGTTTATCTTTTGGTGGTATTTTTGAAAGACTAAAAAAATACTGTCACCGAGGATTATTTAAAATCCATGCAAATGTTATATGAATACATGCATGCCACATTCATCAATATTTGGGCTTAAATGCACTGGTATCTATACTATACACAGTTATTTAACATTGCTGCATTCATTTTTATCAAGCATTACAGAGCTTCATGTCAAGCAAGAAGGGAGAAGTGATTAACGGTATTCATCTTCCATGATGGTTCATTGCTCCTCCCCTCCGGTAACCTTTAATATATTCATTGCCTTATTTTCATACATGTTGATTGAAAAGAGCTCCATCTTGTAAGTACTGCGATTGTCACCCAAAGTAAATGTAAAATCTTTATTCTCACCAATGTCTAAATCATTGTTTTCCAGCGGTGCAGATCATGTGGCACAGATTATTAATAGCCCTGGTCTCTACACCACTTGACACAGCGCTCCAGCTGTCATTCTGCTCTCTGGCTCATATGATTCTTACACTGGTGGAGTGCCAGGCTCAGGCCTCTTCCATCAGTCAATGTCACCCACAAACCAGTGATGAATAGCTCGGCTGTCTTTGTGGCAAGGTCTGGCCGCTCATTCACACACGTCTGACTTTTACCAACTTCTACACACACCAGCTGAGACCTGTCCCAGCTGATACAGACCGGGCTGACCTGAAAACAATCCATCCCCCTTCTTGATTAGTTAAAAATGAAACAAATCCTAATGTGATCATGTCACTAATTATGCATTTAATTCAGTTATAAGGAGCTAATGGCTCCCTCAGTGACAGCTTTTACTGCTAAAAGGCAATTCATTCCTGAAACTGAGAAATCTAATTACACAAAATGCTTTGTTCTAATCTTTTCAGAGAATAATCTTATTTGTAGACATTAACATCCCAGATGCTGCTGCTGTTTGTCCATTATGACAGTGTTTGTCCTGAATAATGTATAAATAGCTCTTTCTGGACAGTTGCATGTCACTAAATCAATACAATTTGCTGCCTTCTGTTACATTAAGTCGGCATCGGTAAGCTGGAGAAAATTAACCTTTTTTTGTTTTTTTGCTCACAAGCCTTCAGAATGAGAAATGAGACACATGCCAAAAGATGACTGTCATTCACTCTGACACAAGTTGTTTAAAAGTTAATAAAAAGAAGACAATGAATGAATATGGTATTTCCTTAAAGGGGACATCAACCTAAAAAAAAGTCTGTGTCTTACTGTACAGGGGAATGTGCTCTTTATATGCTAAACATACTTTAATGATATCCCTCTGTGCCATCTATGTCTTTGACTGTTCTCTGTCATATTTTGGACCTTTCTGGACTTAATGACATCACACATTTTCTCTCTCACCCCACCCTTCCCCAAATGATTGTTTTGCAGGAGGCTTATCACACCTCAATTGATCACCAGGGATGCAAATAGAGCAGAAACCATGGAAGTGTGCTGAATTGTGAGCACTGCTAACACCATTATATAAATTAGGTAAAGTCGTAAAAAAAGCCTATTTTATATCATCCCTTAATATATACATTAGACCTAGACAAAAGGAAAACAATAGGGTTAGAGTCTAATTAAGCCATATGCTGCTCACTACTGTATGCAGTTTTATATCAGGTCTCAATTGTGTTTTAACATTTTATTTATTAAATGATACAAGTTAACTGCAAATCAGGGTACTTTATATCTGCCTGGTTAGCAATAAAAGAGAATGAATAGAAAAAGAAAATAGTTCTGCAATGTCTATACAGATATAATAATTTTGGTTTATTTCCAATTTCCCAATTTTCCAAATGTTCACCCACAAACTGAATTTAAAGTGACGCCATTCTGGACTAGACAGATTGTTTTAATGGTTGCTTGTATAGAGACCTATTTATGAAAAAAAAATGATAAAGATGATTTTTATTGCCGATTATATTGGTAATAAAAATTGTGTTATCAATGCAATTTAAAAAAATGCTGCTGAGCTAGTGCAAATAACACAGCTGTAAAACATGTATCTGTAACTGCATTTAGGTCTGCAACAACTCACAATTCCGTGAATACACCCTTACTGTACTCGGCCTACATTAGAACGCCTCTCCCCTCCCCCTTCAGGTACAAGTAGCTGTAAGTGTGAATGTCTACATCTCTTTATAGGCGTATTACTAGTTTTTTTGCGTGCATGCACCGAGTGAAAGCATGCAATTTACGCTATGCAAACAGTCATAAGTTCAAGCCCAGAATCTCTATACACTTCCCCATAAACTTTGATGCTGCAAGTCGTGTTTTTATGTTTCTCTATTCTCTACCAAAATATATTTTCTTTTTATTGATTTGATTTATTGATTTTTATATTTGCATTTTGGATACAATAATACCTACTAGTGTTATATGAATGTGTTTTATATACAGTATATTATGTTTCTTGCTATTGCATTGCTATTAAGTGTAATAGTTTTTGTGTTTTTTAGATAATTTAGCTTTCAGTTTTATTATTATTTATTTTGTTCCTTTTAATCATCACATGGGACCTGATTAATCTTGGGACGTAAACTGAATGCAACTTGCATTTAAAAAACACACATATAACCTGTGCACAAATACGCCTGTTAAGATATGTTTTTACTTGAATCTGGGTATTAGTATGCTCTGCCTAAAAGTTACTTGCCATACGTAGACTGCACGATACACACTTGCATATGTGGAATATAAGGTTCTATTAGGACGCATGCAAAAAAAGTATTTTATAAATAAATTAAAACTCCTAATACTATAATAATTAATAGACATGTGCCTATTTACATTATTAACATTAAATAAATAACTCAGGATGCTCTTGTTACTGTACATAAAGGACCTCGTTTAGAGTACGACGCAAAGTCCGTTTTAGGCGTATCCAACAAAAAAACACTATCACGCATGTGCAAAAAGCACCAAATCCACCTGCATCTTGGACGCAATTAACACTTGCGACAGCTTGCGACTCACTTCAAGAGAATGGGAGGAACGCGGAATTGTGAAGGCGTGACCATGTAAATAAATCCCAGTCGCAGTGAAGCGCAGACGCAACACACATCAAAACAGGGCTAAAGCTGTGCGGCAGGAATTAGGTGGTGCATTTTTATAGTTTCTCATACTTGCAAACACATGTTATGTGCTATCTAGTGACATGCATACGTTTAGTTTTTAATACAAACACGATGTTGTGCAGTCATCACTATCAGTCTGCACTTACACTAGAGAGTATAATATTGAGCTTGTCTAGTGTGGAAGATAATGTTAGTGTGCTGCAGACACGGGTTGCTCTACCTACTAGATACTTATCTGTTCATAGCTGTGAAGCACTGCTTGTAGTTGTTTGCTGTGGTATTGTATGTCTGTAGTAATAGTGCTGTGTTTACGTTGAGGTGTATTTGCTTAGATACTTTATATGGAGGTGCAGTTGTGGTCAGCAGACGGTGGATGATTCAAGTTAAGCGGTTCCTGTTATGGAGAGCTAGGGATTTCAAGAAGTGGTCACGTGAGTTATGGTATGAGCACTATTTAGGGTTTTGGATATGCTATTCACAAAAAAACGTCACATATAAAGGTATAGTGTGCAGAGTGGAATTGTGTGTTTAGCTAAGTAGAGGGGTGGGTAAGGTGGGGCAAAGTGGAAGGGTGTGATTGACAGGGTTTGGAATGGGAGGGTAGGGGTGGGGAGGATTAGGGGTCTGAATCTTGGGAGGGAGGGTTGGAGTGGCAGGTGGAGCATTGCGGATGTGTGCAGTGGATTTGCAGGTGAAAAGTGTAAGTATAATTGGATGGATGTTTAAAAATGTATAAAGTAGGTAGGTTTAGATCTTAAGGTACAATTTGTGTGGGTGTAGTAATAGAAAGTAAGAGGTATTTTGGAATTGGCAAAGTGGGATCAGCGGGGTAGGGTGAGGTAGGGTTAGGGGTTATTTACAGATAGATTACTATAGGAGAAACAGAAATGATTTGCGTTTGGAACCTAACCTACAATGCAAACAGTTTGATTACCCTATTTTTTGACTGCTACTTACATTTGTTCCTTTATCCCTCTTTCTTTATTTTTACTATTATTTTCACTTACTTTTTATTTTATATTTATAATTTTATATATATATATATAAAACATATCTTTTGTGGCGTGACATGCATTTGCAGTGACAAACATACATTAAATGGCACAACAAGCACCTAAGTTGGGACACAGTGCTGGGTGCTGTAACTCACCAACTTTTGCTACAGGCTGAGCATTTTATTGTACAATGTGAAACACATACAATGCTGTATTATTAGTATTATTATTATTATTATTATTATAATGCTGTTTTCTTTTTTTTTATAAGGTGGCAGAAATGTCTACTGCGCTGTACATAGGGGTTGAACAGAGCACACATTAGCAGTTATGCACAAACACAGACAGCTACGAAAAATACATTATTACACTATAAATAGTTATACAAAGACAACATAGTATGGCAGAGAAATATAATGACTAGAAAGTGAGCATAAGTGATAAGTAATATCCGCGTGAAGTAGACCTGTGACCAGGATCATGGGCTTCAGAAACTGAGTAAGGTAAGGAGGTCTAGAGGTGCAGCGGACCAGGCATAAGGTGAAAAAGTCTAAGGAGAACACCAGGAAAGAGCGCCCGGCTTTTGAGATCATATATCCTAGAGGGAAGGGGTATGCAAAAATAGGGTGGCACTGAGTGGGGGGCAGAGATGGCAGCAGAGGCAGAGGTGTTAGGAAGAGGGCTTGTAGGCTTCAATGAAAAAAATATTCTTAAAGGAACGTTTGATGTCTTGGGCACACTAGATTAGAACACAAGTGGTATTAATCCTGGGTTAAATATAAACAGACTGCTTCTCATAAGTGGAATTGCCAAATATGTAAAGTAAAACTGAATACAGAGAAGTTCAGAATGTGTGTCTAGAAACCTCATATAAGTTCATCCAGGACAAACAATCAATAGAACGTTCCAAGGTCTAACAATCAAATTTAATAAAACAATATTTTAAAACAATGCCGTGCTAAATGCAGTGCTTTTTAAAATAAATGACCATACTAGTATTCTTCTTATTAACAGCATTTCATAAATACAAGCATACCATTATACATGAGTGATTTTATTGAAGATCATATTGAAATGAATCGTCACCAATGCAGACTTTATTCTCACATAATAGCTGAGTAGCAGTTTGCTGTGTCACTTTAATCTTTGCTGTTGTCTTTTTCACTTTCGCTACTATGGTTTTATAGTATGAATCCCATCCCCAAAAATATTACCAGCCAGTGTTCTGTCTCTACAAAGAGTTTTACTGTTACTTTGCGTAGATACAGTGCATTCACATGACTTATAGACATTAGGGCATCTACTATTTAATAAAAATAAACTGAATGAAGGAGCTGGCATGTAAGAGTAAAAAAAGTTTACTTGCAAAAACAGCTTTAATTAATGCGAATGTCACCTACTTTATTATTTACATTCAGCAAGGCATGCTACTAGATGCATTGGACACCTTACTTACAACACTGTAGGGTAAATAGCTTGTAATCTTATATTAAAATACATGCTGATATATTATTACAGATATGTGTATCGTTCGTTGATTTAATCTATTTTTTTAATTTATTACTGAGGTCAAGGGTAATATGTGTATTTTTTTGTAGGTCAGAGGGCCAACCACATGGCCCCTGAAGTATAACAGGTTGTCCATCACAGTATTCTTACATGATTAACACTGTTTATTATTGCACTGCATTCCTGTTTACTATAACTGTTGCACCAAATGTCCAACTAAGTTAACATCTTATACAGTGTATGCTGTTTATGAGATTTCCATGCCACATTGGCTTTTTCCAATTTTCTTTATTTCTACAGCACAAAACTCACCATTTAGTTTATCCATTAGTTTACTTGCCTGTATATAAATTAACTAAAGAGAAACTGATACAAAATTACCATATGCAATATAAACTTTTAATTTGCAGCAAAATAACTACACTATATGGATAAAAGTATTGGGATGCTTGACCATTACACCAACAGGGTCTGTAAAGACATTGTATTCAAATACATATACTTTAATATGGAGCTGGCCCCCCTTATGCAGCGACAACAGCTTTCAATCTTCTTGGAAGACTTTCTACAAGATGTTGAAATGTCACATATTGTTACTATTCCCAAGCCGGGAAAAAACCCATCCATATGCCCGAGCTATAAAACGATTGCCCTCCTAAATTCTGATAGAAAAAGTTATGTCAAATTAATAGCGAATAGAATCAACCCTCTTGTCCCGAATCTTGTCCACCCTGATCAAGTGGGATTTGTCCTGGGTAGACAGGCGTTGGATAACACCCAAAGAACGATAAATATAATTGAACAGTCCAATGGGGCAATGAACTATTGACACTGTCACTGACGAAAAGGCCTTTGACAGACTTCAATGGGACTATATGCATCAGGCCTTGAACATGAAATTGTAGCCTTTATCCTAGCCCTCTATAAAGGTCCCTCGGCCTGCGTATATAGCAACGATTTCACTTCCGACAGATTTTCAATTACAAACGGCACTAAATAAGGCTGTCCCCTGTCTCCCTTAATCTTTGCCTTCGCCATAGAACCCTTGCCCGAAGGAATTAGACAGCTCTCCCTCTTCCCTGGTGTTGAATTAGCCAAAACCTCAAATAAGTTCTGTCTTTTTGCTGACGATATTTTGTTGTATGTGTCCAGCCCGGAGACTTCGTTGCCTGCCCTCCATGACTTACTCCGTAGTTATAGTGTCACCTTCTACTATAAATTGAACATCTCCAAGACGAAAGCCCTGCCTATCAATATACCGGAGGGTTGCTTAATTCATCTGAAGACCAAATTTCAGTACTCATGGAAATCCTCAGCTCTTCCATACCTTTGAATCTTGATCTTGACTCCCTACTAGACACCAATTTTACTCCGATTATGTTACAGTTAACCAACCCCACAAAATCCTGGCAGTGATGCGAGGTCTCCTGGCCGGGTAGAATAGCTGCATTTAAAATGACTCTGATTCCCACACTTCCCTTTCTCCTCCCTAAAAACCCACATGGACAAACTACGCTCCCTACTTACCACTTACATTTGGAATGTTTATTCTGTATATATGACACTATTGAGCTATTTGTAAATATTTTAAACTTTTATACTGTAGTATTGGTTCATTTTGTGATGTCTTTTATACTTCTAAGAAAATGTTTGACTTAACTTCTGTGTACTCCACCCCTTCCCCATCCCCCCTCCCTTCCCCTCTAATTTATTTTTATTGTCTGTAGCCCTAACTACTAATCCTTAATAAAAAACTATTATTGAAAAAAAACAAAAAAAAAAAAACCAGACCAGTACCATTATCCCTCCTCCACCAAACTTCTTAGCTAGCATAATGCAGTCAGACAGGTAACGTTCTCCCGGCATCCGCCAAACCCAGACTCACTCATCTGACTGCTAAACAGAGAAGCATGATTCGTCACTCCACAGAACACAGAACACATTTCAGCTGCTCCACAGTCCAGTGTTTGTCATGTTCTGGTTACTAGCTGGTATTTGCAACAAAGAAGGCACGGAGTCTAATGCACCCCTGGTACTCACCAGGGACCCCCGCAAGGGAGTTTGGGCTTCGCTGCAGCGGGTACGCAGGTCGCGGTTCTCCAAGACGGCCACCAGTATAGTAATAGAGTAGAAAGCGTAGCCAATCAAACTTGGTCCGAAACCAAACAGACAGCGAGGTACAAAGGAGAATCCAAAGAATCGTCAAAGGCAGGCCAAATGTCAGGAAACTGGAGCAGGAGATAAGGTACCAAGGGAGATCCAAATGCAAGGTCAGAGATAAGCCGGGTCAAGTACAAACATCGGAAACAATAGAAAGCAAAGACTGGAGGTGAAACCAATACTCTGGCATCCCAATGGTGCCAGTGTCTCCCTTATATCCCCCTAAGATATTCCTCAACAGTGTATTGGCGGTCAGCAACGCTGACCAACGAGCGTAAGTGCAAACGTCCCGTTGCCCAGCAACAGGATGCGGTCGGGATCGCGCATGCACGCGGCGACCCGGCGAGTGAATCGCCCGTGGATCTCGCACATAGAGAGAGTGCGGAGGTTGCGCCTGACAATATCCCCCTCCCCACTCTCAGGAACTGCGTTCTTGGAAGATTGGTCCCCGAGGAATTTGGAGAGAAGACGAGGAGCGTGTAGATCCTTCTTGTCCACCTACGATCTCTCTTCAGGACCATATCCTTTCCACTGAACCAAGAACTGAATTTTGCCTCGAACAGTACGGGAGTCAAGGAAACGTTCAACCTCGTATTCGTCTCCCAAGACTGATTTGATGGGAGAGGAGGAAGATGGCTCCTAGAAAATTCATTAAGAATTAAGGGTTTGAGTAAGGATATATGAAAAGAATTGTGGACATGGAGAGAGGGAGGCAACCGGAGTTTGTAGGTAACAGCTTTGATGGTATGTAACATGCAAAAGGGTCTGCTATAACGGGGTGCAAAGTTCATAGAAGGAACTTTGAGTTTGAGATTACGAGTGGATAACCACACCTTGTCCCCTGCATGAAGAACTGCAAAGTGTTTTGTCGGTTAGAGGCTTTCAACATGCTGTCTTTGACCTGAGACCAGATCCTGGAAAAGTCATGGACAGTACTTTGAACAGCGGGAACAGAGACACAGGAGTCTCCTCAAAAAAGGTGGGTAAGACAGGATGTCAACCGAAGATAGTGAAGAAGGGAGAAACATGGGATTCGTGCTGATGGTTGTTATGAGAGAACTCCGCCCAGGAAAGATGTTCACTCCAAGATGCCTGATGGTCTGAACAGTAACAACGGAGAAATGTCTCCAAACCCTGGTTGACCCGCTCAGTTTGCCTGAGGATGATAGCCTGAGGAGAATTTTAGTTGCATACCAAGATGTTTGCAAAAGGTTCTCCAGAATTTAGAGATAAATTGTACTCCTTGATCGGAAATGATCTCTAGGGTACAACCATGGAGGTGGGAGATATTGTTGATAAAGAGGAGAGCGAGCTCGGAAGCTGAGGGTAACTTCTTGAGATGGACAAAATGTGCCCATTTAGAAAAGCGGTCCACTACCACCCAGATGGTGTTGAACCCATGACTATCAGGGAGATCTGTAACAAAATCCATTGAAATGCTGTCCATGGAGACTCTGAAACTGGAAGTGGTAGAAGAAGCCTGGCTGGAGATCGCCTAGGAGTCTTGTGGCGGGTACAAAAGTCATAGGTGCACAGGAGCGCAGTTGGGTCAAACGACCTCAAAAGGGCATCAGCCCTGACATTCTTGAAGCCGGCACAAAATGTCAGGATTAGTTAAAATCTGGAAAAGCAAAGGAACGGAACGCGTGGATCGGCCGAGACAGGCGGCCGCATCTTGCATATAGAGGAGGCGGCACCTGACAGTGTTGATGTGCTTTACACCACTCCATCCAATGCTTGCCATTAGTCTTGGTGACATGAGGCTTGCATGCAGCTGCTCAGCCATGTAAACACATTTCATTAAGCTCTGCCACACAGATTTTGTGCTTACAATAATGTCAGTGGAAGTTCATATCTCTTCAGCTATGAAATCAGCAGAGCATTAGCGACTTTTACGCACCATGCACCTTAGCAGTCGTTGACCCCGCTCTGTGATTTTACGTGGTCTTCTGATTTGTGGCTGAGTTGCTGTTGTTCTTAAACGCTTACACTTTCTAATAATATCACTTATAGTTGACCGTGGAATATCCAGCAGGGATAAAATTTCACGAACCGTTTTATTGCAAAGGTGGCATCCTATCACAATACCACGCTTGAAGTCACTGAGCTCTTCAGAATGAGCCATCTTGTATCACAAATGTTTGAAAATGGAGACTGCATGGCTAGGTGCTTGAATTTATACACCTCTGGCAATGGGTCTGATTGAAACTAGCGGTGTGCATCGGCCACTTTTAGTGTTTTGTGTTTTGTCTTTTGGGTTCTGATTAGCTTGAGGTTTTGGGTTCTGATTTGTTTTGCCAAAACACCTGACGAAAGGTTTTGGTTCTGATTTAGGGTTTTGGGTTCTGATGTATTTTTAAAAAAGCATAAAAAGTGCTAAAATCCAGTTTTTTTGTTTTCTTTTCACTCCTACGCTATTATTAACCTCAATAGCATTCAATAACAATTATTTCCACTAATTTCCAGTCTATTCTGAACACCTCACACCTCACAATATTGTTTTTAGTCCAAAACATTGCACCGAGGTAGCTTTCTGGACTGCGTAGTGGAGTGGGCCCGATACCCAATTTGGTACCGGGGCCACAATACCTCCTCCAAATGGTCTCAATTCCACTGCACATATGGCTGCTCTTACATCCTCTGCAGCATATACAGGGTGTAGTTCAAGCGCGTCAATACCTCTTGTTTTTGACGATGACAGGTCATTTTAATTAATTTTGGATTTGGCAGCAACAGTCAACGTTTTTTAATATCTGATACGCAGCTATCTGGACTGCATAGTGGAGTGGCCCCGGTACCCAATTTGGTACCGGGGCCACAATACCTCCTCCAACTGTTCTAAATTCCACTGCACATATGGCTGCTCCTCCATCCTCTGCAGCATATAGAGGGTGGAGTTCTAGCGTGTCAATACCTGTTGTTTTCGATCATGACAGTGCATTTTAATTATTTTTGGATTTGGCCCCAACACTGAATGTAGTTTAATATCTGATACGCAGCTATCTGGACTGTGTACCCAATTTGGTACCGGGGCCACAATACCTCCTCTAACTGGTCTGAATTCCACTGCACAGATGTCTGCTCCTACCTCCTCCAACTGGTCTAAATTCCACTGCACAGATGGCGGACACCGGATGGACGTCTAACACCAACATAGCTGTTAAGGCCGCAGTTCCTCTTTTTTGGGACTGCACAAACAATTAACATAGTAATAGAAATGGCAGTTCCTCTTTTTTGGAACTACAGAAACAAAGAACGTAGTAATAGAAATGGCAGTTCCTATTTTTTGGAACTACAGAAACAAAGAACGTAGCAATAGAAATGGCAGTTCCTCTTTTTTGGAACTACAGAAACAAAGAATGTAGTAATAGAAATGGCAGTTCCTCTTTTTTGGAACTACAAAAACAAAGAACGTAGTAATAGAAATGGCAGTTCCTCTTTTTTGGAACTACAAAAACAAAGAATGTAGTAATAGAAATGGCAGTTCCTCTTTTTTGGAACTACAGAAACAAAGAACATAGCAATAGAAATTGCAGTTCCTCTTTTTTGGAATTACAAAAACAAAGAACGTAGTAATAGAAATGTCAGTTCCTCTTTTTTGGAACTACAAAAACAAAGAACGTAGTAATAGAAATGGCAGTTCCTCTTTTTTGGAACTACAGAAACAAAGAATGTAGTAATAGAAATGGCAGTTCCTCTTTTTTGGAACTACAAAAACAAAGAACGTAGTAATAGAAATGGCAGTTCCTCATTTTTGGAACAACAAAAACAAAGAACGTAGTAATAGAAATGGCAGTTCCTCTTTTTTGGAAAAATAAATATATAATCTTTAATATTCTTTATTAGTATTATTTTAAAAACGCACCTAACAATAAGTGTGCACATATAAACTTTTATTAACATTTACATAATGAGCGAAATATTAAAAAGTGCATGTAGAATGAAAACCAGAAATAGGAATAGGGTTAAAAAGCAGTATAACTGCTCAAACTGTGCTGCTGTAGGTATCGTCAATAAGAATTAATATATCTTATAATTACAAATCCTCAATAATATAAGCGCTCTATATAGTCCATAATGGTCTCTCCAAATGGGAAATATAATAAAATGAACCAATCTCATGTAACCATTCGCAATAAGGAAAGATCCCAAGATGGAGTGCCTGTCTGCAACAATCTAATTAGCCTTAGGTAATATGTCAGTAGTCCGGGAAGTTTGTGAGCTATTGAAATTTTACACAATTTCCCAACTATAATGAATACCAGAATAGTGCCAATTACAATACTGTGTGATATGTTATGCAGCTCTTATTATTATGAGATGGTGCTGATAAACGTCATAAACTGAGTAAGTTATACCAAGAATTATATCATTTAGTTTATTCAGAAATGATGAGTCTCTCTATTAGAGTGTAATGCCCCTTAAAACTCCTTTAAATAAAATAGTACGTATTCTAGGAGACCCTGTTTATATATTTAACTTGGTTCTGCAAAAATATGCATGATGATCACTGGACAGAGATCTGTAATAGAGCAGCGATTAAAGTGGCCTGATTAAAGGTCATGTAAGATCTTAAAGCACTCACAATTATATAGAGACTGTATTCTCATTAAAGACGCTGCCTAACGTGTATAAAAGTAGGCACTTATATAGCGCTTGCTTCACTGGGTGATGTGAGCAAGCAGAGTGTGTTAATATGGAGAGACCCTATCTAAACATTAATATGATAGAACAAATTGCAGCGCTGTATACGCTGTGTGTAGGTAAGGTAGGGATCTCAAATACCATGACACTCTGTTTAGCCTAATCCCTGACAATGTAATATCATGGAAAGCCTATTTGCTTATCAAGGGCAATGCCTAGCTTCCGTTAAATCAGACAGAGTATGCAGCGCTTGATCTGCTGCGTACATCAAAATGAAATGCCCAGTGAATTTAAAGCAAGTGACAGAGTACAGTATGGTAACGGCAACTTTAGCGATTGTATCAGACAAGCAGGACAAAGATCTTAGTGTATAAATAGATGAACAGCTGAAGCACAGAAACGACTAACGCGCATTTCGATAATCGGCTTTATCAAAGACAACCTCCTTCAACTAGTCTATATTCCACTGCACAGATGGCGGACACCAAACGCACGTCTAACACCAACATAGCTGTGCCGGTGACATGGCCTGCAGGAATATCTCTGAGTGAGATAGAACTAGGCCCCAAAGAGCACATAATGCCAAAAAAAGAGTTGCAAGATGGAATTGTCCTTGGGCCCTCCCACCCACCCTGATGTTGTTGAAATAGGACATGCACACTTTAACAAACCAATCATTTCAGCGACAGGGCCTACCAAACTACTGTGGCTGAAATGATTGGTTTGTTTGGGCCCCCACACCAAAAAAGCTATTCATCTCTCCCTGTACAAACTAAACTTGCTCTACTGAGGCAAGATGTTGTCCTCATCCTCTGATTCCTGGCCCCCTTCAGTGTGTACTTCCTCATCCTCACACATTATCAATTCGTCCCCGCTGGACTCCACAACCACAGGTCCCTCTGTATTATCTGGAGGGCAGTGCTGTACTTGATTGAGGAATTGATAATTCATTTTTATGAACATCATTTTTTCAACGTTCTGAGGAAGCAACCTCCTTCGCCACTCACTGACACGGTTCCCTGCTGCACTAAAAACTCTTTCGGAATACATACTGGAGGGGGGACAACTCAGGTAAAATAGAGCCAGTTTGTACAGGGGCTTCCAAACTGCCTTTTTTTCCTGCCAGTAACAATATGGACTGACTGACATGTCTATTTGGATGGTGTCAGCAAAATAATCCTCCACCATTTTTTCAATTGTGACAGCATCCAATGCAGCGACAGTAGACATGTCTGCAATGGTTGGCAGGTCCTTCAGTCCGGACCAGATGTTCTCAGCATCCCCGCCAGCGGGTCTTTTAGGAAAACTGAGCTTTTTCCTCACAGCCACAGGTGTGGAAGAAAATGAAGGAGGAGCTGGTGGCATATCACGGTCCTCTTCAGAGGACAATCTCCTGACCAGCAGGTCTTTGCACCGCTGTAGACTTGTGTCCGCCGGAAACAGAGACACAACATACGCTTTAAACCGAGGATCCAGCACGGTGGCCAGAATGTATTCCTCTGACTTTAAAAGAGTGACCACCCTTGGATCCTGGCAAAGCGTACAAAGGGCTTCATCCACAAGAGCTACATGCTTTGTTGAATCGTAATGGTTTACCAGCTCCTCCCTCACTTTCTCCAGCTGCTTCTGCAACAGCCTGATCAGGGGAATCACCTGACTCAAGCTGGCAGTGTCAGAACTGACTTCTCGTGTGGCAAGTTCAAACGGCTGCAGAACCTTGCACAACACGGAAATCAGTCTCCAGTGCGCTTGACTCAGGCGCATCCCCACTCCTTTTCCTATGTCGTAAGCGGCTGTGTAGGCTTGAATGGCCTTTTGCTGCTCCTCCATCCTCTGCAGCATATACAGGGTGGAGTTCCAGCGTGTCACAACCTCTTGTTTGAGGTGATGGCAGGGCAGATTCAGATTTTTTTGATGTTGCTCGAGTCTGCGGTAGGCACTGGCAGAATGCCGAAAGTGTCCAGCAATTTTGCGGGCCACCGCAAGCATCTCCTGCACACCCCTGTCACTCTTCAGGTAATGCTGCACCACCAAATTAACGGTGTGGGCAAAACATAGGACGTGCTGGAAATTGCCGATATCTAATGCCCGCACAATGTTACTGGCGTTGTCTGACACCACAAATCCCCAGGAGAGTCTAAGTGGGGTAAGCCACTGTGAGATGATTTCCCTCAGTTTCTCTAAGAGGTTGTCAGCGTTGTGCCTCTTATTAAAACCTGTGATACACAATGTTGCCTGCCTTCGCACGAGCAACCGTTGTGGAGATGCTGCTACTAATGCAGCTGCTGCTGTTGCTGTGGCAGGCGATGCATCTACCCAGTGGGCTGTCACAGTCATATAGTCCTTCGTTTGCCCTGAACTTGTCCACATGTCCGTGGTTAAGTGGACAGTGGGTACAACCGCATTTTTCAGAGCACTGAGGACACTTGTTCGTACTTCTCTATACATCTTTGGTATCGCCGGCCTGTGAAGTGGAATCTCAACGGGATTTGGTACCGGGGACACAATACCTCCATCAACCGTCTAAATCCCACTCCACTGATGGCGGACACCGGACGCACGTCTAACACCAACATTGCTGTTATTGACACAGTTATCCGCTTTGCCATAGTATGACTAGTGTCGTACTTGGTGGTCATGGCAAATGACTGTTGGACGGTCAATTGTTTGGTGAAAGACGTAGCGGTCTTACGACTTCCCCTCTGGGAAGATGACCGACTACCAGCAGCAACAGCAGCAGTGGCAGTAGTAGGCGTACCGCTGCAGGATTACTCGGATGAATCCTGGATTAAAGAGGACTCAGTCTGGCTGGTGACATGGCCTGCAGGACTAAATCTGATGGAGATCGGGGAGGAAGTTGACGAGGAGGGTGTTGGTGGTGTGTATCCAACAGGACCAAGGGATTTAGGTGTCCCTGGACTGCTGACGGTCCTAGCCCCAGTTCCTGAACTAATCACTGAACTATGAAGGTTATTCAGGTGACGTATAAGGGAGGATGTCCCTAGGTGGCCAAGATCCTTACCCCTGCTTATTTGAGCTTTACTTAAGCTACATATGGCCATACATTTGTTATCCAGATTGGGATAAAAATAACTCCAGACCAAAGCGGTGCATTTCTTGGTCTTCTGACCAGGCATGACGATGGGCTTTTTCATCCCATGGACATCAACTTTTTCCCCCCCTGGTGCCTCATTTAAAATAACCACATCAGCATCCTCCTCGTCAAGTTCCTCCTCAGAGCCAGCTACATCAATAGCCTCCTTGACACCTTGATTATCCAAATCTGGATCTACACTGTGGGTGATCCTTCCAGCATATGCAGAGGGTGTGCTGCAAATGGTGGATGGAGTCACCTCTTCCCGTACAGTGATGGGAAGGTCAGGCTTTGCAACCACCAACACCCTTGGACTCGCCTTGGGGATTTGTGATGTCATCTGTTTAGAAGGCAGAGTTGTTTGCTGTGTTGTTGCTGACAGCATAACTCTTTTAAATTTTTTGGAGGGGGGGAGGAGGAGGGCTTAGATCCTTGGGTGAAGCTGAACCACTAGTCCTGAACACGGGCCAGGGCCTAAGCCATTCCTTGCCACTCCGTGTCGTAAATGGCATATTGGCAAGTTTACGTTTCTCCTCAGATGTTTTCAATTCTCTTTTTTTGCTAATTTTAGTGAACCTTGGGTTTTTGGATTTTACATGCCCTCTAGGAGATTGGGCATCGCCCTTGCCAGATGACGTTGATGGCATTTTATCGTCTATGTCATGACTAGTGGCAGCAGCTTCAGCATTAGGAGGAAGTGGGTGTTGATCTTTCCCTACTCTATCCTCCAAATTTTTGTACTCCATTATATGCAGCACAAGAGAGCGTACCCCTAAACCACACACACTCGGCAAAGCCTTTACAAATTATCTGCAGCACAGGAGAGTACCACTGGACTGGAGTTATACAGCAGTACCTAGTATTTTTAAACTAATTTTTTTATATTTTTTTTCAATTATTTTTGGATATTTTTTTATAATTTTTTTATATTTTTTTTAATTATTTTTTTATAAGTTTTTTTTTACAATTTTTTTATTTATTTTTTAAGAACTTTTGGATAATTTTGAAATAACAATGCCCTTAGCAGAACAGAGCACAGGATACAGGCAGCACCACTGGACTCAGCAGGACAGAGCACAGGACACAGCACCACTGGACTCAGCAGGACAGAGCACTGGACAAAGCACCACTGGACTCAGCAGAACAGAGCACTGGACACAGCACAAAGCTACACTAAACTGAAAACCAGGACAGGAGCTCCCTAACTACAACCTCTCTCACGAGTGATCGCAGCCAGAATGAATATGGCGGGCGCTAGCGCTGAATTTATGACATCCGAGTCTTGCGAGATCCGACGCGAGACTTGGATGTCATAGCCTCGGTTTGGCTTCATATCCCGCCCGGAAGTTCCCGAACAGTGCTCGGATCCCGTTAAAGTAAGAGATACTGACACTGTACACTGTACAATACACTGTACTGTGCAGTGTATTGTTTAATTTAGCACCTGCAGACAGTTTGGGGTGTGAATTGTTTAACATGCTTATGTGAAAAAACAGGTATATAAATGCAAGTACAATTATACTTTTGTGACGACCAACTACCAGTGTACCACTCTGACAACCTGGAAACCAGCGACGATAAACTATCTGTTTACAGCACTAACAACCTAGCAGTAGTAGTGGTAATTGACTGGACCATAAATCTTAATGTAGGAAGTCTCAGTGCACTCACAACAACAAACATTCAAGTTAATCTTGTGCAGGCTAATGTATAGATCACCTCCAATTGTGATTTCAACCAGCAAATGAGTGAAAATCTTCCTTAGGAGTGATTTATACCAGCTCTTGCCCTCAGAGGGTAAACTACAATGGACGTAGAGGTAAAAGGCCACCAAGGAAATCCAGCCCAGTTTCCAACTTACGCTCTTTTTGATCAAACAAACGTAGGACACCTTGTATGGACTGCTCAGGATTGCCTGTATACTTGCCGGTTATAAAAGAACTGTCCAGCATATTGAACAGTTAATTACATCCTTGTTCATTTATTTGTTTTCCTGGTGTATAATAAACATTTTACTATATTGATGTAATTGTCAATGTGTTTTTTTTTTAAAGCTACTGTTTAACATATGACTTAATGTATATTATTTACAGTATATTTGTTCATTTATTTGGAAAAACATATCATTAAGTGATGTTTGGTAAAACATTTTAGCATTCAGCTGCAACTACCAACACAGGATGTCTTTTGTGTTGACCCAATTTCTTCATGGACTCCAACAGCTCAGAGGGAAGGGGTTCCGGTGGAGAAATTCCTACAGCTCAACGAAGGGGTAGCAAAGGAAGGTTGAGTAATAATTTATGTATTCTCAGTTATAGGTGGAGTTATCAATAATGTGTATAAATATCATTGACTGGGAAGAATGCCAGTCTATTTCTCAGTGACAGTCTATCAATATCCCTTATGGAGTATGTTATGGAGTTAGAATTGCTATGTAATAGGGGGACGTATTTGAATGTAGACACCATAATGTAGACTGTCATAATGTCTTCATGTTCATAATGTTGACACAGTTAAAATGTCGGCATTCAAAATGTAAACAAACAAACCCTTGTGAAGAGTCCTAGGGGTAATTGTATTAAAGTCCATTTTTTTCAACTCGCCGGGAATCGGCGAGTTGACAGCTAAAGTTTAAAGCGGCGCTGGCTTGTAAAGGCAAACTTGCCTTTACAAGCCAGCGCCGCTTTAAATTTTAGCTGTCAACTCGCCGTTTCCCGGCGAGTTGAAAAAAAACGGACTTTAATACATTTACCCCCTAGTGCTATCAGCACAGGGCTGGTTAAACCTAGGGGGTAGGGTGGTCCACATTTTTTTTTAATGGACTTGATCGCACTAGGGAATCCTGGGGCTGGTTTGGCATTATGGCAGGGGACCCCACACTTGGGGTTTCCCTGATATAGTGCAACAAGCCCAGGCTGGCAAAGCCTAGTGCTGGTAATAGTAAAATCAGGAGGAATACCACACTTTCCCCCTTGTCCCCCCTGATCTTGCTAGTTCCAGTATAGGCTGGCAGTTGGCTAAGCTTTTTGTGAGAAAGGCAGGCATTTTTTTTACATTTATTGCTAGTTTTTTTTACAATGGGTGTCGCTTTCATTTGTTTACATCTATGTTAACATTACAACACTGTAAACATTTTACATGTTGACATTTGACATTTTAACTGTTATGAACATGCAGACATTATGACTATCGACATTCATATCCAAACTGCAATAAGTGTTATTTGTTATCAGTAGCGAGCTGTGTGCATCTATTGGAGACTAAGGGGTATATTGGGGCAGCATGGTGGCTAAGTGATTAGCACTTCTGCCTTACAGCACTGAGGTCATGAGTTCAATTCCTGACCACGGCCTTACCTGTGAGGAGTTTGTATGTTCTTCCCATGTTTGCGTTGGTTTCCTCCGGGTGCTCCGGTTTCCTCCCACACTCCAAAAACATACTGGTAGGTCAATTGGCTGCTAACAAATTGACCCTAGTCTGTGTCTGTGTGTGTTAGGGAATTTAGACTGTAAGCCCCAATGGAGCAGGGACTGATGTGAGTGAGTTATCTGTACAGCGCTGCGGAATTAGTGGCGCTATATAAATAAATGATGATATTTACTAAACTGTGGGTTTCAAAAAGTGGAGATGTTGCTTATAACAACCAATCAGATTCTAGCTATCATTTATTTAGTACATTCTGCAAAATAACAGCTAGATTTTGATTGGTTGCTATAGGCAACATCATCTCCACTTTTTAAAACCCACAGTTTAGTAAATATACCCCTAAGACAGTGAGAGACTCTGATTCAGGGTTGTTGGTAAAATTGGCGTAAATTGCTCTAAATAAGGTAGCACCGAAAAAAATTCATATCTGAAGGTTACCCTTGATTTGTACATACTAGTTTTTAATAAAGTTGGGAAGACAGCAAGGCGTCTCCTAATGTGATCTTTGCCCACTGTCCATTAACATTGCATATTGAATCTATTACTCATACTTGCCAACTCCCGGAAAAGGGGGCGTGACTGGAGGGCGGGAGGGGGTGGGGCGAGGCCAATCGCGTTATTTTGGCCCCCCGCGACCCCAAAATGACGCGATTGGCCTCATCCTGCCTCCTCCCGCCCTCCAAAATGGCGTGAATCACCGAGAATCTCGTCAAATGACGCGATTCTCTGTGAAACCTAGGATGCGGGAGAAATGCTGACCCGAATTTCGGGAGTCTCCCGGACTTTCCGGGAGAGTTGGCAAGTATGCTATTACTCCATTACATACTCCCTTGAAACACGTGTTCTGTTTTTATGCCAGAAAGTTAATCTAGTAATGTATTTAAATATCTTGTATAGTTACCATCAGGTTTAATGCATCATGTCAATATTTCACAGTTGGTGTTTTGTGTAGCCTCAACTTTTCTACAGTTATTAGATAATAATTCTTTCCCTACGTGCCTTCTCCACAGTCTGTTTGGAAATTAATGGGTTGACGTTTGTGTATGGGTAAGGGCAATTGTAGAGATCTCTGAAATGGCATTAAATGACAAAGAGCTGAGGCAAAAGGTTGCATCCAAACAGAATCCCAGGCATCCATTAGGGCTACTTTGACAATACACTCTACATAAAGTCTTTCTCTGCTTGAGTGGGCCCGTGTGGTCAGACAGAAAAGGCAGCCTAGCAGCAGGGACCGAATAACCACTCCTCCATCACTGTCAATAAGCAAAATGGAGAGACATATCATTTTCCTCACTGTTTCAATGATTCTATAGCTCATTGCCTTCCCTTTGTTTCAGTAATAGATTTAATTAACTTACAATTAATCATAGAGAGTGATATTTAAAGCTCATCCCAGTAGAGTATAGAGTCACAGACCAAAGAATATATAAATATATGGAAGGCTTCAGTAATCAAGAGGTCATGCAAGATAGATGTTTATCACAGAGGAATTGAGGGGAAAGATACATTTATGTGTCTACTCTGCTCTGAATAACTGTTTTAAGATAATTGCTCTGCTTCAAAATACAACCTTACAAAAGGGCTAGCCATGCAGAAAAGAAGATAAATAGAATATCTGAAGAAGACTGAAAAAGATAAATAATAGGGTTTTGGTGTAAAGACCTCACGTGACCAGAACTTCATGTGAAATCATTATTACATTTTCCTTGCAGCCTTTAAATGCCCTTTCTGGAAATAGGGGTTAAGTTGCTGTATAAGTCATGCAGAAAACTGGTTTCTGTGCTATTTGTAAAACATACCTCAGAGAAAGCTATGTGCAGTACAGTGATAACATAGTGAAAAGGTCTTTTTACATGTGCATATTTCCAGACTGTGCCTATTTTGGTCAAAATCCCCGTCCCTCTCACCTTCCAAAATGTTTTCACAATAATTGCTGTTTGTAGTTGCAAGTACAGGTATTTGACAAAGATGGAAACAGCTGGGCATTTGAAGGACTCCAAACATATTGAAAGCAAGGGCTTCCACAAAGGCATGGCTCATACGTTAAATAAGCAAACATCATCCCAGATGGGTCATGGGTAATAATGCTGGGTTGGCCGTTGCCTATAGAGATCTTAGTGAATGTGAAGCGAGGTTGTTTGTTCGGGTGCATTTGTCAGGTGCTTCACCGACCAAGGAAGGGTAAATGTATAAAGCTCCGATTTCTGCAAGTCGCTAGAAATCGGCAACTTTGCAGGGAAAATTTAAAGTGGAGATGGCTTATAAAAGCCTTCACGGCTTTAAATTTCCTCTGCAAAGATGCTGATTTCCGACGACTTGCAGAAATCAGAGCTTCATACATTTACCCCCAAGGCAGCTTAAGTTGGTAATTTTTCCACTGGAATCAGTATCTATGGTGATGTCAACATGAAGCTCTAAGGGATATCATCAAAAGCAAATGGAAACAGTGGACAGAAGTGTTTACTCCAGGATCAGTGCTATCTGTGCGATAAATCAAAGTGCGAGGCAAAGCAGGAGAGCAACTGCAGATCAACTGACCTTAGTGGCATAAGTTGTAGTCAAAACTTCTTGTTTCCATGCTACCCATCCTACTAAACACCTAGTAAGTCACACTTCATGTAGCTTGGACAGAACAATTGGTGCAATTAGCTGTCCTTTGCTTTGGCTATATTTGAGAAAGTTGTTCTCACAAAAATAATATTCCTTCTTGGTAGACATGAGCAAAACCATCAGCAAATTTTCTTTGATTTTCATTAATGAAAAAATATTGTTGGAACCAATTATAATAAATTGTCAGCTTGTTTGTTGAACTGGTGATAAACATTTGTGACTTGTGTCCCCACAAATAGAAATATTAGCCCTATGTCATGCATTGCTCCATAAACTGAACCCTAGGTGATTTATTCATCTTTACTGCTGGGGAAAGGGTGTATAAATTATAGACCTGCCTTTTCTAAGACATATGGACAATGAGATCCTTGTGTTGCTACCAAAGTGATCATTTGACTGTTTTATGGCTTCTCATATTATGCATATTACTGAAGTTTGTTATTTGTCAGCATATAGATTTGGAACATTTTCTGTGATTTTCTTTTTATTAAAATATATATTAGGTCATAATTATTTTTGGATCATAGCACTTACAAAGAGTAGACACATTTGTGCAATCAGCGCAGTGTGTATTTATAAATTACATTGTGACTTGCGCACACTTATATGGAACCACATTTGCGTTTGCACATCAAGATAGACAATGAAGGGAATCTTACGACTATGGATGGGTAGAAGTGGGTTGAGGAAAAGAGGTTCTTTATTACTACGGGCTAGTCACAAGATATATCTTGAAAGATCTGCAAACACAAGCTTGTGTTTTACAGAAACAAGATATCCTAATGAGGTTCTAAGGAATCCATACAAAAAGTTGCAAATAGACCAATGGATTAAAGTACATGCATTACATGTATTTGTCATATGAAAAAAATACTCTGATCCCAGTAATTTCATGAGTTATATCATACCATCGAGGAGGTGAAGCAAGCAGACTTTTTATGAACTTTGGAGAGATAATAGTAAATGAGAGGAGTACTGCGGAATGCGTTTTTCACTTTTCTACACAATGAGCATAGAAACGAGCATGTGCTATTCCCTACGTTTCTGCAGCATTCAGCAACATGCTAAAGCCATACTTACCAACTTCTTGAAGACTTGCTCCAGGAGCCTGCCAGGGTAGGTGGGCGTGATGGGGGCAGGGCTCCAAAATTAACGTCATTTTGGCCCCACCCCCATGATGTAATGATGCAAAACGCGTCATTTGACAGTAGGGGCGGAGCCAAATGCCGCAATTCCCGGTGAATCGCTGTGTTTTTTACCTAATTCTGCCTACTTCACTAGGAAGTGGGCAGAATTATGCCAGATGCGGGAGATTGCCACACTCTCCCGGGAGTCCGTGAGACTCTCGCAAAATGCGGGAGTCTCCCAGACATTCCGGGAGAGTTGGCAAGTATGGCTAAAGCAGTTGTATTCGCTGCAAGATGTATACATATGCCTTTGTGAGTTGGTCAATCTATTTGCAATTGGACAAATTAATATTCATTGTGCCATGTAAATGAAAGGGTAACAAATGACCCCATTGTGTGGTTGTACACATTCTGAAAATATAGTCTCATTGTTTAAGCACCTGGGGATGATGCAGTATTGAAGTATCTTATGGTATCTGTGCTTTACATTACTGACTCATTATTGTATAATTTCATTTGCATACATGATTTGTCACATTAATTTGACAAGTAGCACATGTAGGGAAATTTGAGACAAAATGGGTTTTGTAAATCTGGAAGAATGCCTGTGTCATATTAACAAAATACTTAATATAGTAACATAACCTTTAAAACAGAGCTGGTCTATTTCCTTTAATAGTATGCCCTGGAGAGGAGGTATTTCATACAGCAGATTAAACATGATTAGCATACAGTCTTCAGACACTCTTTCCATATTTGAAGTGTCCTTTCATCAATACTTAAAAAAAAAATGTATTAAATTAATAGCAGAGCAGACGGCCTGTCTGTATCCACTCCAGAATGTGAATTTTTTTTTTAAAAAAAATAATCATTTCTCTGATAATAAGAAGGGAATAGCATAAAAATATCCATGTTTTGCAGAAACTGGGCATGTTTAAATATTTGACACCTGCTCCCATATAGCATTGTCTCAGAGGTAATCAGGGCAACTTTATAGCATACTTGCCAACTTGCCAACAGTATGATCCGGAAGCCTGCCGGGGAAGGTGGGCGTGCAGGTGGCGGAGCTCTGAAAATTGCCTCATTTTGGCCCCGTGACGTAATGACACAAAACGCGTCATTTCACAGTGGGGACGGGGCCAACCGCCGCAATTCCCGGTGAATCGCAGCGTTTTGGACCTAATTCTGCCCACTTCACTAGGAAGTGGGCAGATCCGGGAGATTGCCACACTCTCCTGGGAGTCTGTGAGACTCTCGCAAAACGCGGGAGTCTCCTGGACATTCCAGTAGAGTTGGCAAGTATGCTTTATAGTGGCATTCAAACAAAAAGGGGCACTAGGCCGCCTTTAATCCTTTGCCATCCTCAAAAAAGGTTTGAATTGTTGCCACTGGTACTCAAGGCACCTGCTCACCAGGGTGATGTGTGGGAACATGCTTCCCAACTTTTCAGGAGTCAGAGTAAAAATGCAGACTAACAGGACAATCCCCTTGTATATGGACAGTTGGGAGGTATATCTGCACCTAATTCTGTGATCAGATACAAAATCAATTTTGTTTAATGTTTCTCACATTGGGGGACTGCAGAAGGAAGAACACAGTGAATTGTTTCCTTACAAATAAAGTATTAGGAAAGAAACAGAGGTTGTCTTGGAAGCTACATGGAGGGCCTCAGACGGCAGCGGTGGTTGCAAATAGAGATGCTCAAATTATTCGAAAGTTTGGAAAGATCAAGACCCTCAAACTTGTTTACACTAAAATAATGATCCTTTGGCTGTTTAAATGTTTGTACAATGCTGCAGTTGAGTTTGTAGCTCTCAGTTAAAACAAAAGATGGTAAAATAAACTATAAAATGTTTCCCATTCAAGGTCAAAAGCCTACACTTTATAGTAATTTTCAATTTTATTTTATTTTCCACAAGTGAATATTACTGAGTTCAAGTTCGAAAATCCCATGGAAAACAGTTAAAAAGGCTATACTATATATATCCCCTTTAAGCTCAAACTTAATTCATACATTTCTGTGACATCATCAAACTATAGGAAGTCTGAACACTTTCATAACATTTACATGTTACATCTAGGAGCGCTGAGAGGGGGGGCGGGTACAAATTACCCGGGCCTGGACCTGCCTGGGGGGCCTGGGATCCCACTGGAGATCTATAGTTAAAAAAAATTATATAAATAAATTTAGAAGTACTTTTTTTGTGTTGCTCGCTGGTGTCGCGCGCACCCTCTCCCGCGAGTGCAGGCGGGATCAGTAGTGGCTTACTCCCCATCAGCTAGGGTACCTTCAGACGCCACTGTGACAGATCACCAGGTCATGTGACTGCAGCGGTCACATGGTACTCAGGGCGGACTGCTGGATATCTTCCCGTCCTGTGTGCTGTGCAGTGGAGAATAAGGTAAGAAGAAGGGGTGCTGGAGAGGGGGCATATGTGAGTAAAGGTGCTGGAGAGGGGGCATGTGTGACTATAGTTGCTGGGCAGAGCGGTGGCATATGTGACTAGAGCTGTTGGGCAGAGAGGGGACGTGTGACTAGAGCTGTATGATTAAAACATGTGGGCAGAGAGGTGCATTTGTGATTAAAACAAGTGGGCAGAGGGGAGGGGGCAAGTGTGATTAAAGCATGTGGGCAGAGGGGACATGTGTGAGCAAAGCTGCTGGGCAGAGGGGGCATGTGTGAGTAATGCATTTTTCTATAGAAGGGTGGCCTAGCGCTTTTCACCTGCCAGACATGCCCCAAATGATGCACAGCCAGCCCCCAAATGGTATGGCCACACCCCCATTGGTGGCGTACCACCACATGAGTTTACATGCTAATCACCTATAGTGGGCCCCATAAATTGCTGTACTGGGGCCCAAAATTCCTCTTGGAGGCCCTGTTAATATCACATTAGTGTCACAAGATCTTCACCCAATACCAGAAGCAAATATAAGTATTACCATTTTAGCAGGAAGTACTAAACAGAGAAGAAAGAGGACAGTATTATATTTACTCATTCTCAGGGCGCCACACTCGATATAATAATTTTGGGGGGACTCAGTCGCTGCTCAGACTGCACCATGAATGTTAGATTTTTCAAATCTGCTTTACAGATATACTTTAAAATTGGCATTTAAATCAGTTTATTTTTACAATTTTAGCCAGCATGGATTTAATGTATAATTCAGATTTTGGGATCAATATTTTGTACATCTGGAAATTAATTATTGTTAATTATTATTATTATTATTATTGTTTAGTTAAATTAACATGTTCTAAAATAAGGGACATTGTCTGATTTATATGATTACAAATATAATTAGAAATAGCAATCTGAGAGTACACCGTTACAAGGTTCTTGATTCTCTTGGTTATTTAGCCTCGATTGTTCAGGGTTTTTACAAACCAACAGAGTGACCAAGTTCCCTGCATAAACTTCAAAAACAGCATTTTATGCATAACATTCAGATCACAGTTATCATTTCCTCTTCCAAATCATCGCATAATGTAAAAAGTGAACAACATTCCAGTGTTCTATAAGCTCTATTAGAGATGGGCAAAACAGTTTGGGCTGTGCAAACCAACATTAATGGCCCCACAGAGGCCATTTTTTTCTTGAGATATAATTATATACAATAAGATCTTACAATTATCGCCATGTGTGTCGTACAGCAGATCTTAAAATAAAATTTAACTGAAAATATTTTGCAGGATATATAATATATATATATATATATATATATATATATATATATATATATACATATATATATACATACACACATACATAAACGTATGCATACATATACATATACATATATATAAATACATATACAAGTTAACCCGTGCATGATAATCATGCATTCTAGTCAAATCAAGCTACTTAAGGTGTTAAAAAGGTTCTTGTCATGCATTTGGGCCTAGCCCAGGCCTCCTCAGGGGAAGAGCGTTACTTCCCGACGCAAGCGCCCTTTTTTAACTTGGTTTTGTCCACATGTCACGACCTCATAATTTTTCTCCATCACCCCATCCTTCATCTTCATCGCCACATCCTTCATCAAGCTACTTAAGGTGTTAAAAACTCCCCACTGTCACCCCCGGCAACCACCAACCACTCCAAACTGTCACTTCTCCTTCAAGAAATATATAGGTCAGTGTATAACTCTGCCCAGCAGGTGGCGCTGCAGCTTGGTTGTTTTTTTCCACACACGCCACTAGGCATTTATATAGTAGATATATATTTACATATATATATATATATATATATATATATATATATACACACAGGTATATATACACACACACACACATATATATATATATATATATACATATATATATATATATATATATATATATATATATACATATATATATATATATATATATATATATATATATATACATATATATATATATATATATATATATATATATATATATATATATACACACATATATATATATAAACACACACATATATATATATTTGTATATATTTATTTGTATATATATATATATATATATATATATATATATGAAAAATGTTGTCCGGCGCTCAGAAACAGACAGAATTTAAAAATCACTGTGTCAGCATAAACATAAAGGAGAATTTTGTGCACAATATAGCTATATTGGGGTTGAGCTCACCTGCCGGACGTCAAGGCATCTCCTGTAGGTGAGTCCCTAAGCTAGTGATACAAATTTACATTCAGGTTGTTCTATTTAAAACCTTCCCCTGAACCTCCATCTTATAAAGCCTGCAGCACCTTTGTAGGGAGTGGTCAACTCCCAAAAAACTAGAAAATAGTGAAAGGAAAAAAGGGCGCTTCTATAAATTAATTAAATGTGTACAAGTGTATAAAATCATTTAAAACGGCAGCCAAGGACAAATAGGACCAATGTGCAAGTGCAAATAAAAGAAAAATGTTGTCCGGCGCTCAGAAACAAACAGAATTTAAAAATCACTGTGTCAGCATAAACATAAAGGAGAATTTTGTGCACAATATAGCTATATTGGGGTTAAGCTCACCTGCCGGACGTCAAGGCATCTCCTGTAGGTGAGTCCCTAAGCTAGTGTCACTCACCGGACTGTGAGTGCCATTTCTCCTGTGTTCAGGAACCGTGGCCGTCCGCCATCCTGAGGGTCTGCGCATGTGCAGCCCTTATGAAACCTTCAGTACCTGTTGCTTTTAATTGATTGGATGATCAGGCAACCCTCCCTATTTAAACCACCTGTGATCATTACCTGGTTGCCTGATCTTGGAGTCTCATTCCCCATGAGCCTCTGAAGGTGTTCCTGTGTTTCCTCGTGTATTCAGCTCCAGCTGATTCCTGTCGACTACGTTTGTGGTTTCCAGACCACTTCAACTCTCCTGTGTTCATCGTGTCTGCACTCAGCTGATTCCTATCTGCTACTGCTGCCGGATTCCAGTCCGCCTCAACTCTCCTGTGTTCATCGTGTCTGCTCTCAGCTGATTCCTATCTGCTACTACTGCTGGATTCCTGTCCGCCTCAACTCTCCTGTGTTCAGCGTGTCTGCTCTCCGCTGCATCCGTTACTACTGCCGGATTCCAGACCGTCTCTACTCTCCTGTGTTCAGCGTGTCTCCCCTCCACTGCCTTCACTACTACTGCCGGATTCCAGACCGCCTCTACTCTCCCGTGTTCAGCGTGCCTTCCCTCCGCTGCCTCCGCTACTACTGCCGGATACCAGACAGCCTCAACTCTCCCGTGTTCATCATGTTTCCAGTTTTACTTACTACTGCTTCCTGAGTATTGCTCCGTTGATTACCGCTAACCTTCCGTGCACTGCACCAACCGGATTACCGCTTCCATCCTCCAGTGGTCTCTCCTCCTGCCGGCGTTCAGCCGTTCAGGTATCCCTGCACGTCTCCTTGACAGCCTGCTCTCCTGAACCGCAGTATGCATACTTTCCATTGACTTTGCTATTGTATTGCATATCCATCTGGACTGTGTTGTGTTCATCTCCGGAGTCTTCTATCTACTGAAGCTATTGTTACTATTGACTTTGTTTCCTATTACCTGGATCTCTATAGTGACTTTGTATACTTCAAGCAGCGCTTGTCAGTTATTATTGTATTGTGGATATCATCGTGGGATCAAGTTCCGTGTGCCCCGTGTATCCTCTGCATTACATTCATCTCCTCGTGCCCCTCCTCACATATATATAGCAGTGGTACAACTTGCTGACGCAGACCACTGAGTCCTGTTTCCCATTGGCACCAGTTTCAAGTATCCTCTCACATAGACAGTGGTACAACTTGCTATACGCAGACCACTGACTTTCACTACCTCCTCTCTACTCCTGGACATTCCTCCTCACTATAGCAGTGGTACAACTTGCTGTACGCAGACCACTGACTCTCCTCACATTTACTTGTCCATCTGGTTCCTCGTGTACATACATCTAAGTCATGACCAGTTGCTGCTAGTCATAGACTTTCCTTGAGCATTCTCTCACCATCTGCTGATTCTCCTGTTCCGTTGTCACCCTGCTACCAGAGGACCATAGTACCAGCTATATTACTCTGGTAAGAACATCATCTGGTGATATCCTGGGCAAAGACTCCTAGTGCCCGTGACAGCTAGTGATACAAATTTACATTCAGGGTGTTCCATTTAAAACCTTCCCCTGAACCTCCATCTTATAAAGCCTGCAGCACCTTTGTAGGGAGTGGTCAATGTAAATTTGTATCACTAGCTTAGGGACTCACCTACAGGAGATGCCTTGACGTCCGGCAGGTGAGCTTAACCCCAATATAGCTATATTGTGCACAAAATTCTCCTTTATGTTTATGCTGACACAGTGATTTTTAAATTCTGTTTGTTTCTGAGCGCCGGACAACATTTTTCTTTTATTTGCACTTGCACATTGGTTCTATTTGTCCTTGGCTGCCGTTTCAAATGATTTTATACACTTGTACACATTTCATTAATTTAAAGAAGCGCCCTTTTTTCCTTTCAATATATATATATATATAGTTTTAAAATGATGTATCCTTCAATAGAAATGATTGTTTTGATTGAAATGTTGCCTGTGTGCGCTTAGGTTTCTATAACACACATTTTGTTTTGAGACTAAGGAAAACTCAGACCAACATGATAACTAAAAGGCTTCACACAGAAAAAATCAGATCATTCCATAAATTATTGCCATTACTTGTAGAGCAGGACAACTAATACTCATCCATCTATGTGGACTTTTTTAAATTTATTTTATTTTATTTGATAAAATATGCAAAATAAACCCAAATGGTCTAATTATTCAATATAGCTTCTACCCTATACTCAGTCATTGATTAGATACATTTTCTTACATAATGTATCTAACATGTACCCGAAATGGTACTGAATCTATGTTTCAAGCAGCAGAGATAGCTAAGAACATTCTCCGGGACTGTGCGATAAAATATTCAATCACTGTATGAAAGTACCAACTAACACGCATTAATAGCATTTTTATAGTTTAAAAGGTTACCTGCTTCCCTTATAAAATTCTTTACTACCACATTCAAGATATTATTCTTGACAGCCAGAAGATTATTTGTAATGTGGGTGTGACCTGTAATCACTGCGGCATAGTTGATCATGTGCTAATGCCCTTTATTTATTTCTTTTTTGTTAATTTTCACAGAGCAGATGATTAATGCACCTACCTTTACTGCATTGACCTGGGTGCTGTCCTTGAAGGGCATCCATTAAAAGAAAAGAAAAAAAAATGCTGATAAATCGAATTCCTCCCTGCCAGTTTGTGCAAGTGATTACGCAGTGGGAACTTGTAAATTCTTATTCCATTAAAAGGAACAGCAGTCAGGGGTTATAATAAAACAAATTAAGTCTGAGGTTAAGAAATGTGAACAATCACTCAGTAGCTAGGAATTTATCTTCACCTGTGCCATAGTCTAACACAGGGATGATATTGAGAAACATTTGCAATTGTATCAAAGAGATTGGAGTAGTCACAATGAATATTGTTACATACACATCATCATAGTTGTCGTGCATTTATTTATTGCAATATTTTCTAGAGTTGTTTTGTTATCTGTGGATGAAACAATATCACTAGAGAGAGGCTTCGTGATTGATATAAAACAGTTTCACCCTTTTTGTCACTTCTCAGCGACAAATAAGAATAACATTGTCAAGGCAACATTTTGCGCATATCGGGTTCCGTGGAGGAATAAGCTATTTTGCAAAATTGTGAATTTCCAGTGTTACCATCTTCGAGTTTCACTTTTGCATGGCTGTCCTGTGGAATGGCACATCCGGCTGTATTTGAAAATTCTCATTTTGCAGTATTTGTAATCTATAAATAGTGCTATGTTTCTATGTTTAAAGATGGCGGCATCTGCAGGATTGCAAAAGTTTGCCCCATCTAATGGCAGATCTGAGTCTTCCTGCCTATTTTTACACACTCATGCACCTATTTCTGTGCTCACCAGCAAAAATTAGATTTATTTTACAGCAGATTATAGGGTAAGATATAGTGGTACAGAAGGTGCATGTAGATAGGAGTTCCTTGACTGGTGAGTGAGTACACAGCCTTTTTCTCCCTTTAAAATAATTAGATTTTTTCCCACACTTGAAGGTGTCTGGTGTCATCCTATGCATTCAATAGGATGTATCTTACAAATACCATTTTCAGAAAACGCACTTTTATAAGCCCACTTCTGCCAATGTAATAAAAACACACAAAAGTGGCACACACAGGCTTATCTTGTCATTTTGCTCAAGTGCCAAGTGAACAGGCAGGGACAGGCTGGGCTGGGGGAAGAGGGCATCTGCCCCTCGGACCAGTCCCATAGTGGGCTACCTTAAGTTGGGTCACTGGGCCACCTGCATTTTCTTCCCTTTAAAATAGGCTGCTGAGTAGAGTCATGCCCCCCCACGCTAAAATTTGCTAGTCCCCCCCTGTGAACAGCTCACAGTCCTAGTCTCATGGGTGGCTAAATTGGATGATGTCTTCCCTTTTGGCACTCAGACAGTGTAACCGGATCACTTCTGACTACAATGAGGCTGTTCAGTAGATGCACAGACCAATGACACTCATCTTCCAACCATTAAGTCACCTGAAATAGTGACTCCTAGATCCCGTTCCTTCTCAGTAGTTTCCATTATATGTCAATATAGTATTAATGGCACTATAATGGAAACTATTAAGGAGAAAGGGATCTAGAAGTCACTATTTCAGGTGACTTAAAGGCAGGTAAGCAATGCAACAGATATGCAGTTTAAAGGATAAGCGCTGACAACTTTCTTTTTGTTTTGTATGCATATACGGGCATTTATATTGCCACACAGCTGGTACCACATACAATATGGGATATACCGAGCGCGGGCTTATTTTTCACTGGTTTTGTTTCAAAATATTGCTTTTTGTCATAGCAGCTGTCCATCAAGCCTATTTAAGGCACATTTGGGTGTGGCTCACAAGCCAGCATTTGCTAGATGTAAACCCCTATACCTGGGAGGTAAGTGCATCTGATTTTAACTGCATTTTAATAGTGTTTAAAGCATATAGGTCAGTGTAGGACCTGCATATAATGAGGTACCCTTGACTTTGGGATGCAGGCTTAAGTTTTTTGATCAAAATATGAACTAATACCTCATGTTTTCATTTTGCTAGACACATACAGATATGCAGTTTAAAGGATAAGTGCTGACAACTTTCTTTTTGTTTTGTATACACATATGGGCATTTATATTGCCACGCAGCTGGTACCACATACAATGTGGGATATACCGAGCGCGGGCTTATTGCCAAGCAGCTAGTACCATATATAATGTGGGATATACCGAGTGCGGGCTTATTTTTCTCTGGTTTTGTTTCACCTGAAATAGTGACTCCTAGATCCGGTTACTTCTCAGTAGTTTCCATTATATGCCAATATAGTATTAATGGCACTATAATGGAAACTATTGAGGAGAAAGGGATCTAGAAGTCACTATTTCAGGTGACTTAAAGGCAGGTAAGCAATGCAACAAAGCAATAAGAAAGGCTAGTCAGATGCTTGGTTGGTAGCATAGGGAGAGGAATAAGTACCAGGAAGAAATAAGTAATAATGCCACTGTATAGGTCATTGGTACGGCCTCATCTAGAATACTGTGTTCAGTTCTGGAGGCCATATCTCCAGAAGGACATAAATACATTAGAAACTGTACAAAGAAGGGCAACTAAAAAGATGCATGGCCTACAGCACAAAGCTAAGCCTGGAAAGACTAAAGAATCTTAATATATATAGTTTGGAGCAAAGAAGGGAAAGGGGAGCCATATTAGAAACTTTCAATTATATCAAGGGTTCAGGAGGGAAACATTCTTCAAAGGAAGAGAAGTATTAGAACACAAGGACATGCACTGAAACTGGAGGGAAGAAGGGTAGTGAATAAGTGAATAGCCTCCCATCAGAGTGGTTAAGGGTAATACAGCAGAGCAATTTAAAGATGCTTGGGATAGACATAAACATACCCTTACAAAGAATAAAGGATCAAATAGGGTTTGAGGTTAACATAGGTTAAAAAATTGGCAGACTAGATGGGCCAAGTGGTTCTTATTTGCTGTCAAATTGTATGTTTCTATGACCACATTTTCCAACATGCCAAAGGTCTGCTCAGTTTTAATCAGATAATTATCAGGGATCAGGCACATATTATGTTGAGGGATTATGAGCCATTTGCCTGATATCGCTTGTAATATTGCAGTGTGTGTAAGGCTAGAATAAACCTCACACAAACCATGCGGAAATGGCTGTTTCTATTCTAGTTATGTAACAAGAAGCTAACGCAGGAGATATCAAAAATATCATTGCATGGACAGCCTCTTATCGGATGCGCTGATCCCACATGATTTTTTAAATAAATTACTTCATTATATCACCCCTTATTGTTGCGATAAGGGATGATAATTAACAGGGAAGGGGGCGGGGGGATTGCTGCCAATGTAAAACAGAAACTTGCAGAGACAACAGGGCCTGGGTTATTATTGAGTGTAGATGGATGGAGAAATTGTTTCCATTAAACATTGAGGTATCTGGCCTTAAAACTTTTTATGCTGCAGTAACTATAACAACTGTCCGCTTTCAGAAAATATATGGGAAATATACCCCTACTGTTTATCACTAAAGGATATTTCCACTTTCAAAGATTTTTTTCTTTTCATTAAATCTACTGTACTATGCCAAAATATGGCACCTCTAAGCTTTACTTTAGTAGGCCTGCCTGTACACTCCCCACCCCTTTGCCACATGGAGTAATATCATATAGTTTGTTATTCCTGGATAAGTGACATTGCAATGTATCCGCTGGGCTTTGTGGTTCCCTCCTCCCAGTACAAATAGTGTTCTGTGTAAATCCGTCACAACTCTAGCATACCTGCCAAGTGTCCCAATTTTGGTGGGGCAGTCCCAAAAAGCATATCGCAAAAGGAATGGGGCTTTCATGACAGTCAGCTGAGTTTTGTCCAACAGTGGGCGTTTATGGGCGAATGGGGTGGCGGGTTGGGTGTATCAGCGGTGGGCTACTTTTGCCCCGATTTTGCATGTCTAAATGTTGGGAGGTATGTTTTAGCCCTGTGAAAGACTGGATTGAAATACTAGCTGATACATTGAGCAGCAGGCAACTTATTTTAGATGTCATAGGGAAGATACAGATAGTGTAATGATAGTTACACATGTTTAAAATGTACTAAACTTGCTATCTAAAGAAATAAAATATCACATGTGTGACAGCTGCTGTAAGCATACTTACATTGTATCATTATGCATATTTGGAATATCTGTACAGTATGTCTGCATGCTTCTTCAACAAACTTTTCATGAAATATTCTCTCATTTCAGATAAAGTCTAAAAAATATACAGTTGCTTACAATATGGAAAGTCACCTCAGTCCAATCCAAAATTATTTCAGCTTTAACTTGCACTTGGTAAGAATTTGAGTTAGAATTAAAGGAATTCTTCTCTGGGTGATGAATTGCATGACATTACCAAAATCTGTGGAATATCTATGTTTCCCATTTTGAATGTAGACAGTAATAGATTGATACCAGCAAGAAGAACTGTCTGAGGGATGTTCCTGATTCAGTTCCAGTGATTTGTTTGGACCCCGATCTGTCATAACGGTGGGGACATATATGCAATATGCATAAAGGACTTCTGGTACATTTGTACAACGTATGCAATAAAGTGATTTTTGGTCAAACCTCAAATAAATATTTAAGCAAATGATTTGATGAAAGTCTGCTAAAAACTAGTCCCTCTAGGCACTTACAAGTCCTTGCCAATGACATCTTCTGCCATACGGTCCATATCCACTCCTCTTTGCTGCAAGAACAGGAACTATTCCTAAGTTGCAGCCCTAATTGTAATCTCATGGCCCAATCAATAGTCATTGCTGATATCAAATGGATATTTATAAGTTTTCCCAGTAGTGGTGCTTCCTACCAGTGGTCATGTTGTTTGGGTGATTACAGTATCCAATATCCATATAATATTAAACCATTTGTGACTTAGAAGATAAACATCCTATCTGTATTACCCCTTTTCTCCATCCAAACTCAGTTCAGTCTAAGCATACTCAGTTTTATGAGAACCATTCATCATCATCATCATCATCACCATTTATTTATATAGCGCCACTGATTCCACAGCGCTGTACAGAGAACTCACTCACATCAGTCCCTGCCCCATTGGAGCTTACAGTCTAAATTCTCTAACATACACACACAGACAGACAGAGAGAGACTAGGGTCAATTTTGAAGCAGCCAATTAACCTACTATTATGTTTTTGGAGTGTTGGAGGAAACCGGAGCACCCGGAGGAAACCCACGCAAACACAGGGATAACATACAAACTCCACACAGATAAGGCCATGGTCGGGAATTGAACTCATGACCCCAGCGCTGTGAGGCAGAAGTGCTAACCACTTAGCCACCGTGCTGTCACATTATATGTTTTAATAAGAATTGGCCAGTAGACATATAAAATATATGCAGACCTTTCCATGAAACTTTTGAATAGCCATGGCTCAAGGTTACAAGCTTTAGCAGGAACCTCTTCCCCTGTGTGTAACTATGTCTGTACTTTAATCCACCTGTTTGAACGCTGACAGTTAGTTGTAGTAGTTAATGCCTTGTTTTTTTCCCTTTATTTCAGCCTACAGAATATTAGTCCCAAATATGAAGAAGTTTGCACTGAAAGTGACTCCAATGATCGAAGTCAAATTACATCAAGCTCCCAGGAAAAACACTTATCCCAATGTACACACATAGGGCCTGAGTCATTAAGGAACGTATCTCTTTTTTTGAGCGTATTGTACGCAATTCCCTTCTGCGCATGCCCAGAACGAGAACACTCAGCCGTCAACTAAAGAAAATCCACTGTTTATGTCAACGCAAATGACAGTTACGACGGTCTACGATTTCGGGGAGTGAGCGGGGCAGGGAAGCGACGTGTGCCCATACTCTATGCACAATGAGGGAGTGCCAAACTTAAGCAAATGCAGCCACATCAGAATGAATGAATGTGTAAAAGTGTCTTGTTTCTCTGCCTAGTTAAGGGGTTAGTCTAAGTCCTGAGTCAGTATCGTATGTATGCTATAACATGTGTCTGCAATCAAGAACAACTGTAAAAATTTAATTTATGTACAGTAGACATTAAGGACAGCCTAACCCTAATGTTTATCAATGGAATAAAAAATTCGAATTTTTTTTCTTTTATATAGAATTTCCATTTCTAATCATAAATGACTATATTATTGACAGGTAACATTAATCGATTAACATTTTTTTTTTGTGTGCTTTCTTTTGAGATTTCATATTCCCCATGTATTGTACACATCCTGCAGTGTCTAGTACGGCAGAGTGAACCTACACCCTTAGTCAACACCACAAGTATCTCGAGATCCGTTTCTTGCTGACTACGGAAGTACGCAGAGCTGATTTACATGCCGTTGAGAACAACTGCACGATGTGCTAGGTATGCGTGCCTTAATGACTCAGGCCCATATTGGATAATAACTGTAAAGAGAGAACACTAATTCAAAAACCATCAAATATTCCAGTTTACAAGGCAATTAGTTTACAATCATACAACGAATTGTACGCTTGGCTTCCACAGTCTAATCATGCTGTACACTTGCACAGATTAGAGTATTGTCTTTCATATCCTACAATGAGTTCTACTGACAAACAGCAATCAGATGTACATGTGGAAATTCTTACTGAAGTATCTGTCCATGATGCAGATTTGGAGGAAATGATTGTGGTTTAAATCAACATAATAAATTGATGGATCCGCTTTTATTACAAACAACAGAAAGTGATAGCGAGTTTGACTTCTGTAAAAACATTTTATAATACTGATGTGAACATGTTAAACAATAGGTATATTACATAAATGAAAAGCAAATAAAATCATTGATAAAAAACGTTGAAAATTTCATTCGCTATTTATGTGGGTAGACTGATGATTATTTGATTGAGCCCCCTCGACAATCATTTATGGATATAGTAGATTAAAACAAAATTAGGAGTTCAATTAGATCATATTGATATGCAGGATTATTAGCTGATATGTATGATTATTTTCTTTTGTGGATAATGCTGTTTCTTTGAAATACTAAAACTAATGTGAGCATTTTACAAAACATGGACAATTCACACATGGAGAACAAATAAAATCAATGAAACACAGCAATGTTTTATTTTTTAGCACTGTAGAAATAAATGTTTTTGGATCTAATTTATCTGGCTCCTTTTAACCACCAGTAAAAGTGTATAATTCTGCCCCGTGAAGGGCTAAGAAGTAGTTATTAACACTTCATTAATCATTTCTGAAAAATAGCTAAACTTTCAAAACACAATGCTCATCAGTGTCCTTTGGTGTATTTCCTTATATGAGAGAGCTATCAGATGTCATCATCATCATCTATTTATATAGCGCCACTAATTCCGCAGCGTTGTACAGAGAACTCATTCACGACAGGGCGATTCAAGTCCACGTGGATCAATCATCAAATGTTCAAAAGTTACTTTTAAAACTTGGAAAATCCGTTGAAAAAAGGTGCCGGAACTCAGTTTCGGTGAGTTCTATGGCAAAAAAAATCACTGTATAGACATATTATATGTATCATGAATACAAGTAACATGAACATGCCAATGCTCCAGGAACATCTTGGAGCCTCACAGATTCTGTTACAGCATCCTGCATCTTTTCCCTGTGAAAAATAACATTCTATTTTGAAACCTGCATTATTATTGGCAATAGTACTTGCATGCTCTCCCTGCAATGAACTCCAATGAAGTTCACTGAAAGAAGTGGAGCATAGCGCACCATTCATGAAAAGCAACAGGAGATGTAAGTTGTCCTAGGTGTTGTTAGGCTAATCATCAACATGGGCACTGGATTGTACACTAGCTACCAGAGTGGTAGTTGTTAATTATATACTAGCCACCAGACAATGCCCTCTATATTATACACTAGCCACTTGAAATAAGAAAAATAAGGTAAATATTGTACACACACAAACCAATGTGACAGATCTCTAAGCAATCAATAAATAATATCACCATATAAAGGATATCAATTGGAAGCAACAACTGCACTGGCCATCAGGAAATTGGATCTCTATTATAAACTACCAATAAACGCAGTCCGTATTGTACACTAGCCGCCAAATTGTATTGAGGTCAAGCTTTGTAAATGTAAACTGTTTAAAAATGTGCTACCACCTATTTGAAGCGCCCATCCCCTTAGCTGGAACCCTGTTATAGAATATAGAACTGCCTAACTAATTTAGTTCATCACCTTTAAATGGTGGTGGAGGTGATTGCGACTTTTGATTGATTCTCCCACTCACATCTCGCATATTGTATTGTGACAAATGCAGCTATTGGCTATTGAGATGGACTGAAGAAAGAAAGTTATATCTGTTAACAAGTGGCGTGTGGAGTAAGTTGCATAGCCGAGATTATTATCTTTAGTATATGATAATTCCTAAGCTTGAAAAGGTCAACTATTTATTATATAAAATAAAGTAAGACAGTATCTAACCTGCTTCTATTGCACCTTTAAGTGCAGGAAGATTAGTGTCGTTGTTGAAAGTATCGTCATTCCCTGGTGCCTGCATGTTAAAGTCTTGGAATTATTAGAAGTCATTTTTTTAAACACTTGATATGGACACTATGTCGGTGATTGCATGCGTCGCACTGAAAATGTCAGGGTAACTCATGTCAGGCTGTCCGTCATCGACATATGAGTAAAACCTGTATAAACATACACAAAAAAAAAAAATTGTTTTACTTTTATATTTTGGGTAATTGTTTTTCACTCTGAATTAATCCCCAATGGGAAAATAGAAGAGCCTTATAAATATCAACTGTTTATTGGCATGAAAAAAATATAAATTTTTCTTACCATACACATGCTGGAACATGTTCCTATTAAGATAAAACATAACAAACAAATTCCTCCGTGTGAAACACAGTATTAGTAGCGATGTACACTTACTACATGTAGATGAAACAAGGGCATGTATAAGAACAGATGAGGTGTTAAACGGCCCAGTCACCGAACCTTTTTCCAGGCCTCTGATCATCAAATGTTATAGGCAGTGCCTGGACACGGATCCCCACCTCCACCTGGAAGGTGGAAGTGGGGAGCCGTGTCCAGGGTTTCACATGGAGAAATTTGTTTGTTATGTTTTTATCTTAATAGGAACATGTTCTAGCTAGCTTAACATTCTTAGTGAGAACATGGATCAACAAAACACAGTAGAAGCACATAAATATCATAAAAAATATATCTAGAAATAGCATAACCCTTACCCAACCCACCCAGTGTACCCCTAACCAACCTAGGTATACTTAAACATTGTTTTCTTTATTGTTTTATCTCTAATGCCTTTTTTAACTGGTGACATTAGTTCTATTTTTTTCCTGTGCATTCTCTTGCGAGTTTGGATGTATCCTACAGTGTCTTGTGTAGTAGAGCACAACAGGCCTACATCCAAATTCATCAACGCATGTATCTTGAGGTGCTTGATGCATTCAGTAGTGCACACAGCCGATTTATGTGTGTATTAAAACAAATGCACATTGCGCTCAGTGTGTGTGTCTTGATGAATCAGGCCCTTGGTGTCTCGAAAAAATGGATTATGCCATGCACTACCACCCGCCATTGGACATTAGGACCTAGAGGCTTCATTGGCTGTATTAGCTGGGAGAAGGTTTCCAGCTTACCCTCAGTGGCTGATGCATGGCTTGTTTATCCCACTATGGTGTGGATTGTGGTGTACCGAAGTGTAGGGCATTATTCTCTAACTGAGGCTCAGCTGCCAGGTTTCAGGTGCCTCTTAAGAAAATAACAAACAGTCCCAATAGATGAAACCCATAGTGGTAAAAAACCCTCTATCCACTGCTCCCTGGAGTGTTATTGGTGCTTGTACCAATGGCTGAGGTGCAGAATGAGCAGAACATCTTGACAGCAGGTACAGCTGGGTACCTTTCAAATAATGATGCAAGCAAACAAGATATGAGGGAAAGCTTTCAGAGGAGGGTTACCCCTTGTCAACCATCAAACAAGGAATGTGACCAGAGCAGTAATGCAAAACACCTCAGAGCCCATATGTGTTAGGCACATGTGAAGAACGGCCAGTTCAGCCACAATTATTAACAGGTAACATTAGTTGAATAGTTTTTTCATGCATTTTTGTAACAATCTTCTATTCAACATATATATTAGACGTATCCTGCAGTGTCTTGTCTAGCAGAGTAGAGCAGACCTACACCCGTATTCATCTCCACACGTATCCACGTATCATTCATTGTTGAATTCAGGCACTCGCAGACCAGATTTACGTGTGTTCTAAAATAAACGCACATTGCTCTCTGTATGCATCCCTTAATGAATCAGGCACGATAAGTCTGCGGATCTTGATAGTGTTGTTTAAGCAGCATAGCAATCTGCAGATCCAGCTGAGAGCTTACGGTAGACAGTGCTAAGACTGGGAGAGGTTCATAAGCTGTGGAGTAGGGTGAGTTTGTGGTCCAAGTTCTCTGGATCACTTTAGCATCCAGGGGCAAAGCATCCACCACAGGCATTAGGATTATTGTACAGATCTGTGTCAGAAGAGTAGGAGCTATGCTACCTACTGCTGAAGTTTAATAATTGGATGAAAGTAGTAATCAGCAATTTCTGTACACTAATATCGGTTGCGATGTGATTAGTATGCAATTGAACAATTATTTTTAGCAAGTAACAATGTGAAAAAAAGTTTGATGTATTTATTTAAGTTGAAAAAGGATATAATGTGGTGAAGAAGGTAATTAATGTTTCCAACATGGTAATAACATCATTCTGTTCGCAATCGCATAAGAAACTTTCCGATAGTCTTACTATCCACCTATTACTAGATTTTAGGGTTTTAGGAGGAGGTTTTTTTTAAGTGACATACCATAAACATTGCAGGATTAACTGCTCTAGTATTGATATTGAAAAGTGGCCTGGACTCACTGAATAATATGCATGAGAGATTGTCTAACAAGGAAAGTTTTTAATTTTCAGGGGCGTTGTAAAGTTTCAATAGACAGGTGCTTTGGCCAATACAGTTTGCAGGAGCCTGGACTCAAAACCATGAAACACATCTAGGACTTGAAAGGTGAGTACTCCCTTTATCCATTTGTGCACTAGACATGTTATATATACTGTATAAATAAGTGATTTCAGTTAGCCCTCTATCAGATTTACCAATATTTGACTTTTAGATCTTCCTACTTCATTTTGTCTGCACTTTCTGAATTTCAATAGTTATTTTATTTTATTTTTATTTTTTGAGAAATGTTATATCTGACATTTATTATTTTGTATTTTGTATTGTGTTGCAGGAAAAAATTAATAACTCATATTGCAATGTAAGCAGATGTAAGCTGACCTTTACCAGTCTCACCAAACCCTGTACTCCTGTATGGTACATCCCACACTCCAACAGCAAATCGCCTCTTGAGGTCGTGTCACACCTGTGATTTGTTGGCTCTAATTTTTCACAGCTTCACAAAGTTTATTTTCTAGAGCAATTTATAAACAATTTTTCCACAATTCTGTTGTAATTATTGAATGTTTTCCAGGAGATTTTCAGCTTTAACAAGCAGAGAGAAAAATCATCTACAAATCACTGCTTAACAGCAATGAATAAGCTCCATGTGCCAAGTAATTGTCAGATACCATTGATTTCAATAAATCTGCCTTTTCCAGTAACGTTTTATCCACCGGACTAAATTTCTGACGGCAGCAACTCCCAGCGGATTGCTAGAAAAAAATCGCTGCTGTGACATCTACTGATAACATTTATTGCATATTTGTGGGGATATATTTACGGTGAGTTTCAGCTGATATACTGTAATTACTGCAAAAAAAATCACCAGTGTTAAAGTATGTACTTGCCACAGCTTTTATTTAAAGTGTTTTCTTTAGTTTCTCTTTTGATAATTATGCTTTTATTTAAGGAAAACCCTTCTCAAGTCTCCAAGCTTCAGTGCTTCTCTGAGCCGATTTACCGTTGCCCTCCTAAAATTCATACTCTTTGTAGCTCCCTTATGTATATTTGTGATACATGTAAAGCTAAATTGATAAGTTTACAGTGGGGGCCTGAGTCAAGGAGAGCAAAGCATAAAAAAAGGAGTAGCTTTGCACCTAAGCAAAACCATGTTGCATTGGAGGGGGAGGTAAGTTTAAAATGTGGGGACAGATTTATAGTTGGGGTATGGCATGTCCTAGATCAACTTTAAATTTCAGTGTAAAATAAAGCTATCAAGTATTTGTGTGCTACATGGAAAATAAGCCAATATTTCCTTATGTGCAAAATAATAAACTAAGTTGCACCCCTTGCATTGTAACATGGTTTGTCCAGGATTACATTTACTCTTTTTTTTGCCTTGCTCTCCTTAATGACTCAGGCCCTGGGAGTTTTGTTTTGTCATCCTATGGATCATGTAGAATTTATGCATTGTTGAACATGATGGACCTTGATCCTTACTATATGTAACTATATTTGTGACACTATCCTTTCTGTATTTAACTGTCAAACTGAGTAGATCTAGTCCTTTCAACAATTCATGTTTCACCTATGTATTCAGGGTTATTTCCCCATTACACTTATGTATATATAGCATTGGCTTTATTATTATTCTTACTGTATTGTTCAGCTTTACTATAATTTCAAAAGATGGATATGAAGAATGTGTAGCTACATTTTATGGAATGTCCATTTCCTTCTCCCGCTATACTGTATATTTTACATGCTTTTGATGAACTATTACTGCACCACAGTTTCTGCCCAAAGAGCCTTTATAGAGATCATTAGAGATAATTGTGCAATGTATTGCAGACTATTAACTTGCCAGCATTTTAATGGTATTGATCCCATCTATGAATGATGTTAACTGGTGCTGATCACAGTTTAGTAATATTTACTAACTTTTTTTTTTTACTAAATTTAAACAAAAATCAATATTTTCAACCTATTCAAACCACACATTTAAGCAAACTAAGTTCATATTCATCCGCCATACACAGAATTGTGAATGCTGTAAATTGTATTTAAATGAATGTCTAATGGAGAGGGCAGGAAATACGCATCTCAATTGCATCAGCTATGACGTCTAAGATCATCATTTACATGATTACTGTTTAAGGCAAGGTTTTCCCCATTGGGTTTCCAGAGCAAATAAATACATTTTAGTTGGTTTGAATTTCAAAGCAAAACAGTCCATTGTTCGAGTTGGACTTTTGCTTCACCATTCCGTAGAATGTCAATCCACACCGAATCTCTAAATTAGCATTTTGGTGAATTTAAAGTCTATGAATGCTTCCCTAATGAGTGTGGCAATATAATAATAATCACGCCGATTACATGAGTTGTCACTTCCGAGAACAACATTCACATGGCAACACTTTAAATAGTCTCAGTACGCCGAGAAAACTTTTGTTTTTCCCTGTTACTCTATAGGTTTTTCATAGACTTTAAATTCACCAAAATGGCAGCATGGTGGCTCAGTGGTTATCATTTCTGCATTACAGCATTGGGGTCATGAGTTCAATTCCCGACCATGGCCTTATCTGTGTGGAGTTTGTATGTTCTCCCCATGTTTGCGTGGGTTTCCTCCGGATGCTCCGGTTTCCTCCCACACTTCAAAAACATACTGGTAGGTTAATTGGCTGCTAACAAATTGACCTTAGTCTGTCTCTGTCTGTCTGTCTGTCTGTGTGTGTGTGTTAGGGAATTTAGACAGTAAGCCACAATGGGGCAGGGACTGATGCGAGTGAGTTCTCTGTACTGCACTGCGGAATAAGTGGCACTATATAAATAAATGGTGATGATGATGATGATGATAATGATGATAGGTTGTATACTATATAGACTTTGTTCCATATCTTGCAGTGATGCAGACACATCTGTTTACAAGGTGGATATGACTTTAGCTATCCAGCTGTATCTATGCACTTAAACCAGTGATTCTGAATGTATATTTAGCCGTAGCGATAAGCAACATTTTATTCTGTGAAATATTCACCTTGTTAGGCAATTGTCAGCAAAATTCCTGCAGGAAATTGACCTTAAGTGTTCCTAGTCCTAGCAGAATAAATTGGCATCATCATTCTGTCTCTACTAACAGCCTACATATTCTGCAAAGGTCACATTTATAAATTCATTACGCAATGGCACTCTGCAGATGGCAACGCAAAAGTAGAACTTGAAGATTATATCGCTGGAACTTTGCACCTCTGTGAAATCGCCTGAAATTGAAAATCCCATATGTTTTTGTATTGTGAATCTATGTTGCATGTACAGTAAGGGACAGGGCTGTAATGAGGGCGATGCAGGCAGTGTGGCCGCCCAGGGCCCAAGGCAGAGGGGGAGCAATGCCTGACTGCTATATGCCCAATCAACAGAACTCCAGGTAAACATTAGTGCGGTGCCGAACTTGCCCAGTGTCAGAGAGCCGATGCAATGATGAAGGCGCCACTGATGTGCTCAAATGTCAGGACGCAGTCAATAAAGAGGAGCCAGCACACAGAAGGATGACACAGGAAGCAGACACAGGGAGAAGAAAAAGAAGAAGAAGAAGAAGAAGAAGCAGAAGAAGAAGAAGAAGAGAAGCTGAGGAGCATTAAGGTAATTATATTACTATAGGGGCTGGTGAGAACAGGAGGCAAAGGGGGGCTGGAGAGACCAGAAGGGAGGGCTGGTAGAAGGAAGGGACCTGGAGAGAACAGAGGGCGATTTAAGGGGCTGGGGTTTGGAAGGGAGGGGGGATTTTCTTTGGAGTACATAAATAAATGGTACATAAATACTATAATTAATTATAAATAAATCAGTAATATATTCATTTGAAAAAGTAATCTTTATTAAATGTCTGGAAAGATGTAATTTGTAAGTTGATTTGGGGGCTGGTGGAGAAAATAGACTTTTGAAGTAAATGTGGATGTAATAAATTTAATGAAAGGGCTGGTGAGGGGTGACATTGGTCTGTTTATTAAATATGAATGTTATTAATTTAATGTCAAATTTGGTGAGGGGGAATATGTCTGTTTATTAAATGGGTATGCTATTAATTTAATGTTGTTGTTGGTTGGGAGTAAGGAGGCCTAATTATTAGACATTGGTTCCATTAATTTAATGCCAGGGATATATGGGAGAAATAAGCATATTTATTAAATGTGAATGCTATTAACAAAATTCTTGGGCTTATTGGGTGGAAGGAGGCCTATTTATTAAACAAAAAACTATTGATTTAATCACTGGCAGGTCAGGGGGGGGGGGGGGGGTATATTGTTCACTCACTGCTCGACTTTCCAGGAGGTGAATAGTAACTCTTTTCCAAACAGAATAAAACATTCCAGGATCTGGCCAAGCGCAACTGAGCTTAAGACATCGACAGCAGCACCAAGAACAGGTAGGAGGGTGCAGCACAGTGCTGGAGAATGGCTTTGTTCTTTTAAAGTTCTAGGCACATTCCCTCTGGTGGTGTTTTGCCACTGAGATTCAGTATCTACTCCCACCAAGATATGTGCGGAGGTGGGGGGGTGTTGCCAGTTTTCTGTCTTGCCCAGGGCCTACAATGTCTAGTTATGACTATGACAAAGGGTACTTGAATACCTTCAATTTTAAGAAGACGGTCACTGAATTTTATTTATTTCATTTATAGTAGAGAGCTATTAAATGCACTTAGTAATGTACTAATTGGCCCATGTCGGAGTTCCATATGTTTGTTTTGTTTGAGAACATGCATGTTAAGAGACAATCCATACTGAAACAGTATAAAGGTATTGTTGATGACTATCCTTTTAAATGACTATCCTTTTAAATCACATATATATGCAGTATAACGATATCATATAAGTAAACCAATATACAGTACATAATGTTACAGCACTGCATAACATCCCCTCAATAAACATGTGTAGCTAATTTCGTATTGCTTAAATACTGTCTGTATCCAGATTCTTTGCTAATATAACTTATTGCTTTGGACACAGCGCACAAGCTACAGACAGATAGCAGTTCAAGAAATCTATATTAGTAAAAATGATGATCTGCATGTTTTCTGAATAAATGAGTGGTTGATTCAGAGTCGCTGTGGTCTTGTCCAGCTTCAGATTAAGATGTTCTTTCTCTACGTACAGATGGAGTGTTCTGCCCCCGTTGTTATCAATTCAACACCTTTCATGAGCATTTAATTCACTTGAAAAAAAATCTATGTTTTTTTATTGATTTCAGCTTGTGCTGATCCACTTTATTCTCCCCTTTCTAGCTCATGAAAAGTAGTTTCTTCTACACCTTTATTTCACTTAAGGCACTTGGCATCTGCCGTTACTCTCTCTGAAATGATCCACCTTTAATGGCAAGGGGCATTTTTTTCTGCTGACCTCAGCAGGCACATCTTTACTTACATCAATGAATAATAAACACCTTCAGTGACACAAGGCAGCGATTTGTACCTGGAGGTGATGAACATGTTATTGATCTGTGAAATGCAGGAGACACCACTTTAAGTGGTAAATTGCTATGTTGATTAACCACAGAGCGGAATCCATTACAAACACACAGACAAATATAATCGTATTTGGTTGACACTTAATTTTCTGCTAATCTCCATAAAGTGTCAATAAGGACAGTATGTTAAGATTTCCCCCCTTATATAATATAAATAATTGGTCTGCAAGAATATACTATTCTTTTGTAGACTGAACTGTAATAAATGATGACTGGGTTCACCCACTTGTGATGTCATAGGTGCTGCATAGGCTTCCATGGCAAATTCTGACTGCTTGTAGTGTAGGGTCCACCATTAGTTATAGAGCCCACTGGTGAATAATTTATATACATGTGTATGTGCTACATTTTCAGAATGTGTTGCAAAAACATTTTATATTTAAGAGGAACAATAAAATTAACTATTAAGAAAGTCACAGGTTTGAAAGATGAGGGCAAAACAAAATATTTTTTCCATGTGTTCAAGAATGACAGTGCTTCTCACGTACACTTGAGGCTCACAGTAGATCCCCTTTTAACTTCATTGGCCATTTAAACTTGAGTTGATATTATTCCTTCTATGATACATGATAATAAAGTAATAATAATATAATCAAATAATATGATAACAGTGTTATCATATGTTATTTGGTATATTTGTGCGAGTAAATAGTGTTTGCTTACGTCACTATTGTCAATAATAATCACTACATAATAAACATTGTATATGTCATTGGAAAGAGTGACGTAAGGCACACACTATTTCCTAACACCAAATAGTGTAATTATATTTTTTGATTATATTATTGTTACTTTATTATCATTGTTTGAATACTATAGCCCAAGGGCATAACATCAACTATTTTTTTTTAAACATTCCGGCAGTACTGGATAATGTAATGTAAGAGTATAATGACACTATTGTATAGGGTTTATAGGGGGTGGTTGAAAGTGTTCTGAAGCCAAGGGCCTGGCACAGCATTAAAGTGCCATATATTGCCTCATTCATAAGGAAGATTTGCTTCACTACCATAAACCAGGATAAATCTATAGACCGACTTCTATAATGTATATGCAGTCTGGCACCCATAGTAATAGATTGTAAGAGTTGTGTAGCATTGTCATTCTGTCTGGCAACTCATTGGTCATTGTAGACAGTAGGGAACTTATAGAGGCCCAGTATTTGTTTTCTGTGTGAATTAGATGTAATTATATACAGGTGTTAGACTGTACCCAAACACATATCTATATATTCATTGTCCGCTTGCTATGTTTGTTTCCAGTGGATGACTTCAATGAAGAGTCTTCTCTCTATGAGATCCTATCTTGTTGTGCCCAGTTCCGATGCGGGGAGTTGATAATGAAATAATATTTGTTGCGCTAGTATAAATCTTAGACTGTTAACACATCTATTTGTTAATTTGTTATATTATATCATACCTTTAAACATGCTATATCTTTTTTTATTAGGTGCAGGTGCAACCAACCACTTTTTGGCAGTATTATCAAAAGAAAGAGCAAAGATAGACATAATATTGGGTGACTTGGTGATATCCCGACTATTTGACAGCCATAATATACCATTTAACACAAGGGACAGTACTTTTCCCCTCCTGGACCTTTTAACAATCATTTAAAATTTGACTCTGGGTTACATGCATAAGGGGGACATTTCAATTAGCGAAATGCCGCAGTAGCAAACCGTGTCTTACCGCGTTATCAATTGGTAAAGATCTTCGTTCTTTTTTTTTTTTTGCTTGCGAACAAAAGGGAGCAAGGTTTCATTACTGCAATTGCCAGTAATGTGCGCATATACATAGCAGCTACAGAACCTTGTGGCTAATTGAATCGTTTTCATGGAATGGCCCGGGTACATGCTTCAGTGCTTCTCTCTTACAGGACTGCAAGTGTCTCTTTTAATATTAAAAGTAATATAATTCTAACAGTGATTTTTCTGCCTAGTATCAACTCTCAAAGTTACTTTTCATTCAGGATTCCAAAAAGTGCCATGTACATTTAGCAATCTAATCCCACGGAGCTACCACTAGAGGTCAAATACCCCTATTCTGTTATACTATAGCTCAATCTGAAAAGCCAGTGGGTTTCTTATATTCCTTTTCTGTTCTTTGTCTGTTCCAATCTCTCCACTCAAGTCCAGAGGCGGATCTAGAAAATTGTTGTACCCGGGGCGATTTAGGGAGGGGGGGGGGCAATTTAGGCCCTGACCCCTTTCTGCCTTCTGGGGCTGCACACTATGTGTAGGTCCGCTCGGCAGTGACAGTGTGCTGCCCGGCTGCTCTGATTGTAAACACAATCAGAGCAGCCAGGCAGAACACTGTCCCTGCCTGTCACTGCCGAACGGACCTGCACATAGTGTGCAGCCGTCGGCAGCAAGCCCCCCCCCTGATCCGCCACTGTCTCAAGTCTCTATACATTGCTGTCCCGCATAAACTCCAGACATTAATATTGCCAAGGTAAGCTGCAACACTCAAATGGCTGCTATTTATCTACTTCCTTTCTTTGGCCATCCTTCATTGGGATTCTATTCTCTGTGACCATCTTGTTTGTAGCCATGATAGATATGTGTCAGCACTTACTTAAAGTATTTGCCTGACAATAGGACCTTGCTGCTGGCAGTGTTGCTTTAATTAAAAACTATAAACTTTGTTGACTCCTCGTTGTTGTCTTTCTGCTTATACTTTGATGATCCCTATCTCATGCTCTTGCATGTACTTTGACTACTGACTATTTGTCCAACAGCCTTACACATTTTTAGAACAGCTCTGTTATATTACTGGCCTGGACTGTAAGATTATTCTATCTTAGATTCCCACTACTGTAGTGCTGCATCTCAGTTCCTCAAGGTTTCCATGGAAGACCTGAAGGCTGTCTGAATCTTGAATGCCTAACCGAAAGGATCCAGATGGTTGTATAAGGCAGAAGAACCACAAGGGTAGTTCAATAGTCCTGTTTGGTGTTTCTGACAACATTATGTGAAGAGAAGCCCGCTGCAGCCATGTCTGAACATCTTCTTTCTAATCTACGATATAACCTGTAATATCAAGAGTCAAAACAGGACCAAATTGTCAAGTAACTATATCACGTTCCTAACAGGTTGGATACTCTGCAGAAGTAATCAATCTCCTTGTTTCAGCTACATCTTATCTACCAACTGTGATAACTTCAGTTATGGCTATTGCAGTAAGAGTTCCCTGAGTGTCTGCACCACAGCACTATAGGAAGAAGGAACATTAACCATGCTGTGGATTACTGCCATTCAATGTGAGTAGCTAGCAGAATCTTTCTTCTCTGAAAGGAGAAAATTGGTGCATATTGTGGCATTACTCATTGTGGGATTCTCCCATATCTGAAACAGATGATTTGATGGCTCTCAAATTTGTATTCTTTCTCCTGTATTTTCATTATATATCGTATTTCCCCAGGAAGGATGAAATTGGCTTCCAATCAGCACAATACACACAGTGTTGGTAAGTATGCTATTGAATTTAGAACCCTGGCAGCAAAAACTATGACTTCCCTGCAGCTTTTCCAAGTTGGAATCAAGAATAATCTAGTAAATCAGGACTTGCCAGCCGGTTAAAGGACTTGTCAATGCTGTTTATCAAAACATCTTTGAATCAGTGAGCAAGCTCCTCCTTCAGCTATATTATCCACTGTCTTTCTTAACACTTCTCGAACACTGAAGCTTCCCTCAACCTTCAGACTAGAACCTATGCAACTGGGTTAGCCTCCTGCTTGGCATCCGACAGGTTTCTAAAGTGGCAATTTAGTATTCTGGGACTGCAATATTTTTTTGGGATAAATGTTTTGAAAAAGTTAACAAAATCCCTATGTTGCCTATAGTAAATAGCATGGCAGTAAATAACAAAACCCAGTTCCAAGTTCTAATCACCTCTGTTACCGTCTCCCTTAATTCTGTGCCTGGTTACATCTGGAGAATGAGAGAGAGGGATATTAAGAATTAGAGAGAGAAGGAAAGAAAAATAGAATAGAACATAATGCAGAGAGAGAGAGTTGACTCTTAAAATAATGAATTAATTAAACAAATAAAGCATTTAAAAATAAAATTACAACACATAAATAAATCATGAAGTATTAAAGGATTCAACTTTCATTTCCAATTTAACAAATCTCATTTTTAATATCCTTCTTACATTTAAAATATCCAAATATATAATATTTTATTAAACTGACACTCTAATTTGTATTCCTACCAATAAATAAAACATAAGTAAAACCTCTCTAAAGCCAATACCTGTTACTTGGGCATTTCTACTTTGAAGAATTGTCACCAGTGATGGCAGCGGTGGTAGAATGCCATAACATTACCTCTCCTACTGTTTTGATTGTAAAGCTATCAAATTCCGTTCATTTACATTTTCCATACTGCCACTTCTAAATTTCCATTTCGACCACCGATTGTTACAATAAACAGGGCCGGATTAACCCGAGGTCTAACTGGGCTACAGCTCAGGGGCCTCGGGCATCCAGGGGGCCCTTGACAGAGCTCAGCAGAATTATTGATCGGGACAGGGGCGGGGGGCGCCCCCGGCCCGATCAATGCTGAGCTCTGTCACTGCAGTCCTCCTTCTCCGGTGCTCAGTAATTTCCTTACTGAGGAAATCTCGCGAGAGTGTCACGAGATCTCCTCAGTAAGCAGCTTACAGCGCGCCACGGAAGGAGGACTGCAGTGACTGGAGAAGGTAAGCGCTTGGGGGGGGCCGTTAGGCTAACAGGGGGGCCAGTCTGCTAATGGGGGGGGCCTCACGGGGGAATGGGGCCCCCTTAGCCCAGGGGCCTCCATTCCATTAATACGGCCCTGACAATAACTAAGCAGTTAATGAGATGCATGTATACTAAATGAATAATTCTCAATTAAAGATCTCCTGACTGCTTTAGAATTGATAATTTATACAGAGTCACCCAAGCAGGTTTGATTGCTTCTCCAAACTTCATCTATTCTTTCCACTTTGGATCTGCAAAACTTATAAGTGTTGCAAAACGCAGACTTTTTACCAACAAATAAATACATATATATTTGTTTTAATTTTTTTTGTAAAATTGACAAAGATCAGAAATAGACAACAGATAGAGGCTGACAATTTTTTAAATCAATATGAGGGACAGTTTCAGAGCGGGTAACAAAGGTGTTTTATTTACTGTTTTAGTTTTAGAAAGAAACTTTATTACACTTTACAGGACAGATTTCACCTGCTCAACTAACTGAGACACAAATATTACTGATTTTGTTTGTAAATTTTATAGACAATCGCATGGAGATAAACACTTAAAATTATTAAAGTCAATCATCTATTTAATTTTAATTACTTTTGCCACATGGATGCAACTAAAGAATTTATTAGTAAGGTTGGATTCACACTACGGAAGATTTCTCCTGTTGAGATATAGTTAACGATTTTACCAACGACCGAGAACAAAAAAATTCTGATCAGCATTCCGATTCATGTGTACACACTAAACACGTTTTATATGATTTACCTACATATCTGTGCTCTTCATCTGTCATAACCATCAGCTGAAAAGATGGTGACTCTGCACTCTCCATAGAGATCTATGGACACTGCCGGTAGTGACTGCATGCACACTGCAGAATTGGAACGGCATTGTTCCATCACTGAATGAGATGTTTGGTTGGGTTTAAAATTCAAATCAAATGATACAATGTGCTCTGGCATGATAATCGTTCATTGTTGAAGCTTACACACTAATGCAAAATTGGGCCGAACGGTGACCCGATTCAGCTGAAAAACCTGTAGTGTGTACCCAGCCTAACACGCACCCTCTGAAAGAAAACTAATAACAAACAGCAACCACTTCAACTTCTGTAATCTCCCTTCAAATGTCTCAAGGTCCCCTTCCCAGTTTGGCTGTATAATAAGTTAAGGGTCTAAAACACTCCACAAAAAAATAAAACCACCTCTTCTCCACTGCTATTTTTCAAGTCATGTTGGTAATTAGGTGTGTGAGATTTCCATTAATATTTTTCCAACTCATATTACAGATGAAGCATGTTGCCATTCACACAGTCTGTTTACATCTCTATCACTGCTCACACATACAGAGATACAGAGATATCATCAGCATAAGCTGATGCTTCAAGTGATGTAAACATTTGTGTGTAGAGTAAAGAAATCTACTAGATTGATGCAAAAGAGGCTCAATTACCAGAGTGTATAACATACCTGAGAGGACATCTTAATTTAATTCTCTTTCTAACAGGACAAGAGCAAACATAATACATCACTGATATATTATTAAGAACCCAATAATCATTTTCTGTTACAATTTAACAGGAGAATTAAAATGAAACCTAAAATCGAGAACCATTGAAAGTCTTTTCTCTGATCCACTTCAAACCTACCACTAATATTACACATTTTGGCAGCATCTATTGAATCTCTTAACATAAAAATATTTACAAATACACCCAATTTGGATAGAAGATGTTTGATCAGAATGTCCTCCTCCTGCTGATGTACCAAAACTTTAGAAAATGTTTCCGAATCCATACAGAGAATATAAAATGGACTCCAGTTTCTTATTCTGGTTTTCGCCAATTTAATGATAAATGGATTCCTTTTGAACTTGACAGAGATAGTAACCAATTATACTGCAGAAATGATTAAAGATCAATTCTCAGAACGGCAGTTCCATTTTACAAAGTTTTTAGAGCAGAAGTTATATATTAGTAGTCTCCTTCCTCATGGTCCTTAATAATCGAGAGAGTTTTCTAGAGGATGCTGTTGACTTAGTTTTGAAAAATCTTGAACTTCTGTTTTCAAACAAATTTGTATCAAATTTTACAGCACATTTCTTATCTCAACACGGTCACCAATTTATTTTCAATTTGAGCAGCAAACTATTTTTACCTCCAGTCTCCAAAAAATTTGTGATGATATAAATGGCTCATTCACCACTTGGAATCATGATCTCACTCCTGAAGTTGATGTATTTCTTGTGCTAGGATGCTCATGCTTTGATTGAAACTTATAAATAAATAAATTTCGACAATAAAAATTACCCAAACATCAACTACATCATTAATTTTTAAAATTAGACCAACTACTTAGCAGGAGGTGTTTTCCAAATGATTAATATCTATATTAAAATCATCAGTACAACTAAAATCATCTACTAATAAAAGCATACTTCACATTTTAAAATTACTTAACACATCATCAAAAGTTTTTAAACATTCCAGGTCTGAATTTGAAGTAGGAGCAAATTCAGATAAATGATACAAATTTGCACCTGAGCAAACCATGGTGTGATGCAAAGGGTGCAAATGCTATTTTGTTTTTGCATGCAGGGTAAATGCTGCCTCATTTGCATGTATATGCATATGCTAGACAGCTTTATTGTTACACTGCAATTTAGGGCTAGATTTACTAAACTGCAGGTTTGAAAAAGTGGAAATGTTGCCTATAGCAAACAATCAGATTCTAGTTATCATTTATTTAGTGCATTCTACAAAATGACACCTAGAATCTGATTGGTTGCCATAGGCAACATCTCCACTTTTTCAAACCCGCAGTTTAGTAAATATGCCCCTTAGACTTAAGATCAGACACCACACTTCCAAATCTAAACCTGTCGATATATTTTATATTTGCCACCTCCATGATTTTGCCATGAAGAAAATTGGAGAAAATGTCCCCTTCTTGCTTTATTTACGGATAACTCTAAATCAGGCCCTCAATTCTATATTTTCTTATACACGGGACATCAACCTTTATTAAACAAGAATACTCTTCACCTACAGCAGCTTATATTTTTAAAATTGTACCTTTTAATTAACTCTTCTGATGTCAGGTTTAACATCTTATGGACAATAATATCTTCTCCTGCAGTAAAGTTAGAACTAAGGCTAAGAAGAATGTTTCCTTTACATTCCTTTATTCACAGACTCTCTCTCTTGCTTTTGTCTGTGTGTTTCTTACATAAAGAGAGATACCAATTGTATTTTGTCACTAAAATGGGCCTGATTCATCAAGCCACGCATACTGAGCAAAACGTGCGTTTGTTTAAAAATGCACTTAAATCAACAAGGAACGGATATGAAGAGACATGGGGTGATGAATTCGGGTGTAGGTCTGCTCTGCTGTACTACAAAAGACACTGCAGGATGCGCCCCATATTTATGTGGAATATAGATTTGCAAAAGAGCGCACAGAAAGAAAAACAACTATTAAATGAATGTCTCCTATTAATATTAGCATTGAAGACAAAACAGTTAAAAACAAAAAAAAATATTTTTTATGAAAAAAATTCTACGAAATACATTTATTAGTATGGTCTTAATGACGATCTTAATGACTACTGAACATAAAATACATTTTTACAGTTGCTCTAAATGCAAACACTTGTTATAGCAAGCATACAAATCTGTCATCAGTAGTACTCAGGACTTAGACTAACCCTTTAGCTGGAGCAAGAGATACAGAAGATACGACCTTACTGTACATTGACTACGGGCGAATGCCCCTTCCTTGGACCCTGTTCACTCCACGAAATTGTATCCTGTAGTAAGTGTCCTTTGCATATATAGATGCAGTGAACATTGTTGCGTTTAGTTGTGTATGGCCTGGTTCTGGGCATACACAGATGGATTTTGCATGTAATATGCACAAAATCGTCAGATACGTGCTTTGATGAGTCAGGCCAATGTCTATTGCTACAACTTCTGTCTACATTTTGTTCTCAACTTCAGGAACCATTTATATAACAAGAGAATTCTCCTAACCCTGAATCACTGGTTATGTTTGTTTCAGGCTGATCACCTGTAGCAGTTTTACATAATGGGACAACTCATAAGCTAACTGTCCATTCTTCAAAATGGTGGACTACCAAACTGTGCAAACGTTATAGTATTACAACCAACATTACTTACAGGGTGCATACATTCCCCAAAAATAATCCTTACACCAAAACATCACCATTTGGAACCTGGGAAACACTTTTCTCTGGTAAGGAAGCCATTCTGGCCAGAGCCAGCTGCTAAATCAGTTACCTAGACAAGTAAAAAACGAATAGAAAAGACTAAAAAAAATAATAAAAACAAATTAAGAACAACACTTTTACATAGAGTTGCACTTTGCTCCCCCACTTCCTCCTACAATCATCAGAGAGAAGGGGAGGGAAAGAGAGAGAGATGATGTAACAGAGAGAGAAAGAGAGAGAAGAGAGAGAGTGAGAGATAACTGGTTGAGATCACACGGACCACTGGGAAGCTATTGGTCCGTGTCGTCACTTTCCCCGATCATAATCCTGCTCAGATGGGGTCATGAATGGAAAACACCCTTTTACTCCACCACCATTGTCATCACCAGTAGATTAATTTGCTATGCTATGAGAATCTACATGCCAATGGACACACATATAAAGAAGGTAGATGCAGCTACTATTCATGGGTGGCAATGAAACTCTTCTTCCTTTGCAATAAAGTCTTCTATTAAGTAATTGACATATTTGCATTTTTTACAACTTGCATAAACACCAAGGTTTATTAAAACATTGAATTATGTAGGATATTATAATACTAATACTCATTTTCAAACTATTTACTGTATAAGTTATCCAGTTACATATTATTGTCTTAAATTGAAATGTAATACTTTCTGTGTAAATTTTCAAGAAAATATTGATTACATATAAAATACATCTCTTAACTTAATTAAGAACTTACCTGCTACATGAACCACTGTCACTAAACGGTGTATTTCTCCAGATTTGCAGCCTTAAGGCACATAAGGATAAGGTTAGGAGTGTGATGTAGCCATATTATGCTGAACACATTCTAAATGAACTCAGGTCACAGCTGTTCCCTTTTTCCCATAGACAAAAAGGTACTTGACCTTGGAAATATAAACCACATATAACAACTAACCCAGAAAACCATAGAAAGCTAATGTACTAATGTGAGAAGTTAACACAGACTCTACTTTTTAATATCCTAATATTTAATGCTGAGAGCACAGAAGACTACATATCATTTTACATTAAGAGAGGTTCCTTTGATTCAGAAAATGTTCAATAATATGGACATATTGGGTCTGTCACTGAAACATAAACATAGTTATTTTATATTCCTAATGTACAGCGCAGCCATTAGGCTTCACCTAGCTAAAAGCTTTCTGAACGATGGCTCTTCTTTTAAAACAATCCTGAGGGATTACCTCAGAACTTACTTCAGAACTAAATCTTTATTAGAGAATCTATGATAGGACAATAAGAATTCTTACTGAAATAGCTCTAGATTCATCAAGTAAGCCCAAAAAAGATTTTTATTTCAGTGTTTATATTAAATGCCAAATAACTGTATAGTCAAGCTTGGATTAACAATAGTGTTATGAGCTATTACATTTAAGTGCTTATAAAATATTGTGAAAATAAATTACATTGTTTGTATATTTATTTATTAATTGATACCTGATAGTTTATTTATTATATTTGAAATATAATTATTTTACCACAAAAACACAAAAATATAACATGTACTAACTATTATTTGTGTTACATCAGAAGGTAATTATTTTTGCATTGGCATATAAAGTGCTGTTAAGCTTAACATTCCAGAAATCTCAGTAATTACTAAAACATTATGTGCCTGATTCATGTTTGGACTTAAGTCTGTTTGTGTGCTGTGTCTTGCATGAAATAGCTCTGCGCATGCCGAGAAACAGACCTTACGCCAATGAACACTACTGTATGCAAGTCAATTGTGTGAACGCAAATGACACTTAGGACTGTCAACGATTTGAGAGACGAAACGGGAGAGCAAGAGGCGAATGAATATAGACAATGTACAGCAAAGGTGTACCGAGGCCGATGCAGATGTGGGCGATTCAAGTCCTGTGTTTCTTGTAAGTACGTCAGAGCAGGTGTAAGTGCTAGCTGATAGTGATGACTGACACGGCATAGTCTTTGTTTTAAAACTACACACATGCATGCCACTAGCTAGCAAAGCACATCTGTATGCAAGGAATATTGACTATATAAACGCATTGTATTTATAGTACGCATTTAAAGCATCTTCATTTTCATATTTAATATATAAACATTATTTAGTTGTTTTTTTTTAAACCCATATTGTTATTAATGATTATACTCTTATGAGTTGTTCCTTTACTTTATTTTTTTTTTTTTATGTGCTTTTATGTGACCTTTTAGTGAACAGACACTTTTGCATATACTACAGTCTGTTGTGTGTATCTACATACGGCACATTAGTAACATTTAGACAGATCATACTTAACACCGAGATTCAAATTGCAACGTATCTTGAGATACATTTGGGTTTAAATACAATTGAAACTATGCACAAGTTATCTGCTTTTTTTTTAAACACAAGTTGCATGCAAGTTGTGCCCGAACAGGAATCAGGCCCTATATGTTTTTTTCAATGTAGCACTGGGTATATGGACCCACCCATAGATCCAGGTGCAAGAGCACACAATAAAGAGGAAAATAACATCTTAAATGGTAAACCAATTTTATAGCTTCAGTACACCATTAAGCATACCATGGGATATTTCATTGCTGGGAACCCTGGGCTTTCTCCCTTTCTCTCACAGCCCTAGTTAAAAACAGGAGGTAGGGTGGAGGTGTGTGTCAATGGGAGGACCCATCAAACAGTACTTACTCCATCTCTGCCATATAAAGATTGTGAGTTTTATTGATATGCTGGTTCTGAACCAATAGATCCCCTAATAAAAGCTTCTGCATGTAGCAGAACTTTTTCAGCTATGGGTAGAGGACACTGTTAGTAAAATATTTAACTAGATGGTAGTGCAGCTTTAAAATAGATAAAAATATAGTCACTTATGGTTTGGATGTCTTTATGCTATTAATAAATTACAATATAAATTAAAACCCTGTGTGCGGGAGGAGGGTGATTAGGTCATTCACCTCCCCTAGCAGTAGAGTGTTGCTGGCTAACATTCATGTATCTGTCAGCTGACATGCAGACAGAGAATCCTGTTTGGGCGATCTGATTGTGTTTTTATCTGCTTGCTTGTCAGCCACTACTGCTATTATCAAAAAAGGGGGCGGGGCACTAAATCCCCCCCCCTTAAAAAAAAAATATCTAAGGCTGCCCCTGCCCTTTTGTCTACAATTTGTCATGTTTGGCAACTCCAGTTTTTAGCTAATTTGAAGTGTCTTGTTTTCTGAATCCAGTGTTCTTGTTGCAAAGATAAATCTACCAGAACAATATGCATCAACAATATATGAAAATAAGCCTTCCTGGACAGTATTATACTGATCATTATACAATTATTTGGGAAAGATGCCATATATTGTGGACCTAATACTGACAGAAGTAAGAAGCTGCTGTAAAAAGGGATGTCACACACTGATACCAGCTGGTATTGGCGCAGTCGTTCGAGGAGGCGCGGAGTCTAATGCACCCTTGGTGTTCACCAGGGACGCTCACAAGGCAGTTTGGGCTTCACTGCAAGAGGTGCGCAGGTCGCGGTTCTCCAAGACAGCCACCAGCGTAGGAACAGAAAGTAGCGTAGTCGATCAAAACCGGGTCAGAACCAGCGGGCTGCGAGGTACAGAGGGAAAATCCAAAAGAATCATCAGGAACAGGCCAAAATCAGGAAACCAGGACAGACGGCACGGTACCAAGGAGAATCCGAAGGGAAGGTCAGAGGAAGCCGGGTTAATAATAGTATCAGGAGCCACAAACAGTACAAACGCTGAAGCAGGGTGAAACCAATACTCTAATGGTGCCAGATTCTCCCTTACAGGGTGTTCTACATTGGTGGGCAGATTATATTTTCCCTCGAGCAGAAGCACGGACGGCCCGATGCCTAGCACATGACCCTGTTGGGTGCAGGTTGAGGTGTAGCACATAAAAGCTTTTTTGATGTGTACAGTACTGTATGTGCTTTTCACAGGGCTGAATGTAATGGAAATGAGGCTGTGTCTACTGCGCACAGAATTTACTTTTTGCCATGCATTATATGCTATGAATTTATTGGCTCAAATCTGCGTGTGATGCAGTATTTATATATGTGCAATTTATTTTCTCACCGTACTATACTTTATGCTGTTTGGAATGGGTGCTAGGAAAGACAAAGTCACACAAACCACAACCCCTTCCCAACACCCCAGATTCATACCTGATTCCATGGTACCACTATGAAATGCACCGTGCTTTCCTTTGCTGCAATCCAGGAACCACAGTTTTCGGCTGATCACCCTTGTGCATCTGCATTTGCTGGTGCCTGACCTTGTGTACCTACAGGGGAAGAACACTAAAAGGAGACAAGTGGACAAGTGGAATACAAAACAACAAGCAACTTGGCATGGTACCTGCCAGTGACCACCTCACCAATGATTACTTCATCTCCTCCGGGACCGGACCCATCCTGCTGCTGCTCAACCATCCTGGGCCACCAGTATCTGCCTAAACACAGCCACTCTTCAGGCCTCTGCCCGCTGCCCGCTGCCTGAACCCCAGCTATTAAACCTGCCTTGTCTTGTGGCTCAGGACTTTACGTGCCCTTCCGGACCGGATAGAGGGGCCTTATATGCCACTCTCAGCCTTCTACCACGCAAGGAACCAAGTGTCCCTCTGCATAAAGGGCAGAGTGCCCTCCTAAAGACTACCAGGACCTAATGTCCTCTTCGCTACCAAGGGCCTAACGTCCTTCTAAACACAAGGGATTATTGCCCTACTATAAACTATAAAGGCCTACTGGCCTAACCAACATGGACCTACTGTGCCTCATAACAACAGGGCTTAATGCCCTTGTACTAAATCAGGGATTTGCATCCTCCTACACCCAAGGGCCTTGTACCATGCCTATACCTAATAGCTGTGCCCCCTACCTAAACTATTGGGCCCTAAAACCACCTATTAAGGGCCACCTGCCCTTTTAACTTAAGGGCCCCTAGCCCACCTAACCAGTGGGGCTTGTGGCCAAGTCTACTTATAGGGCCTTGTGCGCAAGTCTACCTAATGGGACTTGTGACCACAAACTATAATAGGGAGGTTTTGCCCCAACTTGCTACAGAGACCTGTTGCCCCTTCTCTAACTATAAGGGCCTGGTGCTCTAAAATCCTACTTAATGGATATTGTGTCCATATCCCCTAACTTGGCTTAGGCCTTGTGCCCCTTTACCTTGCCAACGGGCCTGGAGTCCGAACTGTGGCAATGGGCCATGTGCCTGACCTACCGGATTAGGGCACTTACCTGCTCAGTGTCTTCGGGTCTTCCAGACCCTCCAGCCAGCGGTGCCGCTTCCCTTCTTTGGCGCTTGGGTCCCCGCTGTCTTCTTGGCGGTGGCCCTTTTAGAAGGGCTCCCTGCTAACGATCCCTTAGGGTTCTTAGTCTTGTCATCTTCCTTCTTTTTTACAGCAAACGTTTCTTCCGGCATCTTCCTTTCTTGACTCACTGCCCTCTTCTCGTGGCAGCGTAACCCCTAGCCCCTAGCACTAACAAGTAGAGATGTTCACTGACCCCTGTGTTTTGGTTTTGGATCTGGTTTAATTTTGTGTCTTGGTTTTGGTGTTGGATCTGTATTTTTTAGAAAAATAGCTATAATATGCTAAAATGGCAAAGACTGCAGGGACCTAGCTGGATGCTAAGCAACAGAGCAGCGACACAAACATACGGCAAATCATAGCACATCTAGGAAACATTGCCACACAGTAGTGGCTGAAAAGAAAAGTGGTGCAAGATGGAATTGTCCTTGGGCCCTCCCACCCTTATGTAAGATATTGAAAAGAACATGAACGGGTTAACAAACCAAGCACTCCAGCGACAAGGAGTGCCACTTTTGTTGCTGAAGTGTTTGATTTGTTCAGGCCCCCAAAAAGCTACCAATAGCTTAGCTGCCTTAACCCCAAAAGTGCTATCAATGAACTCTACATTATTAAACCATGTCTGCTCGTGCTGCATCTTTAATCTCCTTCTCCTCTCTGGATACCTCCCTCTCATCCCTGAAGAACTGCCAAACTTATATAGACACAGGAATGCATATTACAACTGGAGTGGCATTACATTTGCTTCAGACAGACTGTGACACTGAAAATGTGGGCAGCATGGAATCTGTCATCTTGGAAAATGCTGCATTGAACAGAAATTTAAACCAATATATAGATGCAGTTGAAGAGACCATACTTAAATTAAAACGTGACCCACCGGATGAGATCCCAGATTTAAGAGAGCTTGTACATGAGAGATACACTGCGCTTCAGAAGAATAATACAGGGGAGTTCCTGAGCCAGGATGATAAATATGTCCAGTTTAAAAAACAGCTAAGAGACCTGAGAAAACAAATGGGTGTGTCTCCGGCCCCTGCATATGAAGATTTGGAAGATGAAGACGAGGAGATAGTCGTCGCCCAGAGCACTCCTATAACACAGTTGGGGATGGTGAACTCAGTGAAAAACAAAGTATGTGGCCACACGTATGAGAGATAAGCAATTGAAAGGATGATTGAAAACAAACTTCAGCACTTATAGCACATATAGGTAACATTGGCACACAGCAGTAGCTGAAAGGAAAAGTGGTACAAAATGGAATTGTCCTTGAGACCCTCTCACCCATCATTATAATGGATCTTAAAAAGGACATGCACATTTTAACAAACCAAGCACTTCAGCAAGAAGGAGTGCTATTTTTGTGGCTGAAGTGCTTGGTTTGTTTGGGTCCTCCACAAAACAAGGTGACAATGGGCTTAAGGCAGCTAAGGTAACAGTGTTGTCAATGAACTCTACAGTGGCAAAATGTTGTTTTCATCATCTTCAGCTTCATCCTCACCCTCATCAGTGTGTAGATCATCCTAACACAATATCAATTCAACCCCACAGAAAACCAACCTCTGTAACATAATTGTCAAAAACAAAAATGTAAAAAAAAACTTTTACCTTTTTAAAGAAAAAAACACATCTTTAATAAAGGTGAAACGTTACTGTAGAAAAACATAAAATTACCAACATGTCATTTTACCCAAATATTAATAAGCATTCTAGCATCAGCTAGCTCCCTTTTCTCAGCTAGATCCCAGCACCTGCAATCTACATTGTCATCAGCCGCACCCTCATCAGTGTGTACATCATCATCACTCAATACTAATTAATTACGGCTGGAATCCACCATTACAGAATTCTCTGTACTGCTCTAAATGCCAATAAAGGCCTTCCTCGTGGAATTTGTAGTTCATATTGCGACAGAGCTGTCACGATTTTTGGGCAATTCTTTCAGACCAGACCAAATGTCAAAATGTTCTGCTGAATCATCTGTATCATCCTTGCGTCTCTTAGAAAAGCTTAGTTTTTTCCTAGCAGCAGTAGCCTGAGAAACTTAAGGAGGGGACGCCGTTGTGTCAGGTACCACTTCAGCTGTCAACTTGCTCACCAGGAGCTCATTGCATCTCTTGTGATTTGGGACAGTGGGAAATAAAGAGAAGTCATAACTTTTAAACCTAGGATCAAGCATAGCCGCCAAAATGTAGTGATCCTATTTCCAGAAGTTGATAACTCTTCGATCCTGGTAAAGCAATTAAAGTACTTCATCTACGAGTCCGACATAATTACCATAATTTCTTTGTTTCATCTCCTCCTTCATTTTCAAGTCTACTTAAGGGAATCGCTTTGCTCAAGCAAGTTCAGAGGTGACTACTTTGAATCGTTTCAGCACCTTGCACAACACGGAAAGTAAAATACATAACCGCTCCTTTCCCAATGAGTGGCTTGTGGAATAAGTGTGGATGGCTTTTCACTGTTCCTCCACCCTCACGAGCATATAAAGTGTTGAATTCCCCAATGTTACTACCTCTTGCTTCAGTTAGTGGAAGGGCAAAATAAATTGTTCTTGCAGCTGCTGCAATTTCCTACATTCTGTTGCAGAATGCAGAATATGTCCCAGAATTTTTCGAGACACAGACAGCATCTCCTGCACGTCACTGTCATTTTTCAAAAAGCTCTGTACCACCAAGTAGATTGTGTAAACAAAAGAGGGAATGTTAGGGATTTCACCCAGCTGTAGCGCTCTCACAATATTGGTGGCATTATCATAAATGACATATCCTCAGGTGAGTCCAAATGGGATAAGTCATGTTGCAATGACATCCCTTAGTTTTTCAATCAGGTTGTCATTGGTATGCCTCTTAGTGAAGCCGCTGATACACAGACTAGCCTGCCTCGGAATAATCTGTCATTGTTGGGTACATGCTGCTGCAACTCAGTGAGCTGTCACAGTCATATAATCTTTAGTTTGCCTAGTTCTGCTTGTCCACATATCTGTGGTTAAGTGTACAATGGGTGGAATGGCATTTTGTAGCCCAATAAGTAAATTTTATGGAACCTTCTGGCAGAGGTGAGGTATTGTTTTTCTAGTAAAATGGTGTCGTGATGGAATTTGGTAACGGGAACACTGAATTAATTGTCTATTTGCTGCATTAATTGTGTATATTGGACGCAGATCTAATACTAGCATAGTTGCCATGGCGTTTGTGATCCGCTTTGCAACTGGGTGAAAGCTATCATACTTGCTTCCTTTTGCAAAGGATTGTTTAACAGACAATTGTTGTAAACTACTATTAGTCTTCTTCTTGGTCTAATTCTGGGTTAAAGATCAACCCCCAGCAGCAGCGGGACTAACGCTCAAGAATTCTTCAGAGTAATCCTGGATAGATGAGAAGTCATCTAACCTTAGCATTTGGATGCAGGACTAACTCCGACCACTAGTGAGGATATTGATGAGGAAGGTATTGACGGTGTGGCTTTATAAACGCTACAAATGGCTAGACCACTGTTGTCAGGATCGGGTAAAAATAATTGCACACATAAGTGGTGGATTTTTTGGTCTTATGCCCAGGCATGACAATGACCTTCTTTTTATCACTGGTAAGATCTGCTTCCACTGGTGCAGGACTTATACAAACAACATCATTCTCATCATTATCTTCATCAACATCCTCATTAGTGCCGTCGTCAGCTACACAAATATCCCCCTCATCCTGTTGCAAATACAAAGTGGCATCCTACATTTGTGTATCAGCGGCTACACTGAGAGGCATACTGTTGACAACCTGTTTGAAAAAAAAAAAGGAAAGTCATTGCAACATGGTTTATCTCACTTGGACTCTCCTGAGGATATGTCATTTGTGATAACGCCACCAATATTGTGAGAGCATTGCAGCGGAGAGAATTCCATCACATTCTCTGTTTTTCTCACACAATCAACTTGGTGGTACCGAGATTTTCAAAATGTGACAGAGACATGCAGGAGATGCTGTCTGTGTCCAGAATTAATTTGTGTCATTTTTGACATTCTGCAACAACATGTAGGTGATTGCAGCTGCTGCAAGAACAACCGAATTTGAGGGGGAATGTACTTTAGTCCAGCACAGTGGAGAATACTTTCCATTTTGTGTAAGGTGCTGAAACCACTCTAAATAGTCACCTGTGAAGAGAGTTCAGACACTATTAGCTTTAGTCAAGTGGTTCCCCTAATTAGACTTTTGGAAAAGCAGGTAGAGAAATTGAAGGAGAAGATGAAACTAAGCAATTCCGCTAACTATGTGGGACTTGCAGATCAAGTACTTTCTTTGCTTCGCCAGGGTCCGAGAGTTATCAACATCTTGAAATCGGATCACTACATTTGTTCAACTGTGCATGATCCTAGGTTTAAGAGCTATGTCTTCTCTTTCTTTCCAGCTGACCCAGATCTCAAGAGATGCAATGAACTCCTGGTCAGCAAGCTGACAGCTCAAGTGGTACATGACACGACGACTCATCCTCCCTCAGTTTCTTTGGCAACTGCTGGTAGGAAAAAAATTAGGTTTTTCAAGACACCCAGTGGTGATGCAGATGAGTCAGCATAACATTTTGACATTTGGTCTGGTGTAAAAGAATTGACCAAAAATCGTGACAACTCTGTCTTAAAATGAACTACAAATTTCACGGGGCATAGCCATTACCGGCAATTACATCTAAGTACAGAGACTTCTGTAATGGTGGATTCCAGTGGGGATGAATTAGTATTGTGTGAAAATTATGTACACACTGATGAGGGTGAGGATGATGACAGTGTAGATTGCATGTGCTTAGATCTAGCTGAGAGAAGGGAGCTAGCTGATACTGGTATGCTTATTAATATTTTTGGTAGAATGGCACGTTGGCAATTTTATGCTTTTCTACAGTAAACTTTCACCTTTATTAGAGAGGTTTTATTTTCTTTAACAAGGTACAAGCTTTTATTTTACATTTTTATTTCCCTCACTTAAAACCACTATGCATATGAACATGGGCTTTAACACATGACATAGAGGGATTATTATTATTATCATGACTGAGACTCGAGAGTGGCAAGAAAAATGTGAGTGAAGACTGAAAGTGGATAGATCAATGGAGCTAGATGGGATACATCTAATGATATTAAAAAGAGTCAAGGGGTGCAGGTAACACCATTAACAGAATTATTCAACCAGTCACTAGCTACAGGAGTAATTCCAGAGGACTGGAAAAGAGCAAATGTAGTCCCACTGCACAAAAGTGGAAACAAGGAAGAGGAAAACGACTACCGACGAGTGAGCCCTACATCAGTAGTTGGGAAATTGAAGGAAACACTCTTAAAAGAAAGAGTTGTAGAATATCTCAAATCTAGTAATTTACAGGATCCCAAACAGCATGATTTACTGGGGGGAGATCATGTCAAACAAATCTTATTGACTTTTTTGACTGGATGACTAAATTAATAGATCATGGGGGGCAGTAGATGTAGCTTATCTAAGCTTTAGTAAGGCTTTTGACACTGTCCCACATTGCAGACTGTTAAATAAATTTGAGCTTGGGATTGGATTCTAACATGGTTGTATGGATGGATCTTGATTGCAGATAGAAAACAGAGAGTTGTAGTAATGGAGTGCATTCAAGGGAGAGAAAGTTTACCAGTGGAGTACCCTAGGGATCTGTACTTGGACCAGTGCTATTTGATATCTTTATTGGTGACATTGCAAATGGTATTAAGGGAAGGTATACCACTTTGCAGATGACACAAAGATATGCAACAGGGTAGACACACCAAGTGGGTAAAGCAAATGATTGATTATCTAGGTAGACTAGAGGAATGGTCAAGAGTGTGGCAACTACAGTTTAATGCCAACAAATGCAAAATCATGCAATTTGGTCTCAAAAACCCAAAGGCTTAATAAAGTATAAATGGCTCTATAGTGGAAACTAATGAGGATGAAAGGGATCTAGAAGTCACTATTTCAGGTGACTTAAAGGCATGTAAACAATGTAGCAAAGCAATGAGAAAGGCAAGTCAGATGCTTGGTCGCATAGGGAGAGGAATCAGTAGCAGAAACAAATAAGTAATAAATGTCATTGGTACGGCCTCATCTAGAATACTGTGTTCAGTTCTGGAGGTCATCTCTCCAGAAGGAAATACATATATTAGAGACTGCACAAAGAAGGGCAACTAAATTGTGCATGGTTTACAGCACAAAACGTACCCAGAAAGACTAAAAGATCTAAATATGTATAGTTTGGAGCACAGAAGGCAAAGGGGCATATGATACTTTCACATATATCAAGAGTGCTAACAAGGTACAGCAGGAAAACATTTGTCAAAGGAAGAGAAGTATTAGAACACACGGACATGCACTGAAACTGGAGGGAAGTAGGTTCAGAGGATATTTGAAGAAAAATGAATTCACAGAAATGGTAATTTGATGAATATTCAAATATAAAAATGAATGACTCTATATCACCCCCTGCTGTCCATACATTATATTTCATTGTTTTTTATTATTTTTCTTTTTACATTAAATAAGCAATATCTTTCCTTGATTAGATGAATTTCATAGATAAGTGTTTCCAAATACTCCTTTTAATTCATTTTATGATATTGTTTGTTGCTACATAAAACCAAGTTCTATGCAAACTTACTGAAATCAGTCACAGAACCTATTTGGTGTTGATGAGCTATTAGTTAAATGGAAAAGTTTAAATCCTTGATACCTGTAATCCCTCTCTCTATGAGATATGATTCAATCAGTGTACTGAATGTTTACTTGAAAGGTAAATGTTTGTTCATCTTTACCACTGCACTTACATAGATACATAGATGTTTAGGTTAACAAAAGACATATGTGCAATAAGTTTAAGCTTTCAGTCTAAAAAGAAACAGTTGATCCAGAGGGAGGCAAAAACCTAGTTCAATTTACCTTAAGGAAATGCGTCATGACTCCGTATTGGTAATTAGACCATTACCTGGATTAGCATACTCTCATATGTGGTTTTAATGCAACTAGGCTTATAGGTTATGTTTCATGAGGAAGATGTCCATTTTTTCTTGAAAACATATTTGCAAAGTCTTCAGCAGCTAATACCACTTGCACTTAATTACTAACTTATTCTATACTTACATTTAACATAGAAGGGAACAAGTATATCACATGAATATTCTTCTCATCTTCATTATATAACCTTTATTCAGAGATCAAAAACCATATTAAACACAAGTCAACCCAAATCAGTTGAATTGAAATATATTATATTAGTTTACTCTCCTCTTTCATGTTTGCGGACAACAATGAGTCTGACATATGGATGTTCCGTCTTCTTCTGCCATGGTGGCAGAGCTTATATACTGCAGCCTCTTCCCCATCTGATCACAGGCTGCTCGCTTCAGAAGCGAGCATAGTAACTGACACAATGAGACAATTAGAGTCAAATGAGTAAAAACATTTACAATAGAGCTTACAAACTAATTTCTCTACCTCAGACATACATATATCTAGACAAATTTAGTCAAAACCACGGGAAGAACTAATACACATTGAGGAAACCCATTTGAACCTGCAAACTGCCCACAGATAGCAGTCCGGTAGAATCAATCCCAAGTCACAGATCTCTTTCTTGCTTTTGAAAGACAACGCCACCAATACCAAGTAGCTCAAGACCCCAAAGAACTGGCATGATCTTTATTAGGAGGATAAAGTGAAGGGAAATTGCATGTAAGGGAATTAAGGAATATCACAATTATTATTGTTGTTAGGTGACACCTAACAAAAAGGTATCACCTTGAAGGGTCCTATGCATAAGCATGTGAATATTTGGTTTCTATGTCTGTCACTGTATTACTCCTACCCTAGCTCTCTAATCTCCTTTATCAATTCGAAACTTTTCACTACTGTCACTCACTCTTGCTCTTGTCTTACTTTTCTAGTACATTTTTTGTTTGTTTGTGTTGTTGTTATTATTTTCTTATACAATTTTTACATTTAAAAATGTCTGTAAGGAAAAAGCAACAATGCCAAACCATAAAAAAATATATATTTGAAATGTTTCTTTTCGAAGCACAATTTTATATTCCAGGCACTGTGTGAACACTGCTCCACTTCCCTTTTTTATATTTCCTTTCTATTAAAGCATCTTTTGTCACATTGGGGCTTAAATGATAACAATAATATCATTTCAAAGAGACTGTAAATGCAATTAGCAGCAATTGAGTTTTATCAAGTAACACAACTTTGGGATTTTAAACTTGGATTCCAGCTGGTATTTTAATGAAGTGTGCGTAGACAGCAAAAACATCTCTGTCACCCTACCAGCTGAGTTTCATACACAGACCTCTGAAAGGGACACCATGTGTTAACACTCAAAGGAATGGTGTAGTGAGATGCTGCCCCAACACTTCACAGCTTTGTCACCCAGCCCATTCTTCTCAACAACACAAGGTGTCAAACCCTGGTCTCAGAGCACTTTCAGCCTTCACATACGACAGTTTGTTGCCAAATAAAGTACCACACTTCAGATGATCCTCAGTGTCATTAACAACCTCATAATATACATAATCTGTCAAACATGCATTTGTTGGAATCATTTCATAAGATGTACTAGCTGTGAAGACATCCAGGGAGAAACGAGGGATTGTCTGAAAAATAGTTTATATAATAAATCTTCTCAAAGCAGGAAGAAACTGGAAAGGTGTGATCACGAGTAGTCATGCACTACACTTCCTCATGAAAGATATGTGTTTCCAGATTCACATGAGACCCTTAAATAGTTGGAGCCTGCTCAACAAACCCGGAACCCTTCAGCCACTCAGCCTGGGCACCTTATTCTTTGCAGAATTATTCACTAATAAATAATGTATTGCAAAAACACTCTTTGCAGGGTAAAATTGTTATTCAGTAATTGTAATCAATTTTCTGTAAATTTATAAAAAAATAATCTGACGTATTTGCTGTTATCTACATGTAACTATATGTAGACATGATATAGTCTGCATAGTTTGCCCAATTACTTTATTAAAACATTACTCCACTTCTAGGGAGATTAATTATTTAACTTACTCAGACTCAGACAGTATATTTATTTTCCTAATTAAATAGTACATATCCCATTGTTAAATAAGATAAAGATTTTTAGATTTAATGAAACTATTTTAAGGCATTCAGTTGATTGCAAACATGAACCAAACAGTTAAGCATAACTAGACTTGTTTATTAAATTGTCATTGCAAATCACAATTAAGAGAAGTTAAAAGCAAATAAGTGGTTTTTTCTAAAGGTCATTAATATGTACCTGTAAATTTATAAAACATTATTAACAACATAATCCCAACCCACAAAATGACATAATTATGTAAGGATAACTCTAGGAGAGAAGGCCCATACTTACATTCTAGAGTGGACACAGAAAGAGTGAAAGTGAGTGGGGGAGCAGAGGTGGCAGATGCAGAGAGCGGAGAGTTAGGAGGAGGGTTTCTAGGCTTGAATCAAAAGATGAGCTTTAAGGGCACGTCTGAAGGCTTGGAGACTGGTGGACAGTCTAATTGGATGTGGGAGTGTGTTCCACAGGTTGGAAGTAGCGCAGGAGAAATGCTGAAGGAGGACGTAGGAAGAGGGAATCTGTGAGGATGGGGTCATTAACAGAGTGGAGTGGGTGGGAAGCAGTGTATGTGGAAATAAAATTGGATATGTAGGGGGGAAGAGGAGTGATTAAGGGGTTTTGTGGGTGAGGGTAAGGAGTTAGAGTTGGATTCAGAACAGGACAGGGAGCAAGGTAATTGTGATTGCAAAAGAAAACAAGACTGCATGGTAACAATTTGTGCTAAATTGGTAATAATGGCAAAAATAGGGTGATCTACAACAGTATATAGTATACTGCAACATTATGCAGGAGGTCCCAACAACTGCAATTGTAAAAATAATAAAATATAGAATTGCCACCTGTCTAGGATCCCAGAAAAACAAACACACTTCTCGAGACAGCATTGGCTGGCTACAATGATTTTGGGGTGATCCACAAAATGAGTTCCTCGGATCACCATGGCCACTATGGCTGGTTGCATTTAGTAGTGGGGCATACAAATAGGGTTCCCCTATCTACTAATTACATCCAGCTGCAGCTCTGAAAACAAACAAAAGTAACATGAAATAAAAAGAATAATGGAACCAGAAGAACGTGCAGGTATGTCATCTTTACAGAGTCCTTGTATATTTGGCAAGAGAACCTTAAGACTATTTCCATTGCTCAAATAATCAAATAAAATGCAAATATAATGCTCACCCCCCCTCATTTTAAAATACATTTAATATTTATTTTGTCTTATTGTATTCATTACATACATATCTATGCAAATCTATACAGTCCCAATTAAAAATAATAATTCACATGAATGCCACAACTCTATGCAACCAAATCTCAATTCCAGAGTTGCAATCAGCAGTGATGCAAAAAAATGGTATCCTTTAAAACCACATTCATAACTCCTGTTGAATGTTGTAATAGGTAAAGTTTGATAAAGGTGAATATCCACACACCAGCATAAATTCTTGTGGATTGTTATAGTCTTCCTCTACCATCACCTTTGTAATCAGTCATTCTATGAACTTATGCCGTTGACAAAAGGCATGTAATCGCACAAACAGTTAAGTACATAAAGTGCTCTAGCACACCCAGTGAATGAAATTGGCATTTTAAATACTAGGGGCTAGATTTACTAAGCTGCTGGTTTGAAAAAGTGGGGATGTTGCCTATAGCAACCAATCAGATTCTAGCTTTCATTTATTTAGTACCTTCTACAAAATGACAGCTAGAATCTGATTGGTTGCTATAGGCAACATCCCCACTTTTTCAAACGCGCAGCTTAGTAAATCTAGCCCTAGGTTCTCTATGGATTCCAGAATCTATATTAGTATGGTAATAAAATAAATTTGGTGCCCTTTACACAACAGTCACAGACTGGACTACTGAATGAATGAGTGAGTAAGTGAGATGTTCCAACTAATGACATATCGATGCGGCTTGAGTTTCAGACCCACTTTCCAATATATAACTTCACCTCACTCAAAAAAACAATATATGACTGTCACTATCAGAATAGGTTTGAGAAACTGAATCTTGTCTCAGGCAATAGAGATTGGTTGATTTGAATTGATGGTTTGTGCATATACTAACAGAGAAAAAGTGTTCGTCTTTGCTTTATATCTACCAGAAATTAGCCTGTTTGGTGTATACCAAACAGCCACCAGATGTATAGCCACCAGAAAGGATCTCTGGATGTTATATTTGTATGTTGGTCACATCTGTATTGTTTACTGATCATCAAATAGTATGCATTTAGTACTAGTTGTATTGGACTACAATGCATACGCTCATAAATATTTGAAATTAGAAATTTCAGAATTATTTGTGGCAACTTGGGTGTACAATACTCCATGGTGCCACAAAGCTGCAAATGCAATCAATCTCTTGTCAGATTGCATTATATGGTATAATGTGTCAATAAGCTTGGATGATCAAGGAGATAGTTGGAAAAATGTAGTGTTTTCTTTGGCACATATTAAAGTTATGTTATATTTGGAGAAAACTAAACAGTGGTTACATACAAAAACAAGTTCATTCCAAGTGTGAAACCTGATAATAGAAGTATCACAGTATGGCACTTCTTTGCATCCCTTGGTCCAGTATGGCTCACAGTTTCTGAGAGAACAATACATTTTGGATTGCACAAGCACATTTTGTAGGATAAGATCAAGGTGAGCTTACAAATAAACAATGGGGATCACATGACATAAAACAGCCATAAGGTATGAAAATTTATAATGAAATGGATAGATTTGAAGAAATATTGCCTCTTTGGGATGGATGACTCATAGTTCTGACTTAACTCATTTTGAATTTAGATTCATGACTTGATGATACCAATTAGTTCAAAACAGCCATAAAAGGCCCCTGAACTGACGAACAGTAAAGTTTCCAAATAGATACAAAGTAAATTATTTGGTTGAAGTCATTGCTGTTAAAAGAAGTCACACCAATTAGTAATCCTAAGGAGGCAATTCACTTAGAAGCAAATTTTCCATTGTCACCTCGCACAATAATCTTCCACTGACTTTGCATGATAATTTTTACATCACGCTCTGAAGTCCATGTGCAATTCAATTGTAAAGCTCACCTTGCAAGTATTACATGTTAAACTATGTTCTATGTGAGGTACATAGATGAGATAAATAGAAAAAAAATCCTCCAGCACATTGCTATAACCAATAAAGGAGCTGCTATTTCTACTTGTACATAAAAATGCAGAATTCTCAGTTACACACATTTACTTCTGCTAATAGGGTGGTCCTAACTCTAATTAACAGAAGTGCCTTGATGGGACGGGTGGATTACCATACATTTACAAATGTGTGTAACTGAAAATTCTGCATTTTTATGTACAAGTAGAAATAGCAGATCTTTTACTGGTTATAGCAATGTGTTGGGGGATTTTTCTCTGCATTTTTTACTTTTTGGATAAACCCACCCTCTGAAGCACCTGTCATAAACCTATACATTGATTTACTAACTTCTACTTCTGTATTGTTTGTCTGAGAGGCGTGTTTGGTATCAGTAGCTGATGGGGAGTGCTGGCGCTGTATTGCATTAGGAGGCTTTTTAGGATACTTCTTGGTAAATTTTGTGTTTTGTGACACCTGTTGATAATCCAGTAATATGCAACCTGCATTTTTTCTGCAGTTGACACCATTTGCATAGGTTTGTTTTCCATTGATTTTATTCTTTATTTGATAAATTGAAATATATGTTATATATTTGTATTATTATTGTATATTTATAAGGCATAACAAAAATCTGCAGTTTAGTGTTGAAGTTCAGCATATCACAAAGATAAACAGAAGGCAAAGTAATGAACATTTTAAGAAGCATATATATTATGCTATGCCTAACTCAATAAAAAGAGCATACAGGAGAGCTTGCAATCAAATGTGGAGGAGGAAAAATATCAAACATCCTCCAAGCACTAAAAAAATATAATTTATACAATTTACTGCTGTCTAAACAGGGTAGATTTTATACAAAATGAGAAGTAGGATGAATATCTTTTTCTAGTAAAATAAAAGCCATAAAATAAATGGATGTAATAGTGTAAACAACACATCACCTTTAAAAACAGGTGATGATAAAACTAAATTATTGGCTGATAAATTTATTTTTATTTACTTCTGATACAAACATAAAGATAAGATATCAATAAAAAAACTGTTGAGAACAACAATGACAGTATTATGAGATCAATTAAAGAACAATGATATTTCTCATTTATTTTGGTTGTGCTTATTTAGAAATCAACAAAACTAGATCCTTGCATATAACATTAAGCTTTCCCACAACCGATTCCCGGTTTGAGGGGTAGATTTTCAAACACAAGCTTTACAATAGAATATTGCCTTTCAGAACCCGTTGCCCCATATTTGTTAACTTGCCTTCCAATGAAGTAAACAGAGGTGAGTTTGTATAGAACATTCACTTTGAAAATTCTTTATAACGCTTCCTTGATCTCCATGTTTAGGAACACACGATCCCATAAATTATCAGAGAGCCATTGTTAATAAGTTCATATAGCTTATGGAAGTGATAGATGGAAATTATATATTTGAACACACCTGCAGAGAAGCAAAGCATAATTGAAGCTAATGGTGTATAGTAACCCTTCAATGGCCACCAGATGTCATAAATTCAACTCCAGTGGCAACTCAGATGGTAGGCTGTGATTACATAATTATCCTCACTGCAACCAAAGTATCATGTTAGTTGTGTAAAACTGACGCATTTTGCTTGGCAGATCCAAACTTTTTCAAACCTAAATTTCTCTAGTTCAGCCAATTTAAATAGTCTCTCAGAGCACAAAAGTTTGGATCTGCTCTGATCCATGCTCAGATTATTCTTCAAATTTGTGAGTTTATTCCCTATCTTTTATTTTTATTGTACCTTTGGTATTATACTATTAGGATGTTTCAGAATGATTTTTTTTTTTACTGAAATGGAAAGCTGAGAGAGATTTGATTTCACGGAAAACAAATCCCTACTACGGCTAAGTGTACAAATTTTTGTTGCACAAATTTTCTTCACCTTAGCACAAAAAAATACTATATTTGTTTTTTTGTCCCGGATAATATGCTTTAGATGTGGAAAGAAAAAAATAAGAACAGAAAAGAAAACTAAAATTTGAAGCATGTTTCTTTCAAATACTCAATACAGTCTTATTTCTAGTTTAATTATTTGTTTTCAATGGTGTCTAGTATTTTGTTTTATTTTATTTTTTTACTACCAAAACGTGAATCCTAACGGAACTGAATCATAAGAAAAAGAGGCATCAGGTTACCAGATACATATATTATACCACGGATGTTTATAAGAAGCTACCCTGCTATTTGACACAGGTTTATGTGCGGTGCTACAGGCAGGGCCATAACTAGGGCTGTGCAACAGGGGCGACCGCCCAGGGCGCAACGCTGAAGTGGGGTGCAATTTAGGAATATTTTAGGTTATTTTGGTTAAAATTGAGGTCTAGGGGGGCAGCATTTGTCTTTCTCGCCCCAGGCGCTAGAATTCTAAGTTATGGCTCTGGCTACAGGGTCTAACTGCCACAGCAGCACCTGTTCCCAGATGCAACTGTATGCAGAGAGACTCTAGCCTCCCATAGAATTGAGGATGAAACTTATTGACGCACAATTCTGTCAAAGGAGAGAAGCTGAAAGGAGCCCTAAGGTAAATAAAGTACTGTAGGAATTGAAGAGAACCGGAGAGGGGGAATCTTTTCCAGTACATTCATACAAAACAGGTGGTAGGACGTGATAGGTGGAGAAATTACAGCATTATAATTACAGAGGTGACCACATTTTAGCAACTGAAACTCCATCAGAACTCATAATGTTAGCAGCATAATCAAAAATGACCCGGATTCTATAAACAAGGGCACATATAATTCCAAATATAATAAATGTTTAAGGAGTGGGTATTTTTATATCTATAAACCTGAGTTTCAAAATATAGACTTACATATTGATTTAGCTTGGTTTGTACTTTATTACAGTGACACCACATTAATTGGAGACAGACTGGCAGGCCTGTGCTTATCATGTGTTGTGTTTATACACCATTCTCCAAGAGGCTTTTCTTTAAGTTCTGTGCTAATTCGCTTTATAAATGGATTTGTGAACTGAGCAGGATGTTGCCTTGACCCTGCTTTAGGACCAAGTAATTTTTAGCTAGTTCTTGCTCAGTGATATATTGGCGACGCCCACTCCAGTAGAGCCAACCATCACTCCCAACAAGACGGGGGATGCCAGTGTTATCTCTCGCCCAGGGCACTAAAATGTTTTGTTGAAGCTCCTGCAAATGCAATTTTGTGTCACTAAAAAAATAATAGACAAAGATTCTCCCACATCTGGAATTTCTTCAGATGAATCTTTAATATTACTCTAAACCGTTTAAATATTTCCCTACAAAGTTAAAAAGAAAAGGAAAATAAAATAGTAAAATTTGAATTTGTTTTTTGTTTTTTTTTTAAAAAATGCCGTAGAATAAATGGAAAACATATAATAAATTTACATAACAGGTCCATAATTCATTTATAAAGCTATCATTTCTTAACATGAAATTTTACCTATTAGCAAAAGAAAATTGTGCAGCAAGATGTAAGCACAAATCAGCAGTGTTTATATTTAACTTGCAAAGCTGACATTAGTAACACTGCATTACTTTTACCTTCATCACTTGTAAAAATACACAGAGAGGCACTTCACCATGTTTTTCTTCCTTTTATCTTGGCTTAACATTTTTTTTTCTTTTTGGTGAAGTCCATCGTTATTATGCACGTTTGAAAATTCATAACCACTTAATTTTTTTGTGGAAAATATACTAAAAGAAGGAATGCTATGATCAATGAGATCTCCTTAGATTTGCAATTTTGCTTACTCTAAAATTATTTAGATTTCAAAGCCTCACAAAAGAATAATACATTTTTTATTATGCATTTACATTTTACAAATATGTTAGCATTAAATATATTAAACATTTATGTTACATAACATGCGGCACATCTGTATGGGCATTGCTAATTGCGTTTTTGCTATCCAATGTTTTGCTATATATTATGTCCATCGACTATCAACAAGTCCAGTAAGGGTGTAACTGCTGTTTGCATTATCAATATTTACTGGCTGGAACCCTGGATTTTGGGACTGTCACTCTCCTTACTGGACTTGTTACTAGTCGATGTGGACATATTAATGGACATCTCCTAGGAGACTCCAGATAAGCCTATGTTTTATTTTCTTCTGTGAGTGCATTCACTTATTTGTTTATTAAAAGTTTTGTTGAGTGAGAAATACTACACTATATGGTGTTTACTTTCTTAACCTGGGGTACTGCAGCAATACCAAGAGGCGCAGTGAAATTAAAGAAACTACACAGATAAGCCTATCATATTCTTTGTCTGGTGTTATGTACGTCTAGTCGCTATCCAATGACGATTGTCCACTTCCAAATGTGTGGTTCCAAAGCATTATGCTATTTAATAGCAAAAAGCAGCAAAGTAACAATTCAATAATATAAGTACAGCCGATTACATACCCAGGCGCCCTTAATCCAGCATACAGTTATTCAGTACTGAAGTCTGTGGTTGAGAAGAGTGTCTGCTGGGCCCATAGCTCCTACTTTTATACAGTCAGTGATACAGTGAAAACCATACAGATGATTTGGCATGTTTCCATAGGTTCAGGCATCAGGACGGTCCAGTGTAATGCAGGTCATTGGCCAGTTCAAATGATGCCCTCTAAGGGTGGGGGTCAGCTCTCCAAAAGATACATACTAATCTTCCCCGCCGAAAGCTGGTTCAAACTGGTCTATTTAAATTACACACACAATACAATTCTGATAATTTATTCCCTATAATCCATAACTTGCATATGCACGAAGTGATATCTTAGCCGACTGAACCGGACGTCTGTGAATAAATAGGGAATTAGAATGATACCAAACAATATGTGTTTCCTGTAACCTGAAGCTTAAATCTCAATAAAGTGTATATAACAGTGTAATATTTAACTATAAACTCTGCTACATTTCATTATAAATAACTATGTGTTGTAACTATTTTTTAATATGAACTAATTACAAGTGTATGTGTTTGTGTAAATGTGTGTATAAGTGTTTGCACATGTTGTGGTTAATTACGCTCCTCCACAGATTGATAGATATTAATTTGAAATTACCCTATCCAATTATTTGACTTCGACACTGGTACACCTAAGCACAATTATTGGGTCTTTTTATGACATTCACCATTGGGTGCATGCTGAAAGGTTGTTTATATATAAAAAAAGGTAATACACTATTGATGGCTTTCCACATTTGTTTTTCCTTGGCATATGATTTTGAGATCCTGGATGACCTCCTAAGTAAAGGAATGAGGACCAAATTTCTGATATGCTTGATGGCAAAAATATAGTTTGTACACCTAATATTATCACCATATTTATAGGTTATTCCCCTATAATATTACACTTTGAGGCACCCTACCTTTCTTTTCCTTTAGATCTATTTCCCGCACCTACCATCTGGCTATATCGCAGTGTGGCTGCCACTTGATAAACTAGAGAGTAATTACGAGTGTTGGATTCAAAGAACTGTTCTTGGAATTGATCTTGAAAAAACGCCATTATATGTCTGGATTTTTATGTATATATATATATATATATATATATATATATATGGGAGTTTGATAGTATGATATATTTTTGTTCACTCTATTAACTGACTTCTTGCAACCTAAATATAAGTCCACAATACAGTATGAAAAGACTTGAAATTAGTTTTGTTAACTTATGCATATCGGCTCAACCATGCAGCCTACATTGACAGCATACAGTATCTTGGAGATAAACTCATGCAGGTTAAATTTAACTAGATACCAAAGAATTTCATGAAAATGTTACATTTAGGAAGTTCTCAGGGGAGCAGCATTGACAACACTGCTGTCTGTCTGAAACAAGCAAGTGCTATCATCATAGTGAGAAACAGCTGTTTACGATTTCAGGCAAACCCGTATAACTGAGAACACTATTTCCCATATAACAACATACTACCATCAGTAAAAAGATTAGTTTAGCGTAACACAGATCACTCAAAACTGATTTTTTTGCTGGCCACACATAGGTTGATTTAACCATCAGACCACAATATAAATGTCCAATTTGGCCAAACATAGACTTGATCTGTCCATTTGGTCCCTCAGGCCAGATCACTTTCGTCATGATTTCACCATTTTAGTACGGGTGGCAGATGACCGCCCTCACAGGACAATATGCTTAGACCTTTCATAAGTCTCAATTTTCAAAATTGGCCAACCATTCATTTTTGGTAAATTGTAGCTCATAATGTTTATTTCTTCTTTCCTTCATTAGCCATAATGCATGCAATTCACGCAATCCTCTGCGCAAAGTATAAAATATTAGAAAATAGTCCAAACTTATTTGTTGCCCACCCTTCCACATTACACATAATCAGTGCTAGTTCCCATTGTTGTTTAGCATTATTTGGAAGAGACCTGTTAAGAACTATTTAAACAGCAATTATTAAATACATTTTTACTGTATCATATTCCATCTCTATTCCTGCTAAGCAATATTTGTCATTAGCACTAGAGATCATTAATTATATTGGCAGTTTGTTATAACAGCTTGTGTCTGATATCAAATTCATTATGTTTTTATCAGAAACCTTTCCTCCTCCATTAAGATGAACACGACACCCTGTTTATTAATATGCCATCTATTCCATTACAGCAGCCACAGCTCTATGCATCAGTGTTTGGTCATTTTAATGCCAACAGAACATTAATTTGGTTCATCAATATCTAAAAACACATCTGGTGCAGGCTTGTTAAAAATGCTGTCAGCAGTGGCAAAGCACATTTGAACCCTGAGTATCCAGTATCTGCTTTGAAAAATAGATATGAGTGAATATTACTAGAAAAAAATATCTGCTTGTATATTATAAAATATATTTGATGAAATAATTTAAAAATACCTCCCCCTTTTGGAGCAATCCAATATATGGTTAGAAACCATTGCATTGCACCACTGTGTTTCTTGCTAAAATCTAATTTCTAGCTACATTTTCCACTGTATATTTCACATTTAAAAATGTTTATTAAAGTGCTCTTTGACTTAAAAAATCTTTTTGGTAATTATGGTTTAACAGATCATCAACATGTTAGTAAGTGAGAAACAAACTGATCTGACTTATTAGCTAAAGTAAGTAAAACTGTATATATCATATCTTAGTGAACGTCAATTAAACTATAACTTAATTTTCGATTTTTAAGTAATTTTTTTATTAGTTTTCTGTGTAATAACTCAACTCACTGATATAAATGATCCCATTATCAACTGCTGGATAAGTGGTTTATAATGTAACGTCAGTCAATTTAGACAATAAGAATAATTCAAATTCATTAATCATTGAATGTTTGAGTAATCAATTACATTACTGATGTAATTACCGATTCACAGTCCAAATCATGACTTATTTCTTCATCTTTAGTCACAGTAAAAATGTGTGCTTAAAGACGTAGGAAACAATGTACCATGTTAACTTAGAAGAAGCCAGTGGGTGCATAACTGTTATTGCAATACAGTCGGCGAACTGGATTGCAGTTGGGCGTTCCTGATGGTAGAGGTCATGTCAAGCAAAGCATTGAAAAGGTCAAAGCCGACAGAACCAGAAATTCACAAAAGATGCTTCAAATTAGAACAACCATTTAATAAATACTCATGGGGGCATTCAATTAGCCGCAATGTTGCGAGGAACATCGCGCTTGCACATTTTCACAGTAAAAAAGTACCTCTCACTTTTGCTCGTGTCTCTATGGGGCGCAAGCAAAAGTGCGTGGTACTTTCACTAAAAAATAAGGGATACGCCCTACTGTTGGCGGGGCTGTGGCCACAGGGGTTCAATGCTATATATTAGGTGGACTTGCCCGACACTCTATTTGAAGCTTCCGTCCCAAATGAATCCTGGGTATTCCTTTTGTGCTACCCTCCCCAAGACTTGGACAAATTCTCCAAAAAATTAATTGCCCACATCCTGACAGCTGTCAAATCACTCATAGCCCACATTTGTAAATATACCTCACCCCTGTCTCTTTCAGCCCTCTAAAAGCAGATTTGGCACAAGGCCGCCATGGAGGAGATTACATACTACCTCCATGAAAGAGGCTATGTCTTAAGCCAAGTATGGGCCCCATGGCTAAGAGCGGAACACGGCTTTCCCCCTCAACCTACCGCTTCCCCCAGCCTGACCCATGTGTGATGACCATAGCCTCTCCTGACATGCACCCCTTCTATTGCTCTTGGCTCTTTATATCTTAATTGTCCTCTGAATATTCACACTGTTTAACTTTGTGATTCCCCCCCACAATCCCTCTAGTTGGGTATGGATTATCGATGACCACAATTCCGAAATCCTTCATCCCTGTAAAAAAAAACAATTGCACAAAAAACAAAGTAAATACAAGTAGACTTACCTGAAAGCTGAAGATGCAGATGTCCCATGGGACCACAGGCTGACAGGCAGTGATTCCGAATGGACAGCTCTCCGGCACTTGAGTGTGACGTGTGCGCGACTTAGATGAATGTTAATTCAAAGTGCCAATGTCTGGTACCTGCAGTCTAAGTGTTGAAACACTTAGCCTGCAGGATCCAGACAATCGTTTTTTTTTTTGCGGAGATGAAGGATATCGAAATTGTGGTCATCGGTAACACAAATCCCTCTTGTTCAGGGCCGGACTGGGACTAAAAATCAGCCCTGGCATTTAAGGTACACAGGCCCACCTCAGTTCCAGCAGGAAAAAAAATATGTGCCGCTGCACATCGGCGGCACCGAACAGGGTGTGACCTCATTGTGTTGTGGGTGTGGCCAACATGGGGCATTGATACATACATTATAATAATACATTACATTTATCATTTTAGACAAATACACAGGCACTACTGTTAGAAGCACACAGCTTTGCCTTCACAAGCAGTACGTTGTGAAGCGGGACATACCTCCCAACTGTCCTTGCAGTCGGACCAAATCCTGACTAAGGGAGACAATCACCCAAATTCAGGACTGCCCCACCAGATTCAGAACAGTTGGCAGACTGTCCTGCTCTCTCCTACCTGTCTTGTTCACTTTCACCACTTGTAGCAGCTGGTTTCTTTAGCTCAGTTCATTCTTGTTTTGATCCTGGAATATTGGATGCCCTATTTTGAAAAAAAATGGGTACATGAGATTTAGAAAACTCTAACCAACCCCGTTGTTAAAACAATAGCACTCACGTTTTATAATTAGGCCTCCCTCCAGTCCCCACAATAATAATATTCACATTTAATAAAATAGACCTATTTTCCTCCAACCAGCCCCAACATTAAATTAACAGTATACCCATTTACTCAAAACATATTTTCCTCCCTCCAAACAGTCCCAGCAATAAATTAAATAGCATTAAAGTTTAATAAATATAGCCATTTTTCACAACCATCTCCGACAATAAATAATTCATATTCACATTTAATAAATAGCCCTCCTCCCCAAAATCAGCCCCATATTCAACTGATACCCCTAAACCACCCCAGCATTAAATTAAAGTTTCCTTCATCTCACCTTAAATAATTAGCCCCCACCTACACTCCACCATTAAATATCCTACCTCCCACACTATATTAAGATCCCCCTTCCCCCACATATTATATTAAAATACTGCACGTGCGCACACACGCACACTATATGAACATGGCCAAACGCACACTATAGCAACATGGGGCCACACAGACACACTATTAGCCACACAGACATACTATTAGCCACACACACACACAAACACACACACACACTATTAGCCACACAGACACACTATTTGCCACACAGACACACTATTAGCCACACACACTATTTGCTACACAGCCACACTATTATCTACACAGACACACTATTAGCACACAGACACACTATTAGCCACACACAATTTGCCACACAGACACACTATTATCCACACACACTATTTGCCACACAGACACACTATTTGCCACACTATTTGCCACACAGTCACACTATTAGCTACACAGACACACAATTTGCCACACAGACACACTATTAGCCACACAGACACACTATTAGCCACACACAATTTTCCACACAGACACACTATTAGCCACACACACTATCTGCCACACAGACACACTATTAGCCAGACACACTAATTTCCACACAGCCACACTAATAGCCCCACACACACTATTAGCCACACAGACACACTATTTGCCACACAATTTGCCACACAGCCAGGTGCCGTCCCATGTGATTGCTCGCATAGGCGGCTGTCACTGATTCTCCGTCCGCCGGGCAGCGCGCTGTGTGCTGCTGCTCGGCGGGCATGCAGACCGGCCCATCTGGCCATCGGCCCTTCTGGCATTTGCCAGATGGCCAGACCGGCCCTGCTCTTGTTCCTACACCCTACTCTTAATGCCGCTCTCTAAACCGTAAATAAAGGTCACTTTTTGTCTAATGTTTTGAATACAATATATCACAACTGTTTTGATTTCACTATGTACGTAATACAGTAGTATTGTTCTGCTTTCTGTATTTTCTTTACTGACCATTGAAAATAAAAAATTATAAAAAAAAAATAATTCGGCACACTTTGTGGTGATTTTTTTTAGAACTCAATCTGCCCCATAGGATACTTGTATTGCATTTTTACACAAAATATTGATATTAATGCAGTGAATCTTCACTAACTATAGACCATGAGTATACCATGAAAATGAAACATATATTGTGGCCATTGAGATCAATCTGTAATGTCAGAAGCTAGAACTGTTTGTTTTTAGTACACCCTGTATTCACTACTCTTGTACTGCAATTTAATTTTTTATTTATGTAAATGTTATACCATTATCCTTACGCTATTTTTCCATTTTATTTTTCTTAAACAAATAGTGCAATTGTGTTACTTGCAGAACTGCTAAGTTACTCCACGGGAGGTACGAATAAGCAATACCTTCACCTTTTTATGATTTGTCTGAAAATCACTGAAAGGTTTTGTATTACTTGCTTGATTTGTCCCTTGATTTGAAGTATGTTTTTATGAGGTGTGAGGTATTTGAAGTACCATTGCTGACTCTTTTTAGACTGCATGGAACTGTTTTGAATTTTACTCATTTGTTAGGTTAAATATTTAGAACTGATCCATGGTTCTAATGCTATGTTTATGCAATTAGCACTCTTCACAAAACTTTAAAACACTTATTCACTTAACAGTTGTGTTTAGTGATGATGTACATCATTGGAACAGTCTTAATTCACAGAATAAAAGTACCACCCTGCAACTTTTATAACTAGGCCCTTAGCTAGGCAGCCAAAACTGGTTAGCATGGTTGCAGGGAGTTCCATGATGTGAGATTCCATGCAGACATGCCACCTTATCCTATTAACTGGTCCAGCTGCTTAGTATAAGGCTAACTAATTTTCGTAGCGGAAAAGGATGCAAATAGCTTCCCTATTCTAAACCCAACCAACCCGAGCACTTAGACATACATGGTATCTTCTTGGTAACCTTGGTGCAATACCTGTAAATGCAACCATCCCAGTCCCATCATGGTCCTTATGTAAAGGGCAAGTTATCATTACCCTTTATTATAATCTACTTCTGGGTTAGCCGTTTAAGGTTTACCAAGGTGGAGCAGGAAAAGAAGCTTATCCCCCTCTAGACTCTACATACTGTTATCCTGCACAAGTCCTACGTCCTTACTAGTAAATATTTTTTTTTTAAATAAATATGTTTTTAAAAACATATGCACACAACCACCCCCAAAAAAATTAACCAGCACTCATAGCTTAACATAGGGGGACAAAAAGAGTGGGTTCAGGTGCTGGATTAAATTTGGAGGTGGGGGTTGACGTAATTTCTTTTTAAAATCTATTTATTTATTCTTTTTTGTACACGCTTTATATGCTAGTCATCATCATAAATGTTGATGATAATGACTGTCAAATTTAGTATACAGCTACAAGATTTAACGCGTATCTTGGTGCAATCATATCCTCACACTGTATTTTTTAAAATGTTTAATTTTTTAAATAATTTTATTTGTAATAGCAGAGTTCAATTAAGTGCAGATCAAAAAAACAAAGTATACTGGTTATATTGCAAGTATAGAAATTGTGGTAGTCAGGTATACATAAGGCATGACATACTGTATTTTGAGCTGCTCATATCTTAAGAAACTTGTGAGAAGGAAATATTGCAGACACATTTTTACTTTTACATTTGTGCTGTAAAATTATGTTCTACTATAAACGAGGCCCTGAGTAATCACTCTTTTCTGACCCTTCTATACAATGGCTTATGCTTTAAATCACTGTGCATTTATTTTGTATGATATTTGAAGCCTTCTTTGCTCTTTCTCAAGAACATCATAGTAAACAAGAACAGATTTTACACTATGGGTATTGATCTGATTACAAAGTACCACATCTTCAGGCATCATTTCACAGTAACACTCTAGCTTCCTTGCCTGATTGTTGTGAAAACAATTTTAGAGCACATATTGAATTTAGTGGGATGATACTATAAAAAAAACACACAACAAATCCTGTATAATTTTTTTGGTCTTTATAATTTATGGCGAGTACATTTTTTAAAACAATGGCGTGGGTCTCAATGTATGGCAATAATAAGGGCCTGAGTCATTAAGGAAAGTAAGGCAAAGAAAGGAATAAATGTTCTCCAGGAGAAACCATGTTACGATGCAAGGGGTGCAAATTAGTTTATTATTTTGCACATAAATTAAATACTGGATGTTTTTTCATGCCACACACAAGAGCATGATAGTTTTATTTTTAGACTGAAATTTAAAGTTAATCTAGGACTTGCCCTATCCCAACTATAAATCTGTTCCCACATTTTAAATTTACCTCCCGCTCCAATGCAACATGGTTTCGCCCAGGTGCAAAGTTACTCCTTTATAATGCTTTGCTTTCCTTAATGACTCAGGCCCTGGTTGTTTTTTCATCTAGCGCACAAATAATTGATAGCTTTATTTTTACACTGAAATTTAAAGTTGATCTAGGACATGTCCCATCCCAACTATAAATCTGTCCCCACATTTTAAATTTACCTACCCTTCAATTCAACATGGTTTTGCCCAAGTGCAAAGTTACTTCTTTTTTATGCTTTGCTCTCCTTAATGACTCAGGCCCTAAGAGTTTAAATGTAGACATTTCCTAGAGCCAGCCATTCAACCTACAATACAATTTGATCAAAGACTAAAAAAATCTGTTAACATTCACAAATATAAACCTTCCTATGAGAGGGGTTTAGATGTTTAATGCCTTGTTATCTACTTTATGGCAAGATACTGTCCTCTGTTATTATTCATTTTTGTCTCCAATAGGCTGCCTAAAATATCCTTTTGTGGACTTGATCAAAGGTGTACCTTAACTATGTACAGTTCTGATCAGTTTCTGAAATGTATATATATATATATATATATATATATATATATATATATATATTTATATATATATATCTATATTTGTAAATGTTAATAGTTGCTTTTATATCAAGCAATTGGCAGTTTAGGGTTAATGGTCCTATCTATCTATCTATCTATCTATCTATCTATCTATCTATCTATCTATCTATCTTTCTATCTATCTATCTATCTATCTATCTATCTATCTATCTATCTATCTATCTATCGATCTATCTATCCCATATCCATATTATCTATCTATCTATCTATCTATCTATCTATCTATCTATCTATCTATCTATCTATCTATCTATCTATCTTTCCCATATCCATATTATCCATCTATCTATCTATCTATCTATCTATCTATCTATCTATCTATCTATCTATATATCCCATATCTATCTATCTATCTATCTATCTATCTATCTATCTATCTATCTATCTATCTATCTATCTATCTGTCTCATGGAGTAATGTTCCATCCAGCATAAATCAGCAGCTCAGGGGTGCTCCACTTGTTATGTGTTGGAGCATCTCCTGAGGCCTGGGGAAACTGCACATGAATATGTAGACGTGTTCCTGATAAGCGAGGCAGATGTTTTACAACTGATGTCAGTGTAAGTCGATTGCCAGTTTATTTGCCATTCCCCTACCCGACAGTCAGTGACAAGCTGATGTTTAAAAGTAGCTCAGCTGGCTTTAGGATAGTCTAGATCAGCTTTGGAGTTTGTCCAAATGCTAAATGGAGTTCCTTGCTTAACGAGGACGGCAGTTCTGAAATTTCTTCCATATGTCACTGGAATGAAAATGCAGCAATGAGCATTCAATGTGTTTCAATAACTTGTCTATATGCAATACATTGTTAACTTCCAAAACAGTCTGAAAAAAGTTAATATAAAATGTTCAAAATTCATTTTAAATGCCATGGCATCTCTTTTTATAAACAATTAACAAAGCTTTAATTTTAACTACAGTATGTCATTTACATTAAATGATCCAAACATCTGATCTGATTATTTCTTGGCATTACTATTGACAGTGGAAGTAACATGCTGACAGATGCACCAACACATAAAAGTACTGCTATAGATGCTATGATACTCCAAAACAGGTTCTCTTAATTGGAACAAATTTAACAACAAATTTAAACAATTAACAAATATAGCAACTGATTTCTGGATATAATTATTTTATTTTAATTAGTAAAAATATGTTTTCTTTTATATATCTTACAGATATAAATATAAATTTGTTCTGTTCTCTCAGGATCAGAATTAGAATTATATGTGGAACCTTAAATCTAGCATATAGATGACTCCAGAGTCATCTATATGTACTAGCTAACCTATTTCATTGAAGTAACTAAAATTAAAAAGCATCTCAAAGGGACATGTCTAACTTGTATCTGCATGTCCTTACAGATCTGCACTTGCACGTTAAAGTCCAAACAGGGGCTGCAAGTGCAAGAAACACGCATCTCTAAATACCGGCACAAGTTGTGCACATGTGCAGTGTGTCAGTTTTGTGCCAAGACACATTTTAACTAGAGATTCACAGGCTCGGTTCCCCGAGAACCGAACACACCTGAACTTAGCAGATCCGAGTACTGAGCCGAGCCGGCTCTGTACTTTCGTGCGCCCTCGAAATTCAAAACGAGGCAAAATGTTATCGTTACGTCATCGGATCTCGGATATCGCGATTTTTGGATTCTGTAAGTACTGCCCTCCATGGCTATTCAGCACCATTTCACAGAGGGACACAGAAGGGGTAGCACAGTTCATGGTAGTCTCTAGAGCAGTTGGGCAGCATCATAGGTAGACTAGAAAGAGGAGGGGGTAGCAGTGTTCTTCAAAGTCTACAGTGACGTTCAGGAGAGCTCCATTGCGCCATTGCTAATTTTCATTGCTGAAATACAAATACTCGGGCTAGCAGGCTTGGTGTAAATCTGCAGTCACATTGTACTGTGTTATATAGGTAACACACAAAGAGAAGAGCTCCATTGCTCCATTGTTAATTGTCAGTGCTGAAATACAAATACTAGGGCTGGCAGGCTTGGTCTTCAGAATATGCAGTCAAATTGTACAGTGTTATATAGGTTACACACATAGAGGAGAGCTCCATTGCTAATTGTCATTGCTGAAATAGAAATATTAGGGCTTGCAGGCATGGTCTAAATCTGCAATTACATTTTACTGTACCATACCTCACTCAGAAACAGGATAGGTGGCAGGGTTCAGTGCTGAAACAGAAATTGTAATAATAAGGCTGTCGGTGTTCTTAAAAGCCTCCATGGACATAGCTGATACAGAAACAGGAGGGGTGTCATTGTTCTTGTCACTCTCCAGTCTCTGTCGTGATGATACTTATCCCTCTACCTCATGTGCTAAAGCCTATGTTCAAGTGCATAGTGGTTTTAAGTCCGGGAAACAAAAATGGAAATAAAAAGCTCGTACCTTTTTAAAGAAAAAAAAACCACTCTAATAAAGGTGAAAGTTTACTGTAGAAAAACATAAAATTGCCAACATTCCATTCTACCCAAAATATTACTAAGCATACCAGCATCAGGTAGCTCCTTTCTCTCAGCTAGATTTCAGCATCTGCAATCTACACTGTCATCATATGCACCCTCATCAGTGTGTACATCATCCTCAAACAATACTAATTCATCCCCGCTGGAATCCACCATCACAGAAGCCTGTGTACTTTGATGTAATTGCCGGTAATGGCGGAATTTGTAGTTCATTTTATGGCAGAGCTTTCACAATGTTTGGGCAATTCTTTTATAACAGACCAAATGTCAAAATGTTGTGCTGACTCATCTGCATCACCACTGGGTGTCTTGGGAAAGCTTAGTTTTTTCCTAGAAGCAGTTGGCAGAAAAACTGAAGGAGGAGACGTTGTTGTGTCATGTACCACTTGAGCTGTCAGCCTGCTGACCAGGAGCTCTTTGCATCTCTTGAGATCTGGGTCAGTTGGAAAGAAAGAGAAGACATAGCTCTTAAACCTAGGATCAAGCACTATTGCCAAAATTTAGTGATCTGATTTCAAGATGTTGATAACTCTTGAATCCTGGCAAAGCGAATTAAGTACTTAATCTACAATTCCAATATAGTTCGCGGATTGGCTTTGTTTCATTTCCACCTTAATTTCTCTAGCTGCTTCTCAAGAAGTCTAATTAGGGGAATCACTTGACTCAAACTAACAGTGTCTGCACTTTCTTCACAGGTGACTATTTCACGGGGCTAAAGTACATTCCCCCTCAAATTTTTCGTGCAGCTACTGCATTCTCTTACATGCTTTGCAGAAACCCGAAAATTACCCTAAATATTTCGGGACACAGACAGCATCTCCCGCATGTCATTTTTATAAAGTTCTGTACCACCAAGTTGATTGTGTGAGCAAAACAGGAAATGTAATAGAATTCCCCCCGCTGTAATGCTCTAACAATATTGGTGGCATTATCAGAAATCACACATCCTCAGGAGAGTCCAAGCAGGATAAGCCATGTTGCAATGACATCCCTTAGTTTTTCAAACAGCTTGTCAGCGGTATTACCTCTGACCTGCGCCTTGTCTCTTCTCTGATAACCACCTCTCACTGCCGCCTTCAACACTTCTCCCATGCTGCTCCCCTGCCACGCTCAATCAGACTAGCCTTCAAATCTTTAGATGCTCTTTAAAAACCCATCTCTTTTTTAGAGGTGACCTTATCCTCAATAACACTATTCACACTAATGCACCCTCACAACAATCCCAATCTCCACTCTGAGCCACACTCACTCCTCTTGTTTCAGCTGTGCCCTTTTCCCTTTAGAATGTAAGCTCTCTAATGAGCAGGGTCCTCCATACCCTTTGTTTTCATGTTTCCATTCATTTTGTCTGACTTGTCTGTTCTTGTTTTACATATGTCTTGTTTCATGTATGTCCTTGTCTTCCTTACGATAATAATAATAATATGCCTCTTAGTGAAGCAGATGATACACAGAGTAGCCTGCCTCAGAAAAATGTGACGTACTTGGGTACATGCTGCTGCTGTTCCAGCTGGTGAAGGCGAATCACCAACCCAGTGGGCTGTAATCTTTAGTTTTCCCAGTTCCGCTTGTCCACATATCTGAGGTTAAGTGTACAGTGGGTAGAATGGCATTTTGTAGCCCAAAACTTCTGGTAGAGTTGAGGAATAGCTTTTCTAGTAAAATGGTGTTGTGATTGAATTTGGTAACGGGGACACAAGACCTCAAGTAATTGTCTAACACCAGCTGCATTAATAGTGGATATTGGACGCAGATCTAATACTAGCATAGTCGCCATGGTGTCTGTGCAATTTATCACTTTATATCAACTGGGACAGTATATAACAGAAATGGCTGGCACACATACCCACCCAGGAGCCCTAGTGTAAGGAAGCGTTTTGCAGCAGTGTAAAGCAATCCACAGATGCAGGGCCAGGCTGGGCTGGGGGGCAGGGGGGCATCTGTCACCGTCTAGTCCCACTGTGGGCTACCATGGACTGGGTCACTGGGCAACCTACATTTTTCTCTTTAAAATAGGCAGCTGATTCGAGTCTTGCCCCATGGGCTAAAATTTGCCGGTCCTCCCCTGCTCAGATGGGCATAGCTGCCAAGGACAAGGTCTGAAAAGATGTTTTAAAGTACTTAAGAGTACTGAAATTAAACAATAAATTCATTACAATATACAGTACATGAAGTATCTTTTGACTACATATGTTCATTTGTTCATTTCAAAGGCTGAGGGTGCCCAAAAACATTTGCATAGCATGAACTATCAATATTTATACCAGCCTTTCACAAATGTTTACAAACGCTCAGCTATTCACATAAGTAGACAAAATGTACGGTACTGTGCCAAACCTCTAAGAAAAAATTGATGTACTATTCATCCAAATACCACATCATAAGTACTATTTCAATGTATTGTACATCTATAATTCATAAGTATAGTATGGTTCTGCCCCAATCTAATAGTTTTGTTTTTCTTTTGCTCATTTCCAAAAAAGTAAGGAATCTGGTTATCAGGGGCTGGCTGGCTGGCAAATTTTAGCTTGGGGAGTGGGCACACAGCACTGACCCATAGTACATGAGATCTTTAAGATGGCAGTTCCACTTTAAGTGGTTTATGTGGCTGGCTGTATACCAGTGTAACCTATGGCTCTCCGGTTATTTTGGAACGAAAAGTTCCAACTTGTCCTTTGGCAGGACATGCCGTGTTTTGGATATGAATAAAAGTAGAATGTCATTGGCGAAAGGCCCACATTGCAGCAGGTATTCTGACCTGTCCTTAGCTTCTCCGGAGCAGGGCAGGAGAGCGGGTCCAACCATGTGGGAATTGTGCATTGCTATACAAAGTAAATATGCTATGTAGTTGCTAGAAATGAGCGGTTCGGATTCAGAGAAATCTGATAGAACCGAATTTTGGGGTGTTGAGTCGAACCAACCCATGACTCCCATCAAAATCAGATCTGAAAATGAGGTAAAGCATAATTTCTGGGAAAATGTCAGATCTCCTGTGTTCTGATCAAGATATTCTATTTACAGTACTCCCTCCTGTTCTCAGCTGTCATTTTAGAATTGATAGCATGTGGGGGTCCAGTGTAGAAATTGTGTGCTGATAAAGTGAGTTGTGGAGGGAGAAAAATTAAATCTGTGTGCTGGAATACCTGTGGTTTTTCTGCAGAGTTTTTTCAGTTTATGGAATTATCTGTTAAAGTGAGTGTGAGAGAGTGAAGAGTAGACAAGCAGTGACTACTAGTAGTAATACTAGTATATCAGTGAAATAATTAGGAGTGGGCAAAAATCAAAACAAAGTATTTCTATATTTTAAAATACTAGACTTTGATGAACATAAAGGCTATTGTGTGAGGGACAGTACCATATCTGTAATGGTAAGTGTCCAAAAAAACAGGGGGCCATTCGACTGTGAGTAGAAAAATGAATTATTTCTTTCTTTTAAAATCCAAGTGTTGAATGTGAAGGCTAATATGTGAGGGGTAGTATCATATCTGTACTAGCAAGTGGCCAAATAACAAAGGACTGTGAGCGGGACTTCCCAAAAAAAAGCAAATTATTTCTAGATTTTAAAACCCAATTGTTTGAATGTGAAGGCTATTTTGTGAGGGGCAGTACCATATCTATACTATCAAGTGGCCAAAAGAAATGCTGGGTTTGACAGCAACAACCCCCCCCTCCCCCCCAAGAAAAATGCATCTGTAGTGCAAAGTAACAGACCCTCATTCCCCTATCTGGTGTGGTGGCAGATAGGGGAATGAAGTAGCTCCAGTTTCAAGAAGCTTTACACCAGTTGTCAATCATGGATCAGTCTATAGATCAGGAGCACCCCAGTACTAGTAAAGGTGGGAGTAGAACTTCTCCCACCTCTACTAGTAAAAAAAGAGTCATGTGGGAAGAAAATGTATGAAAAGGTGTTCCAAATCCAAACAATGTTTATCAATATAAAAAACAAAAACATTTAAGTATTGTGGTGATTTGTCTAAGAAAAAAAGAGAAAAATATCTAACATTCAATACACCACCCTCACCGGGAAGGAAAGACTCAGACCATGGCCCCATTTTGATAATAGTGGTCCTGCTACTGCTCTTACATGTACTAGAAAGTCCATTGTAACAGTGAGTGTCCAACATGGTCATGCATGTTCTATAACTTCCCGTGCACTGCCTTCTCACTCTGAGGGTAGGTCTGTCATCTCCAAAACAGCCACGTCAGTGACTGAAAAGTACACAGAGGCTGAAGAACACATTGGATGTTCACAGAATCCTGAAGAGAGTCTTAGGGTGTCCATATGTCATATGAGTGAGTCTGACATTTCAGATTCTGACACTGTAATTATAGAGCAGCCTCCGTCCATCTAAGCACCTCCTCCCTGTTACGTCATTTGCAGTGAGTAAATTCCAACGGTTTATCAAAAGTAGGAAAATCATGTATAGTAACAAGCAGCCGAGCATCATCTATAAGTGGCAGAATGGAGAGAACCCTATCTGTCATGAACTCTATCTGACTCTCCACAATAAATGTTCTAATGGTTTTATCTGCCCTGAAAGTTACTACCTTAACAATTGTACCTCCAGTCTATTATTCCATTTCTACCTCTCTGTTGCTTACCTCCCCTGTTTCTCAATACATTTATCTTTCTCACCACTTTATTTGTTTCCTTTCAATCTCTTTGTACATTTATTTTCTACTACATTCTCCATTTTCTAAAGTCACTTCTCTCTCACATTATTTTTTTACCTACTGTTATCTGACCTGCACTTAACACAAATTGTTGGTTTTGTGTATGCACACACGCCGCTATTTGTCTTATGCTCTAACAAGGAGTGCCCTAATTGGTGGCATGTGTCCATATATGTGAGCCACAACCTCATAATAAGCTATCCAAGGCAGATCAACAAGCAGATCTCTTCCATATGCTCCCCCAACCTGAGCATTACAGGTGGGGAAATAAGACAGTGGGTATTACATGTGATCTTAACATTGGAATTATTATTCAAAAACGTGGCTGCCATTTGAGTACAGTCTGACTTTGGCCCCAGTAGTTTTATAAAGTAGTCCCTTATCTCAGATCTACCAAGCAATTCATTGAGCACTGTGGTATGTGGTAATCCTTTGGTGGGTTTCAAATGCTGTAGAGCTGTAAAAGCAGCGAGCAGGTAGTTTCAGGGGTGTATTGTTCCTCTGGGCTCCTGTATGTTGTTTGTATAGGAAGCATATTGGTACAGCTTACTAGCCTCATTAAGCTGTCAAAAGCTCCAGGAAATCACATTGTCCTTTTCCATTATGTCCAGTTAAAAGGAGCTCCAGACCCAACTAAAGTCAGTCTCTTTGTTAGTAACATTATAAATGGGTCTCAAAATCAGTCGTAGGTGAGCTATAAAAACTCTCCAAACGACAACACTCCAATAAACTGTGGGTCCCCTTTTTGGACTTGATGGTCTGTAGTCCCTGAACAGTTTATGTCATTCTTTCCAGAATTTTGCTTTGGGGTTAAGACCATACCATATGGATACATTTTATCTCTGATAAAGGCCCGTCCACTTTGCCTTCCATCACTGCCAACCATATGCTCAGCATGTAAGCAATCAGTTTAGAGATGGCTTCACCCCCTTATCCTTTGCTATTATCTGTTTAATAGACAGCTGTTGTGAGAGAGGAGGCCTGCTTATTTAGGGCTCTGTAGGCCACAGCCATGAGCCACCTGTTTTTTAAAATGATAACAACATGGGAGGAATAAAATGACTTGAAGCATGCCTGATAATTCCTACTCCCAGTAGCACTTGAATGATCTCATATATTTCTTGACTCCCTCTGTAACTATTGCCTCATTTAACAGAATACCGTCCCACTATCCCACAATCTTAGCACTCAGTTTAACAGTGGCTCTGCAGTCCTCTGCCTCTGTTTTGCTATACCTGTCAGCTCTGTTTGTATATATTCTTTGATTTCCTCTACTTATCTATCCTTGTCAGTGTCGTACTCATAGGACAACATTATGACAGGATCTGGATCTTTGCTTATCTACATGTTTCTGGTTATTTGCTCATCCATTTGGATTTGCATACCTATCATCACCATCAAATTTTGTTAACTCGACTTCATATGAGCCATCTGTCACAACTATTGTTGTTTTTTCTCAGTGATTGCTCAGTTTTATAGAACTCACTTTACTCCTGTGAACCCCATCTGTCCTTGTTTCTTTCTCCTGGCATTCACTCCTCTGAAATGGAGGGTTGTACCTTTTTTTCCTGACTCCTCCACTGTTTGTTTTTTTATCTATCATGCATTCAGTTGTCATTAAAATCTAATCGTGAGCTGCCAACAGTTGTGTCTCAACCTCTTCTTGTTTGTCATCTGTATCTGGGGTGACTACAACAATATCCATATCATTATAACTGCATCCTGCCTCCCTTCTTGTACTTTGAGAGATCTAACTTTGCCAATTGTTCTCCCAACTTTTCACTGCTTTCTGAATTAAAAGTAGGTAGAGTCCATTACTAGCCTGCAAAGGTGCAGCGCTCAAATTTGTAATGTGCTGATGTTTATTTAAAAATCGTTGACTGTTTGAAGCCAGGGTGTGGCCAGAGCTGCTGTTTAATTGTCATATTTTGACTTTGGGAGAGAGAGGGAAGGGGATGATTTGTTCCCTGTAGCAGTGACATAAAGAGGCTTATAGAGGAGCCAGAAAAGAGAGAAAAACATGGAGAGACAAATATTGAGAGAAAGGACAGAGAGCACAGGTCTGAGAGAAAGACAAAGAATATGGGTAGAATAGTATGAGGAAAATAGGGAGAGGAAATATAAATAAGATTAGTAGTCTAGGGACTAATGAAGAGGATGGAAATAAAGTTTAATAGTAGAAATAATAGGGCAATAAAGAAAAAAAAGTTCAAGAGGGAGACAGAAGAAACCATTAGAAACAGTTACTGAATCCATGCCAGAAACCCAACTGGGTAATGGCTGCTAGTCAGCCAAACAATAGTGATATGTAAATTTTCCGGTAAGCACAATAATAATAACTGTTAGTTACATAATTAATATTGAATCTAATCACCAAGCAATTAACAATTCCTGTGGATTATTAGAAGTCAGTTAAAGCAAGTATTATCTTGACAGTCAGCAAGTTTGAAGAGCTATGTGATTTAAGTGACAAAATACAAGGGAGAATAGAAATTATAGTCAGGGGAGCTAGCAGTCAGAGTAGTATAGGGAATGAAGTAGGATAAAGAAAGGAGCCACAATAACAGTGCCAGTACACTTAACTGGATGTCATCAACAATCGATTCATGATCCACATGGAAGGGGAGTCAGAGTCATATTTACTTTCTATTTCATGTAATTTTACATAATTTGTTTGTATTATTATTCCATCAATGTACAATGATGTAATATGTTGACGCTTTAGAAATAAAAGCTACTACTACTACTACTACTACTACTACTATAATAATAATAATAATAATAATAACACTCAATAGCTCTATGAACTGGCAAATTTCTTTATTCGTAATGAATATTGATTCTACAGAAAAACACAAAATGGAAATCACATCACATAATATGTGGAATGTGACTTATGTGACCAAAACTAGTAATAATTAATGCAAATATTAGTGCTATATATAGCCATTTATTGCTACAAACTAAGCCTGTACTCCTTTTGAACAAATCAGAGGGATCAGATGTATAAAATGGACATTTTATCATAAGCCCAATACTACATATATTGTTGCTTTCATGTTGGATTTCTCTACAATAGTCCTATGAGCTGATAGTCTTCTGCTTCACTATTCATAACAGAGGATGAATTATATTTTTACTTCTTTGTTTCTTTAACCAATGAACCACTGGAGGGTTTTTCATGACCAGACTATAGTTTTTTGGGACAGTGTAGATGTGGGTGGAAAACTGGAGTTACAATTCTAAGGAAAGACATAATGGGCCTGATTCATTATGGAAAGTAAAGCAAAAAAATTAGTAACGTCTCACCTTGGCAAAACCTTGTTATATTGGAATGGGTGGTAAATTTAAAATGTGGATACAGATTTATAGTTGGGGTAGGGCATGTCCTAGATTAACCTTAAATTTCAAAATACAAATAAAGCTATCAAGTATTTGTGCGCTGCATGAAAAAACAGCCAGTTTTTAACTTATGCGCAAAATAATAAATGAATTTGCACCCCTTGCATTGTAACATGGTTTTGTACAGGAGAAAACTTACTCAATTTTTTGCCTTATTTTCTTTATTGAATCAGGCCCAACGTGTTTACTGAGCATAGCACACGAGGTATGTCTATTAAATAACGAGACTGTGATTCCACTAAGTAAACAAAGCAGTCAGAACTGCATACGTAGTGAACTGGTCTGAACCTGCATGACAAGCTGCAACACTCTATGACGTTCAGTTGATTGTGAGTCGCCATTTAGTTTGGTTGTGTTTTCTGTAGAATGCCAGAAAAATGCTAAGTTTAAAAGTTGAACAACGTGTCAATTTGAAATTTTTAGTAAAATTGCACAAAACAGAATATTTTCAAATGACTGGGAATGACTGCCTGTCTCGTGCGTGTGTGCTTGAGTGGCACAAAAGATTTAGCAAGGGACGTGAGAATGTTGAAGATGATGAACGCCCTGGACGACCTTGCACTTCAAGAACCGAAGAAAATGTAGAAAAAAATCAGTCTTATTGTTTGAAAAGACCGCCGACTCAGTGTTTGAATGATAGCTGAATCCGTGAACATTGACAAAGACATCGTATGGAACATTTTGCATGAGGATCTTAACATGACGAAAGTATGTGCAAAGATGGTCCCAAGGGTTCTCACACCAGAGCAAAAAGAATGTCGTAAGGAATGTTGTGTTGACATTCTGCAGCAACTTGACACAGATCCAAACCTGTTTCATAAAGTAATCACTTGTGATGAGACCTGAATCTTCCAGTACGATCCTGAAACCAAAAGACAGTCAATGCACTGGAAAACACTGTCATCACCAAGAATGAAAAAAGCTTGTCAAAGCAAGTCAAAATTCAAAGCAATACTCATTGGTTTTTTTTCGATATCAAGTTTGGTGATGAGTGGCTGATGGTCTGTCTCAACAGTGACAGGACGCCCATATATAAAGTCATGGAACTTGTGATAGGCAAATACTAATGCAAAAAAGTTATTTTTCAATCTGTGCATACTGTTGTTTTAAAGGCAAACAGCACCCAGTCCGTGTTGTGAGGCATCTGCAGAGATCACCACCGGTATATGCACATTAAACTATTGCAGTACTGAAAGGGCATTTTAACATGTCTTTTAATTTTGTACTGCAGCCTGCTGTGGCTCCTGCCAGCACAATTCTGTATCTTGGTATAGGAGCTCTTTTAGTGGTGCAGTTGTCTCACTGTAGTTGGGAAAAAATTTCGACAAGTAGTTTGTCATTCCCAAGAATCGCTGAAGACTGAGTATGTCCTCAGGGAACTGCATTTGCTTAATGACCGCTATTTTTTCACGGTCTGGCTTGTTCTCATTTTCAGTAAGAAGGTGACCCATATATAGTACTTCCGACACCTGGAACTTGCATTTGTCTGGGTTGAGCTTTAAGTTTAAGGCAGGGATCGTTTCCAACACCTGACGGAGATGCTCATTGTGATCTTGCATGTTGCAACCCCAGATGAGGATGTCATTGACAATGATTTCACATGGGTATCCTGCAAACAGGGGTCCTCATTAGCCTCCCGTTCCTCATAGACAAATGCGTCTGCTTTATCTACTGCCTCTGCACCAGACAGATTTAGCAAAGTACATTTTTGCCCCTTTTTTGAACTCTCAGATAGCAAAGAGATGCAGTACACCTTCCATTGCTTTCTGAACTGTAGCCAGTTGCTAGCGATTTTTTCAACAAATATAAGAGAGTCAATGCGGCGGAGACCTTGAGCCATGTCTGCCAACTTCTGACACCAAGTAGATGTGGATGTAGAAAGGTGGATAGACAGAGATGTTTCTTTAAAGAAATGAGGATATATCCCTCCCATCCTTTACCAACATATACTCATCGCCTGTCTTCAAGGATATCATTCAGTCTGTCCGGCTGGAACGTATCTCTAACATACCTCACTGGACCCAGTGTCTGCACTTCCTACATTTCACTGCACCTAGTCTTAACTTTTATATGTGATTTATAGTTGCCCCCTTGTGGACTCAGGTGGTGTTGCTGCATATCTGAGACTTGATACCTGTCCGGTGCTCAAATGACCTGTATCTACATTATAGAAGATAGATTCAGGCGGAACAATATTAAAATCAGAGAGATTCCTGATTATGTATCTAATGCAGATCTGTATGGCAATGCAACTGATTTATTTAGTAATCTTCTTCCATCTGCTTCTATGACTGATTTAATCATTAATCACATTCACAGGGATCCTAAATCTAAGCTGGCTACACTTTCACTCCAAAGTATACACTTCTCAGCCCTCATTTTTCCACATTAAGGAACACATTCTTCAAGCTGCCTTACCTTCTGCCTGTAAATTTAACCTGCTGGAAAACCTTCAACTCTTTTCTGATGTTTCACTGCCACTCTAGTAAAGCAAAGTCTCTTTCACCCAATTACCATTGCTCTACGAGACACCAATATTTCATACAGATGGGGCTTTCCAACTCTCCTCATTATTCACAGTAATGGTGTCTACACTTCCGTAGCTTCCCTGGAATCTGTTTGATTGCTTTTACAGGATTTGAATTTCACAATGGATCCTCTTCGCTATGGTGCCCCCAAGCCATTACGAAAAGAGGGATCTTCTGCCGATACCTGATGAGCGATCCTTGTAATCTTCTTGGCTCTCAGTGTTGGATGCATATCCTGCTGTCTCCTCATAGTCCGTGGGGATATTTTCGTTGGTAATCAGGTTCTGTGGGCTTTTCTAATGACTCAGTTGGATGTCTTGTCATGGTGACTTGCCCTGACTAGGACATTCCATTTTAGGTTCTTATGTGTATCAAGTGTTGGGTAGAGGATAATTTAAAATTGGGGGTTGAGTGAGATGCCTGTTACATCTGTACTGGGCCCTGCAATTTCTTATGGCAGCCCTGGTTGCAGTTCAAGAGACGCACTTCTTGGCCCACTCTCCTCCTCAATTTTCTGACCATAAATATACCAACTTATATATGTCTAATGGCCCATTTAAACAAAACAGAGTGCCCCTTTTATTTGCTAGAATGTGTCCCTTAGTTGGATAGAAAGGTTTCAGATTAAAACTGTCGTTACCTGATATTGGTTGGCACTTTAATTCCCGTAAAGTTACTTTAGTAACCTTATATGCCCCAAACTCTAACCAACTCCCTTTTCTCTGTAAATTATGTCTTGAAATGCACAAGGGTTAGAGCTGGGGCTCTGTTTGTCATGGGCGACTTTAACATAGCTCCTGACGTAAAGCAGGATAGGGCCTCTCCCCCTGCTAAGCGCACCTTGTCTGGTGACTCTCACACATCCCCTGCATTTTTTACAATTGCTTGCAGAGTATGAGTTATATAAAGATCGGGATTGTACCTTTTATTCTCATGTACACAACTCATATTCCTGTATAGACCTCTTGTTAACTGATAAGTGGTCTTTACAGGACATTCCTAGTATTCAAATTCTTCCTATTACATGGTCTGACCATGCCCCCTTTCTTTGGCGGTCGTAGGCTTCCCACACATCTCAGCCCCCTAGATAATGAAGACTGGCGGCTCATAATCTGACCCAGATGATTTGCAAATTCTGTCTGATAACCTTGGCTCCTATTTATATATTAATGATCTTGAGGACACTTCCCGACGCAACCATTGGTGTGCTCTTAAAGCTGTGTTACGTGGTGTTGCAATCCAAGCTGCAGCCAGAATTAGAACTAGGGCAGAGGAGGTCCAGGAATGCAATGAATCTCAAATTGAATAATTGGAAACCCAATATAAAAAGTCCCATTCTGATCTACAAATTAAGTCAGCATTGGTTGAAGCTTGCAATAAATTACAATCTATTTCCATGGTACATATTAGGTCTGCCATTGTTTGTCTCCAACAAAAATACTATACTTTGGGTACTAGAGAAAGCAGGTTGCTGGTACGTAAACTTTGGGGTTTGTTCTTGTGCATCAGGCCCCAGATAATATTCATAGGGTTCTCAATATAGTTGAACGTCTCTCTTCCATTAAGTGCCCTCTGTTATTGCTTTTACTTGGCACAGAGTAGGCTTATAACAGGCTCCACTGTGGGTATACGTCATTGGTTTTGTTTAAATTTGGGTTTACAGGTTTTTTAAACAAGCCAATTCCACATTGTACTCTAGTCCAACTGCCCTTGTATGTAGCAATGTTTTTTTTATCTTTTGCTTGTTTCATTTCTAATGGTATGAGACAAGGTTGCCCATTATCACCTCTTATATTTGCACTTGCAATTGAACCATTGGCCAAAAAGATTCGGCAATCTGATCAGATAATGGGGCCCAGGCTCGAAGCTATTCGTATCAAACCCTGAGACCTCATGACCAGCCTTTCAGCATGTTCTCCAGGACTATGCAGAAGCATCACTGTACAAACTTAATTTGTCTAAATCTGGAATTTTGGCCATTGCTACCCCCCAAACTTGTCAAGATATTCTTAAAAATCATTTTGACTGTAACTGGTGACCTCAGTATTTCAATTACCTGAGTGTTAAAATATGTCGTACTATATCTAATATGATGACTCTCTTATCACAATTTACCTCTTTGACTAAACTGTGGACTAACTATGAGGTCTCCTGGTTGGGTCGTATAGCAGCATTGAAGATCATGCTGCTGCCTAAAATTCTATACCTGTTCCGCTCTATCCCTTATTTGGTGCCTCAACGTATCCTTGACAAATTTTATAAAGTGTCCCTTGCTTTTATCTTGAGGGGTAAGCAGCCTAGACTGTCAAAAGAAAAACTGGCCTGGTCTAAATTGCAAGGGGGCCTAGCTGCACCTAAATTTGAGTCCTACCAAATTGCATGATTACTGGACTAGCTTGAAGACTGGGTGTTCCCAGATTGTTTACAATATGTCAAAATGTATTAACCATCCTGGGATGCTGGTTAAGCTCATAAATAGGATTTACTTGACACCTGAAAGGCTACATATAAACTTGCTATATATCTCAATTCTGTTGGAGGAACTGTGGGGAGATTGGTAATCTCTTCCATATTTTCTGGTGCTGTCTTCGACTCCGCCCTTTGCGGTCGGAGATTTTTGGGCGAAAGCGTAAAGTTGTTACATATATCCTTTACCTGCGGTGGTTTTATTACATCATTACCCCCCTGAAACTCTAATTCATAATAGATATGTTCTAGGTCATATTCTTATAGCCACCAGAGCTGCAATTGCTCAGTATTGGAAATCTCCTACTCTGCCACTTGTTTTGGGGATTATCGATAGAATCCTGAAAGAACAATGCCACCCCTCCTGTTTCTGTATGAGCTATGGTACAATAAAATGTAACTGCAGATTTAGACCAAGCCTGGCAGGCCTATAATTTCTATTTCAGCAATTATAATTAGCAATGAAGCTCTTCTCTTTGGGTGTTTGCCTGCAAATTCTACAGACAAGCCTGCTTGTCTTCCTCTTCATCAATGACTCTAAGCAATTGAGCACTTGCCTTTGGGTGTATATTAGAACCTACACTTTGTAGTGCAAATTCAGAAAAAAAGCCTGCAAGGACTTGTAGATTAATAAAAATGACCAAAGCACCTCTTCTCTTTGGGTGTATATTAGACACTACACTTATTAGTGCAAATTCAAAAAAATACAGTGAAATGACTGCTATATTAGTATTTCAGCAATCAGAAATTCAGAACTTTTATAAGGGTGTACAGTATATCACACCCTACACTTTGTAGTACAAATTCAGAAAAATACAGTGCAATGACTGCTATATTAGGATTTCAGAACTCCTACTTCTACTTGATCACTTTGCCTGCTCAATACTCTGACCTAACCCTTCTCTGTTCCTCTCTCAAATGGCGCTAGATCACCGTGGAGATGGTTATTTATTGAATCAAAAACTCGCGAGATCCGATGACGTTTTGCCTCGTTTTGGAATCCGAATAGGCGCGAGAATACCTCGGAACCCCAAAGTTTGGGTGGGTTTGGTTTCAAGGAAACCGAGCCCGCCCATCTCTAGTGATTTGAGAGCTATTAGTTGAATGTGGGGTCAAGTTTGGGGAGAAGGAGGGGAGGTTGATTTATTTATTAAATGTGGATACTGTTGAGTAAATTTAATGTCAGGGACTATTTATTAATTTAGTGTTGGGAAAATAGGTGGATTTATTGAATGTGAATACTATTAATTTAATGTAGGGGCTGGTTGGGGGGAAATAGGTCTATTTATAAAACGTAAATGCCATTATTTTAATACTGGGGCTGTTTGCAGGGAGGGAAACCTAATTATTAAACATAAGTGTCATTGATTTAACGTTAACGTTGGCTGGGGGTCAGGGATGCCTTGAGTGTTCACTAGTTGCTAGTTTTCCATATTTCATGTACCTATTCTTTTTCCAAACAGGACCCCAACACTCCAGGATCTAGATAAGCAGCAACCGATCTTAAGAGGCTACCAGCAACAGGTAGTGAAATCTGAAAGAACAGGTGGGAGAGAGCAGGACAGTCTGCCAACTGTCCTGATTCTAGTGGGGCAACATCATGCGCCAGACCCTCTGGCTCACTTACAGAGATCCAATGCGTAAGGCGAGTCTCCTCTTTCGGGTCTCTCTCTGACAGTGATGGACACTTCATCTTCCAATAGCAGACCCCTCTTTTTTGCTTTTCTCTGTTCAGCCATTGGCAATATGGGGCAAGATTCTTGTCATGTAACCTGCTAAACTGATGGATTATTTGACTCCTGTATATTCATGGTGTATCCTGGTACCCTGTGTCCGTTCTTATTCTGCAGATCCTGGTATCCAGTGCTATATGCTTCTCAGGTAATCCTGATATCCTGTATCCATTACTATTCTGGTTTCTCCTTGTTAGCTAATAATGTCTACTCCTGTCAGTCTCACCCATCCGGAGAAGTATGACCTGCGGGGTGTAGGCCGCAAAGCCTAAACTTCCTGGTGAAAACCTTCACTTTGTTAGACTCCACGCTTTCATGGTGGGTAGAGTCATACCAGGCTGATTGCAAAGAAACCAATCTTTACTGTGTATTTCGTGATAGGTGGTCCAGATTTTCGGTGACTGTTCTGCTCAGTCCGGACTGCAAGGACAGTTAGGAGGTGCGTCTAGCTTCACATTGTCACACTTATTCACAGCTCTTGAAAGGGAAGCTATGTGGACCTAACAGTAGTGCACAAAGCATTTGCCAGGTATTTGAAGGGTATCTGAAGGGCTGCAGAGCGGCCATGCACTGCCTAAAATAATGCTTGTCATGCCCACTCTGGTGATGTGACATGGAAAACCCCCTCTAGAAATTCTGCATTTGCCCCTGAAATAGATTAAGAAAATATGTAGTGAACAATAGAAATCTATCCAGTAATCAATAAATCATGAAGATATCCAGTGAGCAATACATAAGAAAAATATTCTGTGATCATTATATAACCGGAATACATTAAATGAGAAAAAAACTGATTAGGTAAATGTCCTGTGTGCAATAGGCTCTTGAAGAACTCCCAGTTTGGGACAGAATTGGTTAGTTATTTGTTCACTAGTGTCCACATTCTCTACTATGAAACATACCCCCTAGGGACATCATCCAGAATGGAAGATGTTTGAGAGATGGCTGTTAGCTGCTGCAGCCACGAGGGTTCATTTGGGATGCTTGGAACATAATCAGGGCCTGATTATCCAATAGGCTGACTAGGGAGAGTTATAAACTGAAATTATTTTTCAAATATGAGAAAATAGTTCTCCAAAAACAAAATAAAACATAAAAGAATAATAGAGCAAGGTTTTAATCTTGACGTATTCCCATGGTTAGGGCTGAGGACAGAAGTCATCCTTGGGTGGGTGTTTGAGTTTAAGTGAATAGGAGAGGCAAGGATGGTGACAGGTGCAGGCGAGACAGCCCCCTCCACCTTCACAACTTCTCTCTCGGTAGCACTATTTCATGCTATACAGTAGCTCATTCTGCTATACAGTTCTGAATTTAATGAAAATTAAATGAGTGACAAAGGATGTCATGGCACTTTTAAAAAGCAAAGTAGAGTCGAGTTTTAAATACACGGGAACCATAAATATTTGTTTGAGTGAGGGAGTGGAGATAGCCAGATTTTAAATTGCTGTTCCTGGTGATTTATATTTTAAGGTTTTCCTCTGAAGAATTCACCAAGAGATTCAAGATTCTGTTAATATGTTGAAGACCTTATTAGACTTACTTATGCTGGCATGAAATTAATATTACCTACTTCATACTTGCCAACTCTCCCAGAATGTCCAGGAGTCTCCCGAAATCCAGGTCGGTCTTCTGGACTCCCAGGAAAGCAGGCAAGTCTCCCGCATCCTGCAATTCCCTGGCCAAAATAATGCGATTTGCGGTGAATCGCGTCATTGATGATTTGTTGTGATTGACTGCGCCCCGCCCCCGCCTGCCCTCTAGTCACACCCCTTGCCCGGCATCTTCCGGACGTCACTGCCTGAAAGTAGGCAAGTATGACCTACTTCCTAAAAGTGATTATCTATTGATCCTACTAAAGCAAGATTTGTTTTATGTATGTATTATTAATATTAATACATTTACTAGTAAGATTGCACCTAAATAAACCATTTATCAGATCATCAAGAACTTTAAGGAAAGAGGTTCATAGTTGTGAAGAAGGATTCTGGGACCCAAGAACGTCCAGCAAGCGCCAGGACCGCCTCCTAAAGTTGATTCAGCTGCGGGATCGGGACCCACCAGTGCAGAGCTTGCTCAGGAATGTCAGCAGTGCAACTGCATGCACAGTGAGGCGAAGACTTTTGGAGGATGGCCTGGTGTCAGGAAGGCCAGCAAACAAGCCACTTCTCTCCAGGAAAAACATCAGGGACAGACTGATATTTTGCAAAAGGTACAGGGATGGGACTGCTGAGGACTGGGGTAAAGTAATTTTCTCTGATGAAAACCCTTTCAGATTGTTTGGGGCTACTAGAAAAATGCTTATCTGGAGAAGGAAAGGTGAGCGCTACCATCAGTCCTGTGTCATGGCAACAGTAAAGCATCTTGAGACCATTCATGTGTGGAGTTGCTTCTCAGCCAAGGGAGTGGGCTTACTTATAATTTTGCCTAAGAACACAGCCATGAATAAAGAATGGTACCAAAACATCCTCCAAGAGCAACTTCTCCCAATTATCCAAGAACAGATTGGTGATGAATAATGCCTTTTCCAGCATGATGGAGCACCTTGCCATAAGGCAAAAGTGATAACTAAGTGGTTCGGGGATCAAACATCGAATTTTGGGTACATGGCCAGTAAACTCCCCAGACCTTAATCCCACTGAGAACTTGTGGTCAATCCTCAAGAGGCGGGTGGACAAACAAAAACCCACAAATTCTGACAAACTCCAGCATTGATTAGGCAAGAATGGGCGGCCATCAGTCAGTATGTGGCCCAGAAGTTGATTGACAGCAAGCCCGGGCAAATTGCAGAGGTCTTCAAAAAGAAGGGTCAACACTGCATAAACTTGATGCAATTGTCAATAAAAGCCTTTGACACTTATAAAATGCTTGTAGTTTTACTTCAGTATACCTTAGCAACATCTGACAAAAAGGTCTAAAAACACTGAAGCAGCAAACTTTGTGCTATCAAAAATTGACCCTAGTCTCTCTGTCTGTGTGTGTGTGTGTATGTGTGTGTGTTAGGGAATTTAGACTGTAAAGCTCCAATGTGGCAGGGACTGATGTGAATGAGTTCTCTGTACAGCGCTGTGGAATCAGTGGCGCTATATAAATAAATGGTGATGATGATGATGATGATCCATATAAAATATTTTACCCTATGTGTTAGGTTCGCAGCTACTGATAAGCCTTTAGAACCCAGCTAGCAGAGGTCTTCACCTATAGTAGCCGCCTTTCCCATAGAACTGTACACGTTTGTCAGTACTCGGATGCCCCCAGGACTTATCTCTATGGTAGTAAAGGCTTATCAGGATAACCATGGTGTAGGACAAGGTAACTGGGAGACTGGAAGCGGAGGCCGGGGCCAGACCTGGGTGACAGAACCGTGGCCAGAAGAAGGTTCAGAATACAGGCAGAAAGTCAGGGCTGGCATCAATCAAATAGGTCCAAAATTCAGGCAAAGGTCAGGGTCACTGGCAAAGAAGCAATATCCAAAATCCAGGCAAAAGGTCAGGGCAACAGGCAATCAGGCAAAATCCAAGAGTTCAGGCAAGGTCACAAAGAAGACTCAATCGGGATAGTCAGGAAACAAGCAGGTCAGCAACACACAGGAAGTGGATGCTATAACAGACAGGGAGGCTAAGCCCTCCCTTCCTTAAATACATGAAAGGCCCAATGAGAACAGGCAGGCACAGGAGGGGAAATTAGTCCCAGTAGATTATAATTAATTAGGTGGTATGCACACGCGCCCAGCTGCCCAGCTGGCCAGTTCGCGGCAGTGAATTACAGAGCATCTCGGCCATTGCCATAGTGATTGCCGGGACGAAAACTGTAAGTGACGTCCCAGTCATCATTACGATGCCTCTAAGGGGCAGAAGCGAGTCGCAGCGGCTCGCCACTGCCGTGGCTCATGACACTATGAAAGTTTCCCTGTGCTTCCCTCCTTAGATTTTGACGCAAATTAGAATAGTGAAATTTTCATTATCTGGGTAAAATATTTTTGTTAGAAAATAGTCTACACTTTATACTTTTGTTTTGTTTAAACTATTATTGGATTTTAAGTTAAAAACTAACATTTTATATAACTTTGTTATACTAAAATGCCCATTTGTAATAAACTCAACGCAGTGGTCAAGTTTACTTCTATCGAGTAATTGACGTACACAGCAGTGATCACTTATCTAGATCCTATCAATAGCTTGGACTAACGCTCCCAGCTTTTTCAGAAGAGTGCTGATTTTTCTACCCTAGTAGTTGGCAAATGGTTAACATTTGAAAGGTTCAGAAAATATGGATAATTAATAGGCAAGTTCAGGAGAGGATTACAGGTGCCCATAATCCTTCCTTAAAACCAGCTTTACTGATTCAAATAGAATGAGAAAATGTTTTACTGCCATTTCTGACTCTGAGCTAAATTTTACAAGGTAGTGTGATTTATAGAAATTTTCATTGCAGGATGCATATATGATGTTGCTATGTACTGTATACACTATACAATATTCACACAAAATTTATATACATAAAATATTAATATTAATAAGTGTAAAATAGCACCTCCTAAAGTGTAAGTACTATTGCACCTATTTTGCTCAGATGTGTCTGATTTTATGAATGGTGATACATTTAATGGTTTTGTGATATTTTTTGATAGACGGAGCTGGGTAGATCAAGATTTTACATATTAAGTATGATCTAGTTCCATAAATCCACCTAGTCATGCACCAACTTGCAAAACAAGATTTAATTGTGGTATAGCTCCTGCAGGACACCAGATAAATCCCTAGAACCAAGGAAAGGGTACAAGGAGGTATTCTCAGGGCTGTAATGACATATGTGAGCGACAGCTAGCGAAGGGGTATGGAGAAGTAAAATACACAGATAGACTGTTGAAGTAATGGAAAAGAACAAAGTGATGAACACAGGAAAGAACAAACAGGGAGGCCAATAGTCAGGACAGCCAGCAATCAAGAAAATCAAATAAGACAAGCCAAAGGTCAGGGCAGGCAGTGATTAAGGAGATCCAATAAGACAAGCCAAAGGTTAGGGAGGTCATTGAGCAAGCAGATCCAAGAATTTAGCCAAGGGTCAAGATAGGCAGTCGACAGGGAATTCCAGAGACAGGCAAAATGTCAGGCAAAAGCAAGGCTAAGATAGCTGATACAGCAGGCTTCACAAAAATGCAAAGGGCAAGAAAGCTATCACCGTCAGCGAGACTGTGCGCTCCATGGCATTTAAACTGCTGGAGGCCAATCAGAATGCTCCAGTAGGAGCGAGCCACCCCCAGCCAATTGCTGCAATTGCAGTCATGTGACTACCAACGAGACGGAAGGAGCATTTCCGCTGCCGAGCAACGAGGTGAAGCCGGCGTGCAGAAGATGACAGCTAACTGCAATGTAAGCTTTGGCGAATGTTAACCCATAACACATTGCGTGGAATATGATTATTTTCTCCTCTATGGAGGTGGTGGAAACTAGATTTCTGCCAAATATTATAATAGTACATATTTTATACTTTTATTTACTTTTATTTCTGGCCTCTCTATACAGAAAGTGAATTTCTTGATGTTTCCTCATGTATGCTTAATGTAAGCCATGAATGTGCACAAACTAAGCAGTATTTTAGTAGAAAACTGTAACCTTGAAATTAAAGAAGGGGTTGGTCCTGAAATGGTAGTAGGATAGAGTTTCAATATACATTTTTGACTGTTTCTACAAAATGGCATGAATTATTTTTGTACAGTGGCAGTTCTAAAACCAGAATGAAGTCATGCTGTTGGTATTTCCTTGTTATGGGGGAAATAGACATTGACTATGGGTGTAGCTTTACTCTACTTTACTAGACCAGACACTGCAGGACACATACAATACCTATGTGGAACATAAAATCTCAAAATAAAGCACAGGAAAAACAGATGTATTCAATTAATGTTGCATGCCAATATTATAGTCATTGATGATTATACATGGACTTTACTGTTTATTGCCTATGTACATCCGCCCATTCCCCACCTCGTTCCCTCCCAGAAATCATAGGCTGTAGTAAGTGTCATTGGTGCTCGAAGATGACTGAAACATGGCTGCATTCAGTTGCGTATTGTCCAGTTCAGACCATGTGCAGAGTGATTTGCGGACAATGTGCACAAAATTGGCAGATATATTCCATAATGACTCTACCCATAGAGATGTATTGCACAGTTCATAAATGACCTTTAATATTGAAAACCTCACTAATAAAGAAAGCTGTTTGAGCATAGCAATCTCAAATATTTTCAAAACAATTTGAATTTTAGTTCAATAATATGTGAAACTTGCACTTGGTGAGTCACTCAACCCTGAAAGCACATGTAAGAAATAAACCATGTGTTATTGCAGACGTTTGAAGGAGAGAAGAGCTGTATTTCCTCACAGCGAGAACAAGCAAGTGACAGGCATTGAGATTTAAATGACAGCATATGACATTAGAAGTCACAATTAAAAGTCATTATGGGTTTCACAGTAACAAATTATCATTGCATGATAACCATCAGGAAAACATTAACATGTCAATAGTGAGACAAGTAACATGATCCATGACAAGGAGGAGCAACTAACTCACTCAATGGCAGAGAATCTCAGAAAACCATTTTGGAACTTTGTTATTTATCGTAGGAGAAATTTTAGAAGTTATGATTCCAATTTAACTACTGTATGTGAATGAAAAAATAAAAAATGCTCCAAATAATGTAATTAACTACATGTCACTTTGTATTATTTAGATCACTTTCTTTTGTCAAAAGAAATATTTGTTTGTATTTTTCTGATTTTGAGAATACAGAGGGCAAAATTAGCCTTGTGTGGGGTGCTGGTGATGAACAAAAACATAATGTACAAGGGATGGAAGACATGGAAAGGGAGCATGTAGTGTGATGTCCCATCCAAGAACATTTTGATATTACAGATGACCTGCAGAAGTTAGTCTGGATATGGTCCTAGATTACCCTATTACCATCCACTACACTGCTAACGCAAGACAACAACCCTCTGACCAACATTGCAACACACACAGCCCACTCAGTACTTTTACCTTTGCATTCTAGCTGGTCCATTGTGCAATATGATGTAGCACATGCACTTGTGTTTCTAACTCCCATTGTCCTATAGATTGTAAGCTTGCGAGCAGAGTTCTCTTACCTCTCTGTATGTATGTATTACCCAGTATTGTCTTATCAATGTTTGTTCCCAATTGTAAAGCGATACGGAATTTGCTGGCGCTATATAAATAAATGTTGATGATGATGATGATATGGTCTGGTAAAACTGCCAACTCTTAATAAAATTTGCATAGCATGCAATAAAAATAAGATGTAACTTTTTAATAAATGGATTGTGCACTCTTTATAAATATCCCCCTCCCGTATGTTCTGCCACTCTCATGTAGCAAACAAAGGGGATACCTACCTCTTGCTGGGAACTGTACAGTACATGTGACGGCTTCCACTCTGCAGGAGCATTCAATCCATTCAGCCCTATTTAAAAGAGCTGAATAGGACATTTCTATTCAAAGATTAGGCACATAATAAATTGACAGAGTTTTCATCGGTTGCCAAGATCATTGCTTTCAGTACCTTGCACCTATATAAATAAATGAAGATGTTGAGAGACGTAGGTGTCCTGCACCCACACTACAAAACTTCAACGATTAGACACACAATATATTGCCAGAGTATTCATCGGTTGCCAAGAGCATGGCTTTCAATACCTTATTTTACCTATATGCTCTGTGCCATAAGGCTGTACTTATGAATCAAACCAGGAGACACATATATATTTATAGGGAGGGAGGGAAGAAAAATCATTTGTCCAGGCTAAGCTTCATCTAAACCCGGGGTAAAGGGGACTGCCTGAGACATGCAGCGGAGGTGGTCCCCATGACCCATGTATGGAGGATGTAAAAGTCGTAACAAGGTTTCCATAGGTGAACCTGTGGAAGGATCATTAAAGGGGCCAAGAGCAGGGCTTTCCAACCTTGTTTTCCTTATATCATCATTAGCAACTATTTATATAGCGCCACTAATTCCGCAGCGCTGTACAGAGAACTCATTCACCTCAGTCCATGCCCCATTGGAGCTTAAGGTCTAAATTCTTTAACATAGACACACACAGACCGAGAGAGAATAAGGTCAATTTAATAGCAGCCTTTTATGCTTTGTGAGATAATGCTGCCCTTCTGAATCAAACTAGGGGGCTTGTATACATTTATGTGGGAGGGGGGGTGGATACATCATTGCCCAGGTGTAAGCTTCATCCAACCCCGGGGGGTAACAGACACTGCCCAAGATTTACAGCAGAGGCGGTCCCCAAGAAGAGGTGTACTCACTCTGACATCAGGACAACTAGGATACCTCACACTGCCACTGCGTTCCGGCTAGTGCCAGGCAGCCGTGGTGTGCGGCTGTAATTAAATTATTGCTGTCTCTTGAGTGGACGTGGGGGTTGTGCTCTTGGCCCCATTTCTCTTAACTCTGTGCTACCGATTCCTGTTCATAAAATTTTAATACATTAAGTTAAGTCCTGGGGCATCCGAGTACCTGGGAGTGCGTCCAACTGTGCGGGAAAAGCGGCTGCTAGTAGGAAGCCGTAACATCGTACAGGATTATATCCTGGGACCAATAGTGTAATAGCAATCTGACCTCCCACTGTTTGGTTTTGCTATTAGCTGTAAGCTGACTTGCATTGCTCTCTCCGCCACCATTTTTGTTTAAATAAAAACTGTGACCGTTTGCCAAATTTACTAATTACCTGTTGTAATTTATTTATTCAATTACAGTAATAGTAAGTTTGAACATGCGAAGGAGGTTTGGGGGGGAATGAAAGGGAGATATCAACACTATTCAATTTATTATTTTTTTAATTGAATCAGAGAAGCAAATGCAATGATGACTGGGTTACAAATTCATTCAGACTGCTCGCTGCAGATTTTGGCCAACATTGGTGAAAATTGGAACTGTTGTGAAGGGATCATTAGAAAATAGACTGTAAATGACTGTAAATGAATGCTAATGCTGTAAATAGTAATATAGGATCAAAAACAGTTCAAAATGACATTATTTTACCTATTTTCCACAATTTTCTATTAAACCTAGATTCAAAACCAAAATGTTTCATGTTCGTTCACCAAAACCAGTAGCAAAGCAGAAACACAAAGTTGGGTCAGAATCCACACCGGTTTCAAAACCGAAATACGAGGGTCAGTGCACATCTGTTATATATACTGTAAATATATATATATATATATATATATATCTATATATATATATATATATACATATATATATATATATATATATATATATATATATGTATATATATATATATACCAGTAAACGTGATTTGTATAGTATCAGATGTAATAGAAGTTTTAAAACTCCTATATCATTGTAATGCCATTATATCATTTTTATTAACATTAACTACATAATCTCATTTCTTTGCAATCTTTGATAGCTGAACAAAGCTTTGTCATTAATGTGTAAAGTGAGTATAAAATATTATTCATAATATGGCCATGTGGATTTTCCTAATTAACACACCACTGAGCTTAATGTTAATGCAACATTTTCTTAATATTACGTGAGTGCTACTGCCAGCTGGCAAGCTCTGGGTCTTGGAACAATGGTAATAATCACAGATCCATTGATGTGAGAATGACATGTTATCAATAGCCCTTATTCACAGACAAGTGTTTATTTTTATTTCAGAAATTATCCCATTTGTCAGATACAGTCTAACAATTTCTGACAATATTGTAAAATAAAAAATATGTCCATCTGTTGTAGACAGTTTGATTTCATTGGTTAGACAGTCTACTACATTGCACACATCCAAAAAACATCAATGAAAGTTTCAAGTTCATAACAGCATCTGCAAGATTCTTGGTATTTCCTGTCCTTTTAAAATTCATTTTAATAATGGCTCACTCTAAACAAATGCCAGATGAACACAAATGTTTATAAAAAAGACAGTTCATTGCACAAACACCCAATCAGGGGCAAACGCAGAAGTTTTAGAGGGGGTTTTCCAAATTTTTTATCTCAGAACAAAGTCAAAAACTTCAATTAATATTAGGGGCAGGGAGAATTCACATACCAGTTTCTCCTGGGGAGTTTTTGCACCTCTCATGTAGGAGAGAAACCAATGCAACAGATGTTTGTCATGTGGCTCCACTCTAGCCCCTACCGGCATGATTGGCCACTGGCAATTGTTGGTGTTTGAAAGAGGGGACGAGGTGGGAATACTGTTGAAGCATGAAAAACATGGCAGGACATTGCTTTTAGTGGCAGAATGGTGTCATCATTTGATTCAAGTGCAGAATGTGGGGTCTGGGAAATGGGAAATCTCCCTGAAGAGGTTAATAAGGGATTACATACTGGTGTCCTGGTCCAATCAGATGGCAGTGGGTGCCACATCATTCTAAGATGGTTGCCGAGCAAAAGCAACCAGCATCTTTCTCTGTTACTACTGGCATCTTGCAAGTAGATAGGCAGCAAAAACTGATTAGTGTTATGAACCCCACAATCAGCAACCAAAAACCTCTATACAGAACCTTCGATATGGGATGTTTTTCACCATTAGCAGCCGCCTTTCCCGGAACCACACTGTTCACTGGTAATCGAATGCCCCCTGAACTTGATCCCAGTAGTGTATAGTTGTTATTAGTTGTGATTAAGGTAGAGTCATAGAGACTCACAACTGTGGAGTAACATGCAGACAAACAGCAAACAAATGACAATGTTTAATTGGCAGGCCTGGTCAGGGGAAAGGAGAGGAGCACAAAGTCAATAAACAGGCCTGGAGTTTAAGGGCAGGCAGAAAACCAACAAGAAGGTCCAGGAAACAAAGCCAAGGTTAAACACAGAAATCCACCTGCAAAAGATTTCAGGATAAATATATAGGAACTAGCCTAAGTAAACCGAACACCAAAAAGACAAAAATGGCAATTAGTGTATTTATGCAGGTCCTGGCCAATCAGCTGCTGGGTAGAAATTATGTGAGCAGTGAGTGTGACTGATCAGCTGTTAAATAATGAGCAGTGCAAGTGCTGGTAATCAGCTGAGTTGTGAAATTCTCATCAGCAGCTCAGGAAGCAGAGTGAGTAAAATTGTTCAGCAACAAACACGCAACAGCTCTCACATACAGCAAAATCTGTAATGAATTTCTGAGACAAAACACAGAGCAGCACAAGCATAACACTTAGCAAGTTTCCTTCTGTCATTATCCTTCATGTGTATTAATTAGCTGGGTCTCCTCTATTTGGTGGTTCAGCTTTAAAAAGAAAACTTTCTATCACCTGTGCTGGCTATAGTTTATATTGAATGAGTGTGCTTTGAAAACTGATCTGATTTGACTTATTGTTGTGACAGACCGTACCTTGGATCACACTATTTTCTCATGCTTTTGATCACTGCCTATTTACTGGATCTGCTATTAACACTTCCTGCCCTGATCTTGGCCTGTTACTGGATTTAGTCCTGACCTCAGCCTGTACTACCAATTATTCTATTGAATGTAGCCAGCCCTCATCCCAGGATGTCTTTTGACCTCGCTTTACAGCTCAACCTGCCTTGACCTTTGCTATCTACTTTGGACTCTATGCTGTGACTCTTGCTGCTATCTGCTACCTCGTTTTGTATCTATTATACCACACCAGCAATATCTTGTTTAATAAACACCTACTACCACAAGTTAAGACCTGGGTGCAATCGACTACTTTTGGAACATACAGCATTCCTTGGATAGGGAGCTGCTTTAGGCAAAGACCTCGTGAAGAAGGTTCTAGGAGTTTATAATCAAATCCAATAGCAGGGGTAACAAAAGGCAATTTTACTTAGAAACCCATATTACTGTAAGACACTAGTCAAGAACCTCATAGTATCTCAAGTATGTTTTGGGTGCTGTAGACATGCTGATACACTTTTCATGCTTTATTCCTAGCTGCATCCCTTTTTCCCTTCACAGCCCCTCTCCTGGCTCTCAGAGCTACTAGAGCAGTAACAGGACCAGATGTCTGCTACATAAGGAGCTATGTTCTTTAGTAAGGAAAGGATACCAATATTTAGTACTTATGCTATATTATGACATACATATTTAATATTTAGGCTATGCTATGCCTCAAAATACCTTTTTTCCACCCCAGTCCTATTCATGCCCAACTAACATCTGGCCCTTTAGAGCAGTGTTTTCCAAACCCAATCCTCAAGTACCCCTAACAGTACATGTTTCCAGGTTACATGTGAAATAATTAGTACTAGCTGTGAATCTTACCTGAGGACTAGGTTTGGGAAACACTGCTTTAGAGGATCACACCAACCATAGCCCATACTGATTGGCAGCAGCATGAAAATGTAAGTGGTGATTTGATGTGGGAGATGTTAGCCACAGAGAGAACTGGACAAAGGAGGTATAGGGTACAGGTGGCCTACCGCCACGGGAGACAGTTATTACCTAATACATTTTTAATTGCATGAGGCTAATCTGATGGCACAGGTTCCTCAGAGCGCTGTCTGAGCATTTTGAGGAGACATCAGAAAGCCCTACAATATAGCATTAAGGAGCATTAAGGAGCAACATATTGGCCCAGCCATCACAACTAATGGTTAGTAACAAACTATATGAAGGGGACTGCAAGGAGCTATAGGGAGGTGGCTACATTGAGACCTATAAGTAGGGGTCTACAATGAGACCTATAAGTAAGGGGCTACAATGAGAGCTAAAGAGAGGCGGCAACAATGACAGAGCCATGGAGGAGCCTGCAACGAGAGTTATTAGTAGGTGGCTGCAATGACAACTATAGGGAGGCAGCTGCATTGAGAGCTATAGGGAGGGGGTTGCAATGAAAGAGACATGGAGTTATTGCAATGAGAGCTATATAAAAAGGGGCAGCAATGAGAGCTATAGGGAGGGGGCTACAATGAGAGAGACATGGAGTGGCCTGTAAATCTATATAAAACTATATGCACCACCCTTGTGCACATCCTGTGCATAAGGCTGGTGGTTTCAAGGGTGTAGTGTAAAGAAGAAGCAGTATATTTTATGAAAAATATAGTGGGCTGTCAAACAGTTGTGGACCAAAGGCAAAGACAGTAAAGTACACCACTGCACTACACCCCCACATTCTGTTATAATGCAATGGATGTACTAGATGTGCATCACCTGACCTCCTTGTAACCTTCTGGGAACTCATGTTCATGACCTGCTATCAACTCTGCAAAAAACAAGTGAAAAATCACAAGTTATAGTTGCTTTTTTTATAGTAGTCCATTACTACATATCTAATATTTTCTACCACCTCTCCCAGAATGCTAACAATATAGCTTCATTGTACCATGTGTTGTAATGTGCAGAATAAGCATTACATAACACGCAATACATTGACCTACAATAGCAATGCAATAATTTACTCTGTTCATCTTCACTTAATATTGTTCTCCTGCATGAATAATATAGCAGAAAATCATTTGAGTAAATGGGATTTGTGTATGCCGGACATTACATCATTTTGATAATACAATGCATAGTCTTTACATAAAACTAAAATTTATTTTCTAAAAAAGAATCAGTATTGATTTAGTTGTCATTTAATGATTGTAGGTCTTGCTATACGGAATTTTATATAAAACAGAGCATTAGCAAATTTGATTGCACTTGTTTAACCACTGCAGAATAACGTTTAAATGTTGTAAAAGTAAATGTGCAATTGTAGGCGTGGCCTGGACGAGCATGGAGTAGCAAGCACAGTTACGAGCTCTCCATCCCAGATATCCTGTTGATCTCCGTTATAGTGGAATAAAGAAACTTTTGGACCCAAAACGGTGCATCCGAATAGTTGCTGTACATAGTGTACCTGTTTTGATAGTGCTCTTGCCATTTTACCCGAGACTGGGAGAGAAAGAGTTGAGCATCTGGGTAGAGGAATACTACAGGCAGTCTGTGGCAGTTTGTGGCAGTTGATGACTGCTGGGACATAGCGCCTCTGTAATACCACATACTGGCCTAGGTGAACACAGCCTGTGATATCCATCTGATACAGGTACATTTATATCCTTGTACAAGTGAGGAGTAACTGAATTGGGCTCTGGACTTATTTGATTATCATTATCAGTGTTGTTGGAGGAGATATACCTTTCTCTGTGAAGATAACTGGCTGCAATGCACTGCTAGCAATACAATCTGAGCTGTACACTTATATGTAATTAAAGCTATACAGGTTACAGGGTTGCATATAAGCTTATAGGATAAATAACATCCCATCTTTCCTGTGAAATTATGGGCAAACATAACCAGTCCACCGCAGCGGGAAAATTGGACCGCTTTGCTCGCTCCTCCACTACAGTCTCTGGTTCAGGAGATGCATCACATCCCGTTACCCTCCCCTTTGTCGGCTCCACTGGCGGACCCTGAAGTTACATTACAGCAGGTCCTGCAGGCCATTGGGGCATCTGAAAAGCGTGTTACGGATAAAATAGGAGAGGTGCAGGTAGACCTCTCTCTTCTCCGGCAAGACGTGCAAAAAATCAGGGAGAGAGTGGGTGAAGTGGAGACACGTGTGTCTACATTGGAGAACACTTCTGCACCAGTTGCGGGCCGGTTGGAGAGTCTGGAGTCGCAAGCCTCTCTGTTTAAACAAAAGCTTACGGATATGGAGGGGCGTTTGCGTCGCAGCAACATTCGGTTGGTTGGATTGCCCAAGAAGGCAGAAGGTGTCTCCCCAGAATCCTTCTTGGAAAAATGGTTAATCCAATTGTTTGGTACAGATTCATTTACAGCCCAATTCGCAGTGGAGTGGGCCCACCGTATTCCAACTCAAGCACCCCCTCCTGGAGCCCCCCCACGCACCTTCATAGCTAAATTGTTGCACTATCGTGACCAAGATACCATTCTACGCTTGGCTAGGCAGAAAGGTTCAGTGGAATACAATGGTCAGCGAGTAGCAATGTATCCTGATTTCGCTCTGGATGTACAAAAGAACAGGGCTCAATTCATTCCGGTGAAGAGAAGATAGAGAGATTTACAGATCCCATATGCCATGATTTTCCCTGCCCGGTTGAGAGTGGTTTCGGAGGGCCGTACATCCTTTTTTGATACTCCCCGAGAGGCTGCAATTTGGTTGGACCGCCTAGCTGCTGCTGGACGCTGATGCTGGATGAGTACTTTTTTATGTCTCTCCTGATAGTCCTTTGGACATTGCTGATTTGTCATTGATATTATGCATGGTATTTGCTATACATAATGTAATTTCTCTTCTGTGGTACAAAAAAAAAAAATGTATTTCGCTCAGGTGGGGTCTGTGATTTTCAAACTAATATTGAAAGGTCCACTGTAAAAAAAAATAAAAAAAAATGTAATGGGCTGGAGAGCCCATGGCTTTAAGGCCGTTCTTTACCTCTCTTGTCTCAATTTGCCTCTTTTCCTTCCTTCCTTTTCCTTCCTCTATCTTCTGATATTTTGCGGGTTGGCGGGTGACCTTTTTTGGTAGTGTGCTGGCCTGCTGAATATCTTAAGGTAATTTTAGTTAGGGTTTAAGGTATACTTAAGTTGGGTGGAGTATACAGGGTGGGGGTATGGGTTTAGTATTAAAGTTATTTAAGTTGTGGGTAGTTTTAATGTTATCGCAAATATATAGACAAGGATTATATGTGCTTATAAGTATGTTAATGTATGCTCTGCAGGGGTGTGGGATGCGGGGTAGTGAGATAAGAGGGACTACTATTATATGTTTTCTGGTACATCTGATAAGGAGCTGAAAATTCTCTCCTGGAATGTGCGGGGCCTAAATAATGCTGTGAAACGTTCTCTTGTACTAAGACAAATTAGAAAAAATGATCCTGATATTGTTTGTCTATTGGAGACTCACTTACACGGTGATAGAATACTCGCCCTTAAAAAAGCATGGGTAGGTAGGGCATACCACTCTACGTACGCGACTAATTCTCGAGGGGTCTCTATATTGGTACATAAAAGTCTCTGCTTCTCCTTGGAAAAAATTCAAGTGGATGCAGGGGGAAGGTTTATACTGATGAAGGCTGTCATTAATTGGGTTCCGGTGATTCTGTTAGCTGTATATATACCCCCACCGTATAATGGTGAGGTGTTAAGGAAATGTGGAGAATTCATGGCATTGTTCCCAGATGTTCCAGCCATTTGTATAGGGGATTTTAATAATGTGATAAATGGAGAGGTGGACAGATGGCGAGAGAAAAATGCTGTAGTTGGCAACTCTAAGTCGGCTTTTTCTGCTCTGGTTGAGGAAATGGGGTTAGTAGATGTATAGCGTTTGAGGCACTCAGAAGATGTCCAATTCTCCTGCTTTTCTACATCACATAATGCATTTTCAAGAATTGATCTGGCTCTGCTGTCACACTCTCTGTTACCGCTGGTGAGGAGCGTGGAATATAGGGCTAGGGGAATCTCTGACCACTCGCCCCTCTGCCTATCTATTGATTTTGCAATTGATAGAGGCCAGTCCTTTTGGAAATTAAATCCCTTCTGGCTCTCCTTGATGGGTACAGGAGCGATCTTGGTGACACAGTGGGAAGGCTTCTTTGAAGATAATCTGGTAACAGCAAGGCCACCTATAGTTTGGGACGCTTTTAAGGCTTTCCTAAGGGGGACATTAATTGCTGGCATAGCTGAAATTAAAAAGTCGTCCAGACAAAAAGAACAGATATTAGAGAAAAAGTGTAAATCCTTAGAAGCACAATACATTGCGGACAAAACTGAGGTTGCAAGGGGAACATGGCAGTTGGCCCAGAGAGAGTGGGTAGAGTATGTATTTGAGAAATCCAAACGTAAATTTCTGTTTTCTAAGCATGTACGATATGCAGAGGACGATAGAAATGGTAGCTTCCTGGCTTATCTGACAAGGGCAGAGAGGGCGGATGCGGCAGTACCGGTTATCTGTGATGACAGTGGGGTTAAGAAGTATCTGATGCCTGATATTGTTGAGGTATTTCATAAATATTACACAAATACATATAAGTCACAGGTCAGATATGACATGGATACGTTACAGCAGTATTTGAATGGTATCTCCCTTCCTGTCCTCTCCGATGATAGCAGGGAGTTTTTGGACTCACCCTTTACTCTTGAAGAGATTGATATAGCTATTATGTCATTCCCTAATGGTAAAGCCCCTGGAGTAGATGGAATCCCAATTGAATTATATAAAAAACACCGGCCCTTTTTTTTGTCTAGGTTGTTGGATACATTCAGCGAGCTGGGTGAGATTGGCGCTCTTTCCCCTTCAATGGCAGAGGCAATAGTGGTGGTGCTGCCTAAGTCAGGGAAAGATTTGTTGTACCCGGAGTCCTACCGCCCGATTTCACTTTTGTCAAATGATGTTAAGATTCTAGCAAAATTACTGGCTTTGAGGTTAAGTAGAGTGGTGCTGGAATTAATTCATCCGGATCAGACGGGATTTATGCCGGGCAAGTCCACGTCTATCAATCTTAGAAGGCTGTATACTCTCCTGCAGTTGCGGTCACCCTCTTCTGAGAGCGAAGTTGTGGTGTCCTTGGACACAGCCAAGGCGTTCGACTCGGTGGAGTGGCCATACCTGTGGGAGGTATTGTCCCGATTTGGAGTGGGCCCGGAATTTATAAAATGGGTTAAACTTTTGTATTCACATCCAGTGGCGCGGGTCTGTGTCAATGGGCATCTTTCTCAACAATTTCAATTAGAGCGGGGTACTAGACAGGGATGCCCGTTGTCTCCGGCCCTGTTTGCATTAGCAATAGAGCCGCTGGCCTGTAAGATCCGGCATGATAGAGAAATTGTGGGACTTAGATCAGAGCACAGAGAGGATAAGGTGGCATTATATGCAGATGATATGCTGTTGTTCCTTTCAGATCACGACACTTCCCTAAAACATTTGCTGCGGGTGGTTGATGGATTCGGGTTTTTTTCCGGCCTAAAAATTAATTGGGATAAATCTAGCATGTTCCCTCTGGGATGGGAGTGTCCCGTGACAATGCCAGAAGGCTTACAGTTAAAATGGGCATCGAAATTTAAATACTTGGGAATATGGATCTCTAATACCCCCGCTGAATATGTAGAACTTAATTTGCGGCCCCAGATCAAATACATTAAAGAAAAAACTCATGTATGGAAGAAGCTCCCACTTTCTGTCTCCGGTAGGATAAATTTAATTAAGATGATGGTGCAGCCAAAGTTTTTATATATACTCCAGCAGTCACCTGTATATATTCCACCCTCCATTTTCCGATGCATTGATAGCTATTTGATTTCATTGGTTTGGGGAGGGGGAAGGGCTAAGGTCAAGCTCGGCTCGCTGTATAGATCCAGATCTTCTGGTGGATTTGCACTTCCTAACTTGAAATTATATTATTTTGCCTCTCAATTGGTCCACCTTAAGGCATGGGTTTCGGACCCCGATTACCATGAGCTACATTGGGTGTTGGTACACCAATTTAATTCTAATCACACTCCCTTACAGTCACTGCTGGCGGGGCGGCTTGGTATGCGGGCTCCTCCGATCCTGATTCAGGCAGTTAAGATTTGGACAATCTGTAATAAAATAATGAAACAAACTGACATTGATCCATATACTCCTATCTGGGGGGCAAAGAAATTTAAGAAGTTGAATACAGTGAAGAGGGCCAGGGAGTGGTCTCGGTTGGGTGTGGTGTCGGTAGGTCAGCTTTATGATACAAATGTATTTAAATCCTTCGAACAGTTGGTTGGGGAATTCTCTGTACCCAGAACAATGTTTTATTCTTACCTTCAGTTACAACACGCCCTAGACACACAATTTAAAGGGGAGACTTTGGTGTTTGGGGTGGATCCACTGAGGAAACAATTACAGGCCTTGGGTTATAGAGGTCTGATCTCTCGAATGTATTCATGTCTTCTGTATGAATCCACTGCAGATGATTTGGATGGTTTGAGGAATCAGTGGGAAATAGATATTGGCCCTTTATCAGACAAGGAGTGGGAAATGGTTACAGACAGTACTAAAGGTTATACTTCATCATTAAAATTTCAACAAATACAGGTGTTTATCTTACACAGGGCCTACTTTACCCCTATTAGATTGGCAAAATTTCGCCCGGATGCTACCCCTAACTGTCCGAAATGCAATTCGATCAATGCTAACTTTTGGCACCTTCTATAGGAGTGTTCATGTATACAAATCTTCTGGCGAAGGATCAGGAGATGTATTCAGGTTACTGGAATTGAAGTGTCTCTTAGTTCATCGGCCACTTGTCTCTTTGGGCTCCGATTGAAGGGGAAAGTTAATAAACTGACAAAAATGTACATTTCACAGTTATTGATGTTGGCTAAGGTCTGTATAGCGAGGCTGTGGTTGGCCCCGATGAGTCCAATACCACCATAAGGCACGAGAGATTTGTTTATACTAGCAGACAGGCTCTGAAGGAATTTGAGAATATATGGTACAGATGGTTAGAGTCTCCATTCTATCCTATGTCATCTAGTACAGATGCTCTATCTACTTAAATGTATGGCTGCCGCAGTTCTTATAATAAGTATCTGAGTCCATGTAATAAACCCTGCATGTGTAACATACTTATGTATAAGCATTTACGATGTATGATCCTGAATGAATATAGCACATTTATTATTATTATGCTTTAATGTAATCTTGTAAATTCCGTCATTTAATTCTGATATGTATGCGATTGTTTTTCTTTTCTTTTTGTTGTTTAGTATGTTTATATCTTAAATTTTTTTAATAAAAATACTGGATTTAAAAAAAAAAAAATGTGCAATTGTAGCAAGTGTTAATTTGACACCCAATGTGTCACAATGCCATTTATGTAATCAGTTGTGGTGCTTTAAGTAAACACTGCATCATATAAAGTGTGTTTCTCAAACATTAAAGGGTCTGTTTATAGTGGCGACTCAAAATACAGGATTTACTGTTCATGAATGATACACAAGAACCATTAACATAATCCAAGAAGGTTGGCTATGTACTCAGCACTTCAGATAGGCTTAATAAATAATAAGTGCATTTATTTATAAATAATAATAATAATAATAATAATAATAATAATAATAATATATAATTTATTTTATATTATACATTTTTGCTTCTTCATGTTCGTTATCCTACAACTTGTTTGAATAAATATGTTTTCTAGCTATATTACACTATATTTTATTCACTCTTCTTTACCTGTAAGTCCTATATACTTGTAGTATATGATCCTTGTGAGAAGGAGGTCCACTCTAACTCTCAGATTAGCAATGTTTTCCCTTACATTTTGTACTTTTTCACCATTTTGCCCTGAGAAAGCCTCTGGCGAAACGCGTATCAGTGTTTCCGTCTCTGTTGCTGTTTAGAAATCAAGCCTATAATAAAACCAATATCCTTACATAACAATGAAATATATAGGATCTGCTAAGTTATAAAATGCGACAGCAAATACGATGAATTACAAATTACATTACCTTTATAAACTTGATAACTGAGCTCTAGCAAGAACTATCTTGGTAAATGCGAGACAACAACAAGACCAACCTTAGAGATTAAGTGCAATTACTAAATTGTGGCCCCTAACTACAAATTAGCAATTTTGAAATTGAAGCATAGTGCCAGGATAGTATTTGCAAATGCTTTAACTGAAGTCCGCATTTAAACGAAAGGTTAGCCACAATAAATGCAATTTGCATTTAAATGAAATACTAGTCACAATAATAAATACTAAAGGGAGCTTAATCTATTGAATTTTGTACATAAACTAAGCAGCCCAGAGATGTAATACACTGATAGAAGGAACATAAATTTCAACAGTAGCAAGTACACAAACTGCAAGTCTACAAAGATACTTTTGCTATTTGCATGTATACAGTTGAATAAAGGAATGCTAAAGATTGCAAACCTAAGGAGCAAAGTAACTTCCAGATAGTCTGATTTGCTTGAATATTATGATAGAGGTATCACAGTGTAAATCCATGTAGATTAAAACCAATATGATTTCCAACATAATCCTTATTGAAGTAGGATTATGGCATAATCTTATGCACGATGCGCGTCAGAAATGCCCGCAGCACCGCCTTCAGCACAGGCTGTCTGGGACATTCCTGCCACGAAACCAACTGTTGTCTGAATTGATCCCGAGCCACAAAAATATAACACTGCTAACAATTTTGTCAGTGGTGATATCGATGTACAGATGCTATAAGTGGCTCTAGGTCACTCTGCACAATGTGAAGAGTTGCCATGATGACATGAGGAGGAAGCCTGAACCAGCGCATCACCTCTGCATCTATTATCCCAAGTGACCGCTAGATACGCTCCCTGTGCCGGCAAAGTCTTTGAAGGTGGATATTTTCAACTAAACAGCTAGAAAAAATATGTACTAAAGTTAGTATAATATTTTTTGTGCTTAACATTATATTACACACTATAAAATATGTAACATTCAAATATTTATTTTTATTTCATTTTTTTAAACAAAGTACCAATACATACAATCAAACCCAAATACAATGTTTAAAAGGTATTTGTTGAATCTACATACAAAAATTATAGTTGAACCTGCAAAAACATTTTAATGAAGTTAGCACATTGATTATAATTTCAACAGGAAACAATGCTAGCATCAATATGAAACAGTGAAAAAAATTTCTGCACTATTCAGAAAACTAAAGCTAGAAATTAAAATAAAAAAAAGGAACTTTAGTTCTGGGTAACTGGAAACTGCCTGTGTGAGAGTATTTTCAACATGTAATTATATACAGGACATGTCTTTGTAGACATGTATTTGTATATGTCAATGTTTATGTATATACTGTATGTATGTGTACAGTTTATATATGAGTGTTCACTTACATATATCATGTGTACATAGATATGTATATGACTATGTATGGTTGTCTGTGTATATATAGTTAAATTAAGTTTATAAGAAATAATTAACCTCCTAGTATATATTATGTAAATTATCCATTCATTGCTATGATACATTCATTTCAAGGTAGTTGTGTGCTGAATACAGAAAACCCATTGAAAGGAAAGGGCTGTATGATTTAATGGGCAATTGACATGAATGAAGCTTCACAGCACTGGTAAATGTTTTTTTCCACATTAAAAGAGATTTAATAAATCTCCTGCTGATATGTGATCAAAGCAGGTAGTCCCCGAGATTCCTCCTCACCACCAGCCAACCACATTGTAAACAGCCTGGGAAACTGCTTGTGATTGGATGAGTGGCTATTGACAGTTGATTCTTGCCTTATTCTACAGACAGTCTTTGACATGAGTGGTTTGTTTTTGTTTTTTTAATGTTTTATTATGTTTGCATTTTCTAGTGGATTACAAGAAGATTTTCCTGTAGATTAAAAGAAGTGTTTCTCTAGATTACAAACATAGAGCATTTCCCATTGAATGACAAGAAAAAATTTTTTTTGGGATTACAAATATGGAAGATACAAGAAGAAGAGAGATAATAAAGTAAATGTCTCCTAGATACAAATCAGCTTGTTCACAAGACATCTACTGTCTGTATATGTGCAGTAGACAATATGGAGTATCACCATTGCCCGTGTTGAACTATCGCTTTTCCAGTACCTCTATTACCATCTCCAGTGTACTCTATTGTGACAGCTCCAGTTCTCTCATCACTACCGTTCAGAGCTGCTATTTCATCTGTGACTCATCAGCTGTTACTACGAGTTACCTCCACCACTCCATTCAGCCTTCAGTCTCTGGCTGTGTTGAACTATTGCTGCTCCAGTACTTCCATTACCATCTCCAGAGTACTTCATCGTGGCAGCCTCTGTCCTCTCGCTGTATACCACAGAGCACCTATTCTCCTAGTGACTCATTGGCTGCTGACCATCAGCCTATATTATTGTTGTGCCTGTACCTTTTCCACTCGTCTGTGGACTTCATCATCTCCATCCACTTCACCTGGCCCCCCCACATCGTTCTGCTGTACACTCACTCACGGGACCGCGACCTGCAGACTTGGTGCAGCTAAGACCATACCTCCTTGCAGGGGTTCCTGGTGAAAACCACCTGTCTGTTAGACTCCGCGCCCATGGGTGGGCTTAGCCATGTTCAGCAGAGCCTAGGGATCAGTTTCATGTAAGCCAACCGTGACATTAATAATTTTTGCTGCTGGAACTGCTTTACTGTAAACCATAAATTGATCACTGGAAGTGATGCATATTATGCATTCTGCTATTCATTTCAACCTGTACAGACATGTTTTGGATATATTGGGTCTGATTCATGTTCATACTTACGTCCATGCAATTCATATCACATGACGCTTAAGACTGCCTCAGACTTGAGAGGCGGAACATGTACAGTAATGACATGCTGAGGGTGTTCTGATGCAGATGAAGCCGTTTTAAGTCTTGGGTTGCTCGTAAATACGTTTGGTTCCAGCTGTATCATTTGCACCAAATACAGGGCAGGTGTACGTGCCAACTGATAGTGATGGCTGTCACAGCATAGTCTTTGTTTTAAAACTAAGCGTATGCATGCCACTAACTAGCACATAACATGTGCATGCACGTAAGATAAATATAAAAAGTAATTGTATGTACTGTATGCATTAAAAGTATATTTATCTACTTAATGTAAAACAATATTTTTTTTTAGTAATGATTATACTGTGAGTTGTATGTGTTCCAAAGTGACCTTATATTGCACATACTCTTGTGTGTATATTGCAGTCTGTTCTGTCTGACTATGTAAGGCGAGTAACATTTATTCAGAGTGTACTTACAACTAGGGATGTGCACCGGCCACTTTTGGTGTCTCGTGTTTTGTGTTTTGGATTCGGATTTGCTTGAGGTTTTGGGTTCGGATATGTTTCGCAAAACACCTGACGAAAGGTTTTGGTTCGGATTTAAGGTTTTGGATTCGGATTTATTTTGAAAAAAACATAAAAAGTGTTAAAATCAAGTTTTTTTGGTTTATTTTCACTTCTACGCTATTATTAACCTCAATAACATTCAATAACAATCATTTCCACTAATTCCCAGTCTATTCTGCAGAATCAGTGAACTTTGTAATATTGCAGTACCACTGGACTTATACTGCTGAATCAGTGAACTTTGTAATAAAGCAGTACCAATGGACTTATACTGCAGGATTGTTTTTGGATATTTTTTTTTAATTTCTTTTTTTTATAAAAAAAAATTTAATTACTTTTTGTGGACTGAGCAGAACACAGCACAGCACAGCACAGCACAGCACGAGATATAGCAGGACAGAGGACCACCTAACACAACCTCCCTCTACCCCGATCAATGCCCGAGTGAAGATGGCAGCGGCTAGCAGGGAATTTATAGAATACGAGTATCGCGAGATCCGACAGCGGGATTATGACTCAGAGCCTCGGTTTCAGTTTTGCAATTGGCGGGAATACCCCGATCTGTCTCGGATCCGGCTTGGATCGGCAACGTTCGGGTGGGCTCGGATTTCTGATATCCGAGCCCGCTCATCTCTACTTACAACCAGATTTAAATCGAAACGCATCTTGTCATCCGCTTCAATTTGATTATGGTCAGAACTACACACAAGTTCCGTGCTCTGCAAGCTTCATTTGGACTTGAATCAGGCTTTTATAATCCATTGTTAAAGCTTATTGGATGACAAACTCAGGACTGTCAATAATAAATCAAACAATTCACACAACCTTAGAATTTTATTATGATTTTAAACAATGTAGTGGTTTTCATTGCATTCAACAACCTTTACTTAAAACATATTTAATTGACTTAAATGTTTTTTTAATTGTTTGTTTTAATTTAAGTAAAACAAAGAGATATTACTATAAATAATTGTATTGTAGGCAGCCTGGGCTGGTTTCCACTATAACAGGGAGACCCAAGGAAAAGGGCTACCTTGCTCCCTGACGGGAGCACAAAAATAGCTTGGCTCCCTCCCAGATTCTACCAGCTGTACACTCTAAAGATCTGTGATTTTTCCTGACACCCATGAGCTGTGAAGGCTGGGCTAATTAACACAATTGGGGCCCCTGGATTATTATGGATAGGGTTCCTTAAGACCCTGTCAGTTATACCAAAAGAGTTAAAAATAAATACACATGCACAATTTTTAACTGAATTATAATTGAATAAAAGAATTCCAGAGACTCCCCTTTTTTAAATCTGTATCACCAGTTTGTGGTCTTTCTGTTATAATGGAAACCTGTCCAGACTGTCTAGTATTGGGGATGGTTGAGGATTTTCCAGGAGAGGCATGATTTATTTTTGCAATTTTTTTACACTTTGCATTGTGTTTGGGAAGTGTTTTGTCTTGTAAATTGTATAGGATCTGTGACCTTTGCCAGCTCTGAGCTAGTCCAGAAAGTCCTTTTTAAGAGGGGGCAAGCAATGTCCCTGATATTGCACCACTGTTATGACGACGACTGGGATGTAGCTAGAGAGTGAGTTGCGGCGGATTGTGGTACCGCCGCGGCTTGAGACAATTTCAGCCAACTATTTCAAAATTAAATCACGTTTTTGCACTGCTCCACCAAAAGAGGCGCATTGTACTGTATTTCAGTGAGAATACCGTCATGAATGTGTAGTTAGAATAATGATTCTTAATTTTATCCTTTTTTACATTCCGCTACTGTTAGGCCAGATTTAATACCACTACAGAAAGTGGAAACATTTCAGCACTATTCTCATTCTCAAACAGGAAAGTTGCCACACTTATCAGTACTCAAAACCTGCAGAATACCCTGTCTTTAGAGCAAATTCTACTAAGCCCATGGATCTCTATGAAAATTGGATGCTCTTGGAGCTTTGCAATAATCACTTACTCTTTCATATTCAATGTAGGAAAATGCATGTGCATAGGCTTCCATATAGTATTGAAAGTACCAAACCATCAATGGAAACAGTGTCTGAATTCTCCCCTACTCTTCCCTGTCTTTACCTTCCTCCAGAAGATATAAATCTTCTTTTGTGAAAGAGAAACCTGGATGATTATTGCCTGGCCATTACAGACCCAAAATATCCTGCACTTTGTCAGAAAGCACTTCTTATTTGTTACAGGTCTTTGTATCTTCCACATGGTTTTGCCTGTAAATTCTAGAATCTAATAGGGTCCCACTTGCATTCCAATGACCAACTCTTTGAAGTTTTAACCATTACATGGGGCATAGGTGTTTCCCTTTTTAGACAAGAGCTGCATTTGGGAATAGCTAACCTAAATCTGCTGTGCTGGAGAAACTCATCTTCTGCTATTGCATTCTAATTAGGATAGTTGAGACTAATTAGGAAAGAAAAGTTACATCTTGCAAACTGTTTATAAACTATCTCATACAAATTGATACCCAAAATGACTTTCATAAGTCCCGTAGAACAAAAGGCAAAGTTAACTTTTTATTTGCTTTAACCAGAGCATCCATGATGCCTTTAGTCACATGAACAATCTTAAATCCTAAAAATGTGACCTCTGACCTAGCCAGGTTTGCCTTACACAGACCCAGTCAAAGACTAAGGGCTAGATTTACTAAGCTGCGGGTTTGAAAAAGTGGGGATGTTGCCTATAGCAACCTATCAGATTCTAGCTTTCATTTATTTAGTACCTTCTGCAAAATGACAGCTAGAATCTGATTGGTTGCCATAGGCAACATCCCCACTTTTTCAAACCCGCAGCTTAGTAAATCTAGCCATAAGTTTCTGAATTAATTTGCGCATTGGTCCAGATGTCCAATGTGATGTGCCAGTGACTATTTGCAGTGCCAGTCATGTGCCAGTGACTATTTACAGCAGTTTGAGAAAGAAATGTAATAGTTGTCAAGGGTTTTTCAGTTGTGCACAATCTGTGTTTGTAGATTCTGGTAACATAGCCTCATATAATTAAATGACATTAGATAATCTATTTAAAGAAATGGCTTACAACGTTCTATCAAGTGGTAATGATGAAGAGGAAATACACACAAATAAATACAGTAGTCATTCAACAGTCACATAGCAAGCATAAAAAAATGTCTGTCACACTAATGGCATGTGAGAAGCATAGCTCCCCCCAATTCTGCCCCTTCAAAAGCATACTGTGAAGGAAAGTAGAATTTATCATAGGATAAATTAAGTTGATCACACAATACCAAGCAGTATCACAAATGTTAGCTCTCCATCACCTACAACCTTACAAACAGTATAAAGTCAAAATTAAGAAATTAAATAATGTATTAATTAAAACAACAATTACCATTGGATGCTGCAAATCATAGGTTGAAAAAAAATATTTAAAGAGTAACATTGATATTATGGCAATTCTCAAGCATGAATCATGTTCACATAGGGTCTGATACAGAGTTGAATTTTTTTTTAAAGCACACAATCAAGGTTAGGAAGTGCTGGTGTCATCATAATCAGCATGAAAGGCGTGTCTGCTTATACATCCCTCAAGCAGGTACAACTCTGCATAAGTGTTGGTACTTTCATGTGAAGAGCAATAGCATGAAATGTACGCTACACAAATGGGTGTATATTCAACTCTGCATCAGGCCCAAAGGGTCAGTTGAGAGTGCTAGGGAACAAAGTTCAGAATGTTGGTTCTAATCCAAAATAAGGAAAGGCGCCATAGTCTTCTTTAGGAGACTATACAAGACCCAACAAGTCAGATGATAGTTCTAAACCTAAAAATTAACATGTTAATTTTATATCTAGTATTGTTGATGGTGGTAAGGCCAAATTTCATGTATACATTAATTGTTCTGTGACTTAAGCTGCACCAGATGACAATTGTATTATTATTATTATTATTATTATTATTATAATTTATTTGTTAGGCGCCACAAGGTTTCCGCAACGCCGTACATAGTACAAACAGTAGACCATACAGGGTGAAACAGTGCAGAACAGTAAACACAAAGTACCAATGCTTCAGAAACTGCGGGCAGACAAATGGAGTAAATACAGAGCAGAAGAATAGGTATGGGAACAGGAGGGGAGAGGGTGTGTCACCGATTGTGTATCATTACATCAGTTTTAAAATTGTAAAATGCAATCTCTAAGCTATCTCAGCCATCATCATTTAATGGTTGCAATAATTCCACAGTAAAATTCAAAACCAACAATGTATATGACCACCAATCATCACTGCTGGAAGTGGTACACAGATGGAAAAACTACAGCAGGACCTATCCCAGAGCCCTGCCCGTAAATATACACTTAGCAAAAATGAGAGTGTTGAATTTATTGAATCTGTATAATTTCAGGAATGGATGACTTGTGCAGAATTGAGAAGACAAGTATCTAATTACTATTATTTTTCAGACAATTCTGCCAGATCACAGTGAACAGAATATCTGGGTCTTCATGCAATGGTAATATGGAAAATACTTGGCTTCTATCACTTACCATAATCATTATGTTTGCATATATCTGCCACCACATAATCTGACATGGACGTCCATTTGTTTAGACCTCTAAGATCTATTGTGAGTCTCCAAGTATTCATTTCCTTCTCCCAAACCTGCCACAATAGTCTATTCATTATGGAAGTAGCCTTTATGACAACCCCCTTGCCACTAATTCAATGTCTACCACTAGTTTCATAGCTTCAATTGGGAAATTACAGTGACGGTGAGTTGATGAGTCTACTTGTATGTTCAACTGAATATCAAATATTTTCTACAGAGATTCTTTTTGTTGGATCCACAGTTCCTTAACATTCCCTTTTCTTTGGGTTTAAGGCTTATTTGATATAAATGGTCGGGTCATTTATATATAAGCTTGTGCACACCACTTCAAATTGCATGTATTTTGGGACGACTTCGCACAACGCTGTTTTTAAATCTACTATTCACCGATTATGTGTCATTACATCAGTTTTAATAAAGTTGATCTGGGTAGTAGCCCATAATATTTTTAATATAAGATCATTTTTTATTTCCACTAATACAGAGCTGATCTTATGGGCTGTCACCATCCTGAGCACACTGAGGGCTGTGCTCAAAACTGATCATTGAAATGTCAGCTCCGGTATTATTTTTAGATGTTTTCTTCTTGCATTAATGTGGAGATCCTTTGAAGGATCCAATCATAGACTACATATTGGAGTTAAGTCCTTCAATCCCTTTTTATTAGATACCTTGTTTGAAGCTCCGCTGATTGATTTTTTTTTGCAAACTCGCCTCCTGCGCAGGTTTGCCTGTAATTGTTGTAGTGGAGAACCTCTCTTCTCCTCTTATTCTGTATTTGGAAAAGATAGTTATTAAAGTTAAAACTTAAATTCATATAGGTACACAGAGGGGTGGCTTGGTCATAGGTCTCACCTGGAATTTAATCAGTAGGCCAGTGACCTTGATATCAAGGGCTAACTTTTATAAATGATTTTCGTTTCATTTGAATTATATTTTTTGTAACTTGGATGCATGAGGAAATCATGGCCATGGAACCTGATATAGATGGCCCAAGAGTATTGGGGCTGAACCTGGTCTAAAAGGGGCTGGCACTGGAGTTAGTGTGCTACTGGGTAGATGGATCATTCCAAGGAGCAAGCCATCTTACAGTATGTGCCACACAAATCACACTGACCCGTCCCTCTCCCATTCCTTCCTCTCTAGTGCTTGGGCCTGTTTCTCCCCAAAACAACTACCTCCAACTCCCTTCCACATAATTGTGTCAGTTGTAAACAATGTATATCCTAACTCTGATGTTCTCTTGTCCATTGACCAGGAAGTGCAGAGAGTGATTTCTGAGCAGAAAAGGAATAGGAGACCAGCCCCGTGATGAGGTAAGTGCTGTGATTGTGTGTGAGTGAGTCTGCAGCACAGGTAAGTGTGTACATGTGGTATTGTGTAATGTGTGTAAGTGTATTGATGTAATGTGGGGGGGTATTAATGCAATGTGCGTGGCAGTATTTATGATGGAATGTGGGGGCGTATTGATGTACCGGTGGTTTTGATGTAATATGAGTGGTGTTGATATTGGGCTGGAAACTATTATAGGAATAATACCTATGTCTTTTCAAACAAGGCCACAACATTCCAGGATCCAGACAGGCAGCAATTGAGCCTAAGGTACCTGCAAGCTGGGGTCCATGGGCACCTAACTAAGGTGCATGCAGCATTGCCTGTGTATGTGAAGGAGTGGCCTATCACTGTCTAAATCGATGACAATATATATTATATATACAGTTAATTTTACTTTCTCTGTGAAAAACCACGCATATACAGTGGAACATGGTGAAACTGTCCAGAGATTTCATCCCACAGAATGCATTGGGAAGAGACAGGAGTCACAGATTCATGCAGAAGTTGTCAAGAGCGGGAAAAATGGAGGTGGCTGCTAATAAGGAGAAGGAATGAGAAGGAAGGAGGAATCAGAGAGATCAGAGAGGAACATGTGTGAGAGAGCTGGTGAGACAATAGACAGAGCCATTGGGAGAAACAGCATTGTAGAACTGGAAGGCTGATTTGTTGATTGGAGTTCCAGAGAGAGAGATGAAGAGATCAGAGGAAGAAATTAGGAATGGGAATAGCAGACTGTTTGGGGAGAAGTGGATCAGGCTGTCAGATTTCATCGTGGAGCGGGGCCATGCTGAGAGTGGAAACAGGAGACCGGTGGAATAAGCACTTATTGATATAGCATTTATTGATACTGATACTGATTACTGTATTATCTTTTTGATGGACTGAGATTTGTGATACAGTTTGTTAGACAGGGAACTGGTGGGAAGACCCAAGGGATAAATGTAAAACCCTTTTGCAGGACTGTGTTTTAGTTTCAAAGGTATTAGTGCAGGGAGAGATAGATATGGATTTTGGCACTAAGATAGCAAGAAAAATAGTTTGCTAAACATAAATAAGAAGCTTTCCAGTGAATTAAATTGAAAGTGTGAAGTCTAACACATTGAGAAAGGAGGGAACAGCCAGCGTTTGCTACATGTTTATGCCTCCATCTTAGGAAAACCTCATGTAGGAAAGAAGGAGGTTATTAAATATGTGAGGCAGATATATTGTTCAGCCAGGAAGAGACAGCAAGTGGTGTGTTGCAACTAACGGTTCTTTATGCTTTATCAAGTCAAATGATACAAAGAAACTGCGTTATTTTCTTCATCTCTCTTTATTGCTTGTATGTGTCTAGATTCTAGGAATAAATAATAAGGGCCTGCATATTTGATACTGAAGGATATTGACTATTCCAACACTTATAACTGCTATACCATTCTATTGCATGATTTCTGATGCAACTGTTCACGCAAGGTTGAGTGTGTTAAATGCTTATGGTCACAGAGCACTGCTTATGTGATTAGCACATTGTGTATGTTTTCCAGACATCTAGAGTTGTCAGTTGTCAAACATATTGATAAGTGGACCAGAGGTATCTATTAGCGTTATATGGAATAGACAGTGGGCAAAGTACAGGTTTTTCCTAAAAGTACAGTATTTATTTATGTATATGTGCATATACTACCTTTTTGCTAGTTTATTGCACTAATAAATAAATATTTAAATATTTAAATAAATATTCTTATTTGAATACCTCAAATTGTTCTTCTTCATTATTGTATATACTGCCAAATTAATATTTCTACAGAGAGATATATATTTTCTATAAAACAAATCAAAATCTTTATTGGTCCCCCACTTAGGCAATACATGTGCCAGTGTAGCTTCTAAATACCAGTCTGACACTTTGATACTTTATTTGTATGTTTGAGGTCATAAGTAGGTTGACAGAGGGTTCCTTTAGTCTCTCTTTTGGTGTTGCAGATTTGAATGCACTGTGCAGAAGATAAAACTATGAGAACTGCTATTCTGTAAACTAAAACACCTCTCCGTATATACATACCTAGGAAAGGGATGTTACTTAAGATGCTTTGTTTCAATAGCTTTCCTGCATTATTGATCAATCTAATCTACGTTTTGGCACTGTGGATTTTTTCTCTGCTCATCTTACACTAAACTTTACACCCATGTTATTTAGTACAAATAGCACTAATGATGAACCCTGATTGGCATATGGTTACTATATAAGTAAATAGACATTTTATTAATTTTACCCTTAACTACTAGTATAGATGCTGGAGGAAAAATGCAGAGTAGCTATCATTAGTCATAATCTCCATAGCTGCACCTTACTTGTCACACAGATACAGGTACTGTCTCAAGCTGGGTACACACTACACTGTTTTCAGCCAATAATCTGGCCAATCAGACGATAAACGACTGATTGGCCCAATATCACAGTAGTGTGTATTCTGGTACGATGAACGATCATCGCTCCAAAGCACAGACCATTATTTGAACGGATTGGTCGTACTGCTTAAAAAATCTTGTTCAGTTATGAACAATTTCATTCCAATTCTGCAGTGTGTATGCACAATGTATGTTTAAGCCACCCACCTCTTATTAAAGTAATTTTATCGTTTTAAAATAAGCATTGCTCAATCAATTGTATGTGTGTCCAAAGCACATGGTGGTTTATTTTAGCAGATGTAAATAGTCAACAATTCAATACATTAACATATTATAATACAGTACAGTACAGCACAGCCAATACCAAAAGTTACATACATACATACCGCTGCAATCGCTGCGCTTCCATGGGTCCCAATGGAACAGTGTATCTGTTAGATAACTGTGGTCAGAGTTGACTGAGAGCCAAAGGAAGCGCAGCTATATTATATACAGTACAGTGTTACACTTGAACAATAGAGATGACGTAGATTGTTTCTATAGGTCCAGACACAGGGTGGCTTCAGGGTAAACAGTTCATAGGCTGATTCAGTCTAAGGAATCCAAAGAAGGGGGTCGTCTCTCCAGGGGGTCTGCTCCTTTCATAGCCAGCATCATACAAAGGATTATTCCCTAATATCAATAACTAAAGTATGCAATGTGCGATCTCTTCACCGACTGCACCAGACAGCTGCTGATGATTAGGGGATCAATATGATATCAGGCATGACACCTTTCCTATAACCTAAACCTTTAATAACACTACAATGTACATATAATCACTATATATATATATATATATATATATATATATATATATATATATATTTATATATATAGACTAATAATAAACCAAATACTATCTGCTCCTGAATTACAGTGTAACAGAACCAATATGAAATTAAATAACTAAATGTTGTAATGCGAGTGTGTGCGTGCGTATTTTACCGTGCGAACGCACCCCGCCACGTAACACGTGGCGTACGGATCGCATATACATGGCTAAACAATATTAAACCAATATACTTTCGTTCATCCAATTATACGACTTCAACACTCTCCACGGTGCTTTTGCTAATAGGGTGGTCCTAACTCTAAACAATGAGAGTCCCATATATTTGGGCCATACATATGTGTTTTTAAATTGAGAGCCAACTTACCAAAGAGGTACCCCAGAAACCTCCAAATAGCAATCCAATGTCAGCACTCCCCCTCAGCTACTGACACCAACATGCCTCTCAGACAAATAAAGAAATGAAAGTTGCTCAATCAATTTATAGGCTATAGCAGGTGCGTGAAAGGGTGGGGTTATCCTAAAAGGAACAAACACACAAAAAGAGTTCCCCCAGCACACTGCTATAGCCAGCAACAGATCTGCTATTTCTACTGTAGATAAAAATGCATACTTGCCTACTTTCAGCAAGTGTAGTCCAGGAGAGGGGCGTAACTAGAGGGCAGGAGGGGGCGGGGTGTGACCAAACAAGTTATTTTGGCCCCGCCCCTGAGACGAAAATGCTGTTTTGTTGCGGTGGTGGGGCCAAAATGACGCGATTCACCACAAATCTCGTCATTAAGGCTAGGCAGTTGCGGGATGCTGGAGACTTGCCTGCTCTCCCGGGAGTCCATGAGACCGACCCGAATTTTGGGAGTCTCCCGGACATTCTGGGAGAGTTGGCAAGTATGACATATCGGCATACTGATCGGGTCTTTTTTTTTTTCTGTCGTTAGTGAATCGCTAATCATTACCTTTTCCTGCAGTGTGTACCCAGCTTTAGTCCTTTACTTCTCTGGTTATTAAATCTGGTGTAAAACAACAGATCTGCTTGAAATTTGAAACTGAGGGTCACACTAATAAGGTGATTTTTTTATATCACACTACATCCTTCTGAATCAATGATTTCAGTTGGAAGCATCTCAAGTCAAAAACGGTAGCATTTGCACCAGGCTCATGTCAGGAGTAAATGTGTATATTTACACCAGGGCCGGACTGGGACTAAAAATCAGCCCTGGCATTTCAAGCTACAGGCCCATCTCTGTTGATGAGCAGGACAAAACTTTGTGCCGCTGCGCAGCAGCTGCGCCGCCAGGGGCGTGCCCACATTATGTTGGGGGCGTGGTCAACATGGGGCATTGATACATACATTATAAGAAAACATTACATTTATCAGGCCCTCCCTATCATACCACACCCCACCCCAGAAACACATTACAACACCCCCAGCCCACTGCACTTATCTATGCTTCTGATGGTGCTAACATCCAGCAGGGTAGGAACTTCCTGTAGAGTGAGCAGGGAAGCACTTAGTCTCACAAGATTAATAAATCTCATGAGACTTAGAGCTCCTCGGCTTTCTCTGCAGGCTGTGTCCTATCCAGGAACTGGGAGTAGCTATCCGCTCCCTCCTGCTAACCAGAGCTGGATTAAGGCTCAGGGGGCCCTAGGCACTTTAGACAGGGGGACTCCTATCATGTAATATGGTTATTAGACACATTTTCAACAAATACACAGGCAATACTGAGAGCACTACTATTAGGTGCACACAGTTCTGCCTTCACAAGCAGTACAATGTGAAGCAGTACATAACTCCCAACTGTCCTTGTAGTCAGACCAAATCCTGACTAAGCGGGACAGTCACCCACCAAATTCAAGACAGTTGGCAGAATGTCCTGGTCTCTCTTACCTGTCTTGTCATTTTCTCCACTTGTGGCTGCTGGTGTCTTTAGATCAGTTGCAGCTTGTCTGGATCCTGGAATGTTGGGGGCCCTATTTGGAAAAAAAAATGGTTACATGAAATTTAGAAAACTCCAACCAGCAGCGGTGTTAAATCAATATAACACCCACGTTTTAAAATTAGGCCTTACTCCAGCCCCAACATTAAAATGATAGTATTCACATTTGATAAATACATCTATTTCCCTGCAACTAGCCCTGACATTAAATAGTATATACATTTAATAAATAGACCTATTTCCCTACAACCAGCCCCAACATTAAATTACTAGTATTCCCATTTAATAAATAAACCGCTTTCCCTCCCTCCAAACAACCCCAGCAGGAAATTAAATAGCATTTATATTTAATAAAAATAACCATTTCCCACAACCATCTCAGGCATTAAATAATTCATAATTTCATTTAATAAATATACCTAATTTTCCCCAAACAGCCCCACATTCACTTAATAGCACACATTCCAGTCATATGCACAGTTAGACAACACAGCAACTAATCCTCATCTTTCTCTTCTCTTTTCATCTTCAGGTATGTTCATCCATGCTGCTACTACTACTACTCTGATCATTATTCTGTGAATTTCATCCCTGCAATCTGTGTTTAAGTATGTTCATCCATGCTGCTACTACTACTACTCTGATCATTATTCTGTGAATTTCATCCCTGCAATCTGTGTTTAAGTATGTTCATCCATGCTGCTACTACTACTACTCTGATCATTATTCTGTGAATTTCATCCCTGCAATCTGTGTTTAAGTATGTTCATCCATGCTGCTACTACTACTACTCTGATCATTATTCTGTGAATTTCATCCCTGCAATCTGTGTTTAAGTATGTTCATCCATGCTGCTACTACTACTACTCTGATCATTATTCTGTGAATTTCATCCCTGCAATCTGTGTTTAAGTATGTTCATCCATGCTGCTACTACTACTACTCTGATCATTATTCTGTGAATTTCATCCCTGCAATCTGTGTTTAAGTATGTTCATCCATGCTGCTACTACTACTACTCTGATCATTATTCTGTGAATTTCATCCCTGCAATCTGTGTTTAAGTATGTTATAGGAAACTGTTATCTGTTTAAACTTAGGTTGGCACAGTCTTTTATTGCTGCCTAATTTATGATAGGTATCTGGCCTCTATCCTTTCCCACAAATGTTTTCTTTTCCTTTGATTAGCTGACCAATTAGCACATCTGTAGTGTATTCCTAAATTAGACTGACTACATCTTAGCTTCATTCTATGGGGAGACGTATGTGGGGTTAGACGTGTGTGATTTCTGCACTAAGTGGACGAAAATGCACAGTTAGACAACACAGTTGGACAAACATTGGACTACATTTGACTTGCTTTTACTCCCAGCAATAAGCAACATCTGCCACAGCCTATTTCTGCACTACTTGTCTATTTATATGGAATACTGCTAAGAGGTAATTCTTAAAATACCCTTGCTTTTTGCTTTTACCCCTTTTATCACAATGTTTCACAAATTGCTTTTCTTAGTCTCATTTCATGGCATGATCTTTAGGACTGTGTCATCTTTCACCCCTCCACCAACACACAAATTTGTTCATATTGCACCTGCATTACTCCACTCACCTCTATTTAACACCCATGAACTGTTGTCCTATTTATTATCTCTAACAAGTACAGCCTCCACCTGTCGCCAGAAAATAAAAGGCCACACATCTTACAATCCCCTTGCCTATCTTTCGCTCACTCTGCTTCTATTAGCTGGTGATATATCACCTAATCCAGGTCCCCCACACTCCTCACACACACATACATCAGAAAACTACCGTTCTATAGCAAACCTCAAACACATCACCTGTCTCCCCTCTCTTCCCAAGTCCTTTAAATGTGCCCTTTGGAATGCACGCTCTGTTTGTAACAAACTTACCTCCGTTCATGATCTCTTCCTCTCAAAAAACCTCAACCTTCTGGCAATAACAGAAACATGGCTTATGCAATCAGACACTGCCTCACCTGCAGCACTTTCACATGGTGGCCTCCATCTCACCCACACCTCCAGACCTGAAGGCAGACAAGGAGGTGGGGTTGGACTACTTCTCTCCCCACAGTGCACATACACAGTTCTACCAAATGTCCCATCACTCACGTTCACATCTTTTGAAGTACATGCTATTCGCATTTTTAATCCATTCTCCCTACGTGTTGCGGTGATCTATCGTCCCCCTGGAGCACACCAACAATTTATTGAGGATTTCTCTGCATGGCTCCCTCACTTCTTATCTTCAGACATCCCCACCATCATCATGGGTGACTTCAACATCCCCATTGATAACCCACCTTCCAAAGCTGCTTCCAAACTACTCTCTCTAACATCCTCACTTGACCTCTCCCAGTGGATTGAATCATCTACTCATAAGGATGGCCACTGCCTTGATCTTGTTTTCTCTAGACTATGCTCAGTTTCTAATTTTATTAATACACCCTTCCCCCTCTCGGATCATCACCTTATCAGCTACACTCTCACCCCCACTGCTCTAACCTCTCTACTGTCTGACTCAACCAAGCCTCCTCATACTCGTAGAAATCTTAATTCTATTAATCTTCAACAATTTTCCACCTCTCTCCAACACCTTCTCTCCCCTATCTCTACATTCTCATCCCCTGAGATGGCAGTACCTCATTTTCACCTAACCTTAGCAACGGCCCTTGATCAAGTGGCTCCAGCGACACTTCATACTACACGTCGACTTCGATGTCAACCGTGGCACACCAAAGCAACACGAAATCTTCAAAAACTGTCCCGTAAAGCAGAACGTCACTGGCGTAAATCTCGAAGCTCTAATGACTTCTTCACATATACTTCTGTCTACCACTCCTATCGAAATGCTCTGGACACTGCAAAACAAACATACTTTCAATCTCTTATCTATGCTCAGGCTTCTAACCCCAAACGCCTTTTCAATACATTTAATCATCTTCTCAATCCTCCCACCCCGAACCCTCCATCTACTATCAGTGCTCAGGATCTTGCTTCCTACTTCAAGGACAAGATTGACAAGATCAGACTAGAAATGGTATCCTCCTCCTCAACAAGCCATCAGCTCATTTCCTTCCCACTACCCTCTGACACCCTTTCTTCATTTGACCCCACAAATGAAGAGGAAATTTCTACGCTCTTCTTATCTTCCTACTCTACCTCCTGTCCTCTTGATCCTATTCCCTCGCAAATTGGTAGATCCCTGTCTTCTGTGCTCATTTCACCTCTAACTCAAATCTGTAATCTCTCACTCTCTACTGGCATCTTTCCATCACTATACAAGCATGCAGTGATTACTCCTATTCTAAAAAAACAAAACTCCGACCCAAACTCTCTCTCAAATTACCGTCCCATCTCTCAGCTCCCTTGCCCCTCCAAGCTTCTAGAGAGACTTGCCTACACTCGCCTCACACGCTTTCTTTCCGCAAACAACCTGTTGGATCCTCTTCAGTCTGGCTTTCGTTCTCAACACTCCACAGAGACTGCGCTGACCAAGGTTGTTAATGATCTGATCACTGCTAAGACTGAACGCCATTACTCTCTCCTAATTCTCCTTGATCTCTCGGCTGCATTTGACACCGTTGACCACTCTCTTCTCATACAAACACTGCAATCCCTAGGTCTTCAAGACACAGTTCTATCCTGGTTCTCATCTTACCTCTCTAATCGCTCTTTCACTGTTAATTTCTCTGGAGCCACCTCTGCTCCGCTTCCCCTATCAGTTGGAGTACCACAAGGCTCGGTGCTAGGTCCTCTGCTGTTCTCTATCTATACCGCTTCTCTTGGAAATCTAATAAGTTCCTTTGGCTTTCAGTATCATCTCTATGCGGATGATACCCAAATCTATCTATCCTCTCCTGATATCTCGACATCTGTGTTGTCCCGTGTAACTGACTGTCTTTCTGCCATTTCATCTTGGATGGCCTCTCGTCAACTCAAACTTAATCTTTCTAAAACAGAGTTAATAATATTCCCACCCGCCAACAAGAGCATACCTGACATTTCTATCTCTGTTGATAACATGACCATAAATCCCACCCCACAAGCTCGCTGCCTAGGTGTAATCCTTGATTCACGCCTATCCTTTGTTCCCCACATTGACTCTATATCTAAATCATGTTACATACATCTAAAGAACATTTCCAGAATCCGCACATATCTCACACAAGACACTGCTAAAACCTTAATTCATGCACTAATCATCTCCCGCATTGACTATTGCAATTCCCTCCTTACTGGTCTTCCCAAAAACAGACTCAAACCCCTAAAATCTATTTTACATGCTTCGGCAAGACTGATTTTCCTTGCAAATAGCTATTCCTCTGTTGAATCACTCTGTATGTCTCTACACTGGCTGCCTGTCTTCTACCGAATCCAATATAAAATACTTTTACTAACCTACAAGGCCATCAACAAAGCTGCACCAACATACATCTCCTCTCTTGTCTCAAAATATCTCCCAACTCGGCAACTCCGTTCTGCAAAAGATCTGCGTCTCTCATCCACCCTCATTACATCCTCCCATTCCCGGTTACAGGACTTTTTTCGGGCTGCACCCACTCTATGGAACTCTCTCCCTCGCACAATAAGACTCTCCTCTGTTCTACAAACTTTCAAGCGTTCTCTGAAAACCTACCTATTCAGACAAGCTTATAATATTCCTCAACCACCATCTTAACCTCACTACCTTTAGCCTGTTACACAATTTCACACAAGACAACTACCCCCGGAATAACATTGTTGTGTGACAGGATCATTTAGCTTATGAGTCACCCTACCTTTGCAGTCTGGCTGGGCCAAGATGCAAAATGTATACTTAACCTCATGTGTCAATCTCCCATTGTCCCATAGATTGTAAGCTTGCGAGCAGGGCCTTCTCACCTCTTTGTCTGTTTTACCCAGTTTGTTTATTAGTTTATTACGTTTGTCCCCAATTGTAAAGCGCTACGGAATATGTTGGCGCTATATAAATAAATGATGATGATGATGATATACTGTCCCCCCACACACATTACAGTCATATACTGTCCCCCCACACACATTATAGTCATATACTGTCCCCCCTCACACATTGTAGTCATATACTGTCCCCCCACACACAGTACAGTCATATACTGTCCCACACACACATTATAGTCATATACTGTCCCCCCACACACATTATAGTCATATACTGTCCCCCCTCACACATTATAGTCATATACTGTCCCCCCACACACATTACAGTCATATACTGTCCCCCCTCACACATTATAGTCATATACTGTCCCACACACACATTATAGTCATATATTGTCCCCCACACACATTATAGTCATATACTGTCCCCCCACACACATTATAGTCATATACTGTCCCCCACACAGATTAGCCATTTTTTATTTTCCCCCTCCTACAGCCATTGCCCCCCATGCAGACATTTTCACCCCCAATTCCCCCTGCAGCCATTCACACCCCCCCTTCCCCCTGCAGCCATTGTCACACACCCCCCTCTCCCCCTGCAGCCATTGTCACACACCCCCCCTTCCCCCTGCAGCCATTGTCACACAACCCCCCCTTCCCCCTGCAGCCATTGTCACACACCCCCCCTTCCCCTCTGCAGCCATTGTCACACACCCCCCCTTCCCCTCTGCAGCCATTGTCACACAACCCCCCTTCCCCCTGCAGCCATTGTCACACACCCCCTTCCCCTTTGCAGCCATTGTCACACACCCCCCTTCCCCTCTGCAGCCAATGTCACACACCCCCCTTCACCTCTGCAGCCATTGTCACACAACCCCGCTTCCCCTCTGCAGCCATTGTCATACACCCCCCCTTCCCCTGCAGACATTTTCAATCACTTCCTCCGTGTATTTTTACTCATTCCCCTCCCTTGCAGTACCTGTCATTATCCCCCGGACACACCAACTCACCTCAACAACCCCGCGCGCTCAACAGACTGACGGCTCCTAGGCGGCTGCGTGACGTCATGACGTCACATCGCGCAGCCGCGCGGAAGTTAAAAAAAAAAGAAAAAGAAAAAGCTGCAGGACATGAAGCGCAGGGACCGGACCGGCCCATACAGCCATCGGCCCTTCTGGCAAATGCCAGAAGTGCCAGATGGCCAGTCCGGCCCTGATTTACACCCACAATACCATAAAAATAGCATATAGAAAGCATAGTTGTAGCAAAGCGATTTGGCTAAAGTCGCATTATCCTATTGTACACAATTTATTAATGTAATGAAGTGTCATATACACGGTGGCTAAGTGGTTAACACTTCTGCCTCACAACGCTGAGGTCATGAGTTCAATTCTCGACCATGGCCTTATCTGTGTGGAGTTTGCATGTTCTCCCTGTGTTTGCGTGGGTTTCCTCCGGGTGCTCCGGTTTCCTTTCACATTCCAAAAACATACTAGTAGGTTAATTGGCTGCTATCAAAATTGACCCTAGTGTCTCTCTCTCTGTCTGTTAGCAAATTTAGACTGTAAGCTCCAATGGCGCAGGGACTGATGTGAATGAGTTCTCTGTACATCGCTGCGGAATCAGTGGTGCTATATAAATAAATGGTGATGATGATGATAGTATCTAGACAGTTATAAATAAATGTAAAAGCCTCATTTTCAATATAGAATCTATTTAAATACAAACACAAATTTAATTTAATTAAATAGAAACATATGCAACCTCATTCATCAAGGAATGCAAAGTGAACGCCATTTACGTTTTTTTTAAACTGGACATAAATTGTACACAGGTACGCCTGTATGCAAGTACAAGTTTTCCTGCAGAAATGTTTCTAGCTGAGTACTGGTACGCTCTGTCTATATGGCATTTGCTGTATGCAGACAGACACAGCACACTGCAGGCTACATAGAAAGCATATGTGTGATAAAGTCCCACTGTAATGCACAAGTAAAAAAAAATATTGCATACATTAACATCTGTTAATAATATAATCTTTAATCTTTTTTTGCAGGAAATACATAGGCTATATCAGGATATTCTTAATGCCTATTGCACATAAAATGCATTTTTACAGTTTCTCTTAGTTGCAAACACACGTTCTGGCATGCATACGTGTCATTATTATCAATCAGCACTTACACCTGCCCTGTAGTAGTGCAAGTGATGCGGCTAAAAATCGCGTACCTAAGACATGCCCAGAGCTTAATTCAAATGGATGTGCATCGGTCAATATTGGCACACCTTTACTGTACACTGCCTACCTGCATACGCCCCATCCCACCATTTTTCCACCCTTCAAATAGTAGGCTGTGTGGAAGTGTCATCGAAGATGAATTGCATGCACTTGCATTTACTGGTGTATAGTTCATATCTGTGTATGCGCAGAATATGGCACATATCGGGATTTATGTTCCTTAATGGATCATGCTCATGGTATTTTCCTTTTTAAAAATCAAATGGGAGTCTTCTTTTCTATAGTAGTCCAAATAGTAATATATGTGCAAATGTGTGTAACTGAGATTTCTGCATTTTTATGTACAAGTAGAAATAACATCTCTTTTACTGGTTACCAGCAGTGTGCTGGGGAATTTTGATCTGTATTTGCTCCTTTCAGGAAAATGCCACACTTTAAAGCACCTGCTGTTAACCTATAAATTGATTGAGCATCATTTCTTTCTCTATTGTTTGTCTGAGAGGTATGCTCTGGTATCAGTAGCTGATGTGGAGTGCTGGTGCTATACTGCCATTTGGAGGCTCTTGGGGTATCTCTTGGTAAGGTAGATCTCAATTTAAAAACACATGACCCAAAAATAGGGACTTTTCTACTTTATTGTTTAGTGTTAGGACCACCCTATTAGAAGAAGTGCCGTGATGTGGTGGGTGGCTTATCTTGCATTTGCAAATGTGTGTAACTGAGAATTCTGCATTTTTATGTACAAGTAGAATTAGCGACTCTTTTACTGGTTAGCAGCGATGTTCTGGAGGATTTTTCTCTGTGTTTGCTGTTTCCAATTTGTGTATGCAGAGGCAAGTCAACAATACCCTAAAATATATATACGTATAAATCGGTGTATGTTTGTGCATTTTTGCATTTTAGGTGCACATGTGCAGTATGCAGTTACTTCCAAATCTACTCATTATGGGTGATCTAGAATGATGTTGGGAAAACATGGGTCACACTTGGGTTGCGCAGACCCAAGTGTTTTGTTTTTGGTTCTAAAGCCATCTTTGTGTTTTGGTTTTGTTTTTTGATCTGGATTTCATTTAAAAAAAATGTGAAAAACAGCTAAAAGCATGTGATTTTGAGCTGTTTTGCTCCCACATTAGTAGTTATAGCATTAACATTTATTTTCTAATGATCTCTACACAACTGTCAAAAATGTCACCAATTTGACAAAAGGCTGCAACAAGCTGACAGGCTAAAATTATTGACTGAGCAGTTTAATAAAATATACATTCCTTATGAAACATAGTGACACATCAGTGGCAGACAGGATGACAGTTTAATAAAGTAATGGACACCTTTGAAACATAAAGGCAGAGCACTGGCTGATAGCTTGGTAGTTTTAGAAAAGAAGGTATCCCTTGTTAGGTCCATTCAACAATTTAAATGGTTTGAGAAAATTGCTGAAGCAAATAAAGTGTGGAATTCTATCTTGTTACTACCTCTTACTGGGTGTGATACATACAGGGGCAGGCTGGGCTGGAGGGGTAGGGCGGCATCTTCCCCCTGGGCCGGTCCCATTGTGGACTATCTTGGGCTGGGTCACTGGGCCACCTGATTTTTTTCCCTTTAAAATGTTGCTAAAAGGTTGCTGAGCAGAGTCTTGACCCCCAGACTAAAATTTGTCAGCCTCCCCTGAATATATATGTTTGACAGTTACATGATCAACATTTATTTGGTCGTCACCATAATATAGACAGAATTGTAAAGTCGACAATAAATACATCGACAATATTATTAGCTTAACAATTGAAATGTAGAAAAAATAATTAGGTTGACAATTTGAATTTAGACAGTATTATTAGGCCAAAAGTTCAAATTTAGACATTATTATTAGATTGACAATAGTATCCTTAAGCCTATGCTAAACCCTATGCCTTTCCCTAACCCTATCCGCAACCCTATCTATATAACATCTACATTCAAATTGTTTACCAAATAAAACTGTATACATTTGATTTGTTGACTTAATAATACTGTAGACATTTGAATTGTTGACCTTCTGTTGTCGAATTCCTGAATGTCAACCAAATGAATGTCTAGCCGTCGACCGCATACCTCTGGAAATGTGAGAATGAGTAGTAATAATGGTGATTTAGACATAGAAATTGAGGATGCTAGTTTGGAACTTTGGAGCTAATGTGCAACAGTATGAGGGGCACAATTGTGGATATGAAATTGTTACAATGTGTTGTACTTGATAAGATAATGAGGAGAATAATGTATGTGTCCAAATAAGTCAGTCACCAGTAGTACCACCTTATGCCCATGATAAGCGCATTATCATACCTGTATAAAAGACCAAAAAATCCACCTCTTGCTTGTGGAAACATTTTTATCCCAACCCAAACAACATTTGTCAAGTCATCTGTAGAGTTTGTGATGCCACAATAAGTAGAGATAGGCGCCTCCTCCCTTCATCATCATTATCATTTATTTATATAGCGCCAGCAAATTCCATAGCGCTTTATGATTGGAAACAAACACAGTAATAAATCAATACTGGGTAATATAGACAGACAGAGAAGTAGCGTACAATCTATTTGCTACTTCATTTGCAGTGAGTTCATTCAAGTAGTTTACAAAAGATGAAAAATCCTGTATAGTAACAAGCGGTTCAGCATCAGCTAGCAGCAGAATGGATAGACACCTCAACCAATCCTCGCCGTTAACACCTTTACCATGAACCTCCTCACTATTAGTGAATAGCCCAGCATCCAATTTTCAAATGCAAACTGACTCCCTTAATGCAATCCATGATACCCAAGAGGCATCTTTGCACACTCGGCTGCTGCTGCTGGGGGTGAAACTTTTATACAGAAGGTGACCAAGAAGAGTAAGCAAAGTTTTAAACAACAATTGTCTGTGAAGCAAATGTTTGCAAGTATGACAGCCAGCATCCTGTTGCACAGCTATTACAGCTATGCTAGCACTGAATATACATCCAATTTCCGCCATCAATGCATCAGGTTTAGCAAATTAGTTGAGATCATGTGTCCATACAACCTAAAATCCATCTTGATTCCATTTCTCCCGAACAGCAATTCCACAGCGTACTGGAAGGTTATACAAATAGTCATTCAGTCCCTAGAAAATGCCATTATTCTGACTATCCACTTAATTACGGATATGTGGACAAGCAGCACTGGCCAAACAAAAGACTACATGACCATGACTGCCTACTTGGTAGGTGTATCACCTTCAGCAGCAGCAGCAGCACCTGTAGCATCATCATGATCCTCCCCATCCTTTCAGCAAGGTAGTGGTAGCACACAATGCTAGGTGATTCACAGCACCCTGTCTTTTGACCGCTTATTAGTACAGATAGTGCCCCTCACACAATTGCTTTCAGATTTAAACACTTGGGATTTTAAAAGCAAAATATAATTTTGGCGGGGAAGAGGGGAGGGAGCTGCTTACAGTCAACCTGCTTTTTGTCCACTAAATAGTTTAGATGTCACTGATACTGTCTCTCACACAATTGTATTGAGATTTAAATACTTTGATTTTAAACGCAAGGAAGAATATTTTTGTCCACTCCTAATAAGTTTCCTAATATACTATTACAATTAGTAGACATTGCTTGTCTGCTCTTCACTCTCTCAAACCCAATTTATTAGCTCACATTTCCAGCAGACTGATCTGTCATTGTAATTAACATAATTTAAAATAACTGTTAAAATCTGTACAGTAAAATCAAAGCTATTTCAATATAGATTGCCTCTTTCACCCTATCCAACACTCTACAACTCACTTTATGAGCACACAATTGCAGAAAACATCCTACCTACTATATATATATAGAAGATATCAATCCAAAACTCGCAGGATCCGCTATTTTACCGTAAATAAAGTTTTGCCTCATTTTCAGATCTGTCTGATTTCTCCAAATCAGTACTCATTTTTAGCGAAAAGTAAGTCTGGTCATCCTAGAAGATTTAATCACAGATGTTAACATCACAGAGGAAAGGATTCGCATTTAAGATTATGAGTTGGTGGCGAAACTTTTAAAAAAGGTCAAAGTTGAATAAGCCAATCAAACAGCTTATAACAAGTACTGAGTTGGGTAAGAAAAACAACAAATCAAATAGATTTTTTTCTTACATATGAAATGTCTCTTTTCTTCGCTGTTTTATTACATGGCTGGCTAATAATGTTTAAGGTTAAACTGTGTTTTGTAGTCTGTGACTTCGTTATTTGATTAAGGTTTTTTCCTGATATTTTATATTCAATTTAATTTCATTTGGATTTGCCAAACAACTCTATGTGATTCTTTCATAATATCAAATACACGTGCTGGTAATTGTCGAGGCTGCAGCTAATTCTTTGTAGCATTCAAAGTGACATTAACTTTCAACAGGATTTACATATATTTCGCTTTACGTCTGCATCAGCTGGCAATTAAAATTTAAATTGTTGAACATGCAGCAGGCCGTAGACTAAGTAATATTTAATAGCATTAACAATGCACTTCCCAATTGGCCTCTGATTCTTTTTACAGGCTCATCAATCCGCGAGCATTACACTATCTTAACATTTTGTATTCTGTAAATGGTATTTAAGGAAATTGGTATTTTATTAGCAAAATTTAGCACTGCATTAGTCTGCAGCTCTATGATAATTAATTAAATCACTGCTACTTTAAAATGTGTTTTGTTCATGCATACAATAATGAAATAGATACTAAGGAGATTATTTACAGAATGGTAGCTCCGCACCGCACAGTGGTGTGCCTGGATTTGCGCACGTACTCTTTCTGATCCATGGGTTTCTGGAATATCATGGTTGCATTTGTGAAGGAGCAGAAATATGTATAAGATGGGGGGAGAAGTTAGGTGAAGTATTCTTAGTGAAATGCACAATGACATTTCGTTATGTGGAGCAAGATAATTGTAATGAGACGAAGGGGTGGATGTGATGTTTCTACCCATGCAAAGCAATTCCCAATTAGCAATAGGAATTTAACCTATCACCAGCTCAGAGCTGGCTAAGATCAGTTTTCGCACCATTTTAATGAGGCCAAACAGTTCCCCTGTACTGATGTCCAGTGCACCATGTAAAATACAAAATAAAAACAGGCAGCACCCCAACCCAATCCTCAACAAGCTCCAGTGCTAGGTAGCTTGGGCTAGTTTCTACTGTAAAAGGGTTTCCCTGCCATAGTCAATAGTAGCCCCAGCCTGTTCAGTTATGGTGCTTCTACACTTCTACACAGGGGGTAGCAACATAATGTACCCCTTTCCAGAGGCTACCCGAACCATGATAAAAAGTACTGGAGCTCTTTCTCAAATCCTAATCATCTGGGGCCGAGATAATTAACACTGCAAAGAACCAAATATAATGGACAGTTGTGCTTAAGAACATTTAATATAAACTTTAATTCAATACAAAAACTTACAAGTTAATTAATTATATATTTTATTCTTATTCTTGATCAATCATAGCCCAGATGTAAAAAAAAATACCCATAACAAATACCACCCGCACATTACAACTTACAGACACAATATTAGAGCAGACAAAAAAAAACAAAAAACAGATACTATACTTCTTTTTTTATGTGTGCGTACCTGTGTGTGACAGAGGGGAGCCCAATGCAAATTTTTGCACCTGGGCAGCCTCTTCCTACAACTGCCTTAACAAAATCACCATTTAAAAGCGCCACTCACTTACCCTGATTTTGCAACTTGAGCTGCCATATTCACAAAAGTGGGGGTCTTATAATTTAAAAGAGGGAGATGTATTTAAAATCACTTAAACACTTGGCACAGACATTACAAGATCTAATGATGCCTTTTAACCTTTGGCCAGAAGTATTTCCAAACATTATTAACAAAATTTTTCTTGATTTTCTATAACAATTTGTTTTAAGACTTTTGCCTCAGTTACCTTTTTTCAGCATTCTAACCCTTCTCACCACATCTTCCTGAAAGTGTATGCCTCTGCAGAATGTCTCAACAACTGCTCATTAATTTTGCTGAGTACTCTTTCTGATTTAATTCATTGTTAAACTATTGTCCTGGCTTGAAAAATATTAAGACAGATGCTTTATCGATTTTGTTGTCTCAAAGTCTATCTCCTTGTGTCAGACTCCTCCTGGGTGTCATGCAGGAGGAGTAGAATAATTATACTTGCTGGTATTAGCGCTACTGAATATGGAGACACGAGTGTCTAAAGCGCCTCTGGTCTCCGCCAGGAAAACCCAGCTAGGGTGTTTGGATTTCGACATTAGGAAAGTGCAGGTCACTAACCTCCAAAACAGTAACTAGCAAAAGCAGAAGGAGAAGAGTGGTAAGGTGATCTGGGTCAGAATCTGGTGGGCAATCCAGTACCATGCAGAATCCGAAATGAGAGTCAATGAGCCATGGGTCAAATACCAGGTGGAGAACTCAGGAGCTGAAGGGTTAACCAAAAGTGAAGTCCAGGAGGAAGCCAAGGTCAAGGCCACAAATTCAAATAGAATCAGTAGACAGAAGAGGAACGCAGGAGCACAGGTGGTGAGACCTAATACTCCGGCACCCTAGAGGTGCCAGAGCCTTCCTTAAATAGGAATGAGACAGGCCTGACCACCAACATTGAACTCAAGAAGCATCCGGTGGCCTAGCAAGCATTCATCTTCAAAGTGCCGGGTAAGAAGGAGAAGGGGAGCATCCCGTTGCTAGGCAGCATGACGCACTCGGTGGCAGAGACAAGTGACCATTGCCAGCACACAGAAGAAGCACAGGGACTGTGCCTGACCGTACCCCCTCCCCTCCCTCTTTGGGCTAAACCCCTTCCAATGGGCCAAAAAACTGAGGTTGAACCTTGAAAGATGGTAAGCCAGAATGTGACTAATCTTGTATTCATTAACAGAAGTGGTTGGGATGGGAGAAAGATAAAATGGTTCACGGAAAAACTCATTAAGTACAAGAGGTTTAAGTAAGGATATATGAAAGGAATTATATATGTTAAGAGAGGGAGGGAGAAGAAGCTTGTAGGTTACAGGCCGGTTCATCGGCCGTTGTAAAAGGGCCGATGAACCGTGAGGCAAACTTTAGAAAAGGGGCTCAAAGTTTCAAGTTGCGGGTGGTTAGCCAAACAATATCCCCAATATGAAGAACAAGGAAGATTTTTCGGCGACGCTCTGCGGCAAGTTTATAGTGAGAGGAAGACTCCATGAGCTTGTTTTTAGTTAAAGTCCAGATGCAAGAGAACCAGTGTATCTTCGCCAGGAACAGAAGAACCAGAACTAGGGGTGAGAGCAGGAGCACAGGATCTTGACTTAAAATGATGAAAAAGGGAGAGTGTCACGGGCACTAGGAGTCTTTACCCAGGGATCACCAGGTGATGGGCTTACCAGAGCAGTATAGATGGTAATATGATACTCTGGTAGCGGGGTGATCACGGAACAGGAGACAGCAGATGATAGAGATGCTCGTGGAAAGTCTATGACTAGCAGCACTGGTAATATAGAGGTAGTAGTACACGAGGAACTGCATGGACAAGGAAACGTGAGGGTAGTCAGTGGTCTGCGGTAGCAAGTTGTACCACTGCTATAGTGAGGAGGAATGTCCAGCAGCAACGAGGAGGTGATGAGAGTCAGCGGTCTGCGGATAGCAAGTTGTACCGCTGTCTAGGTGAAGGAATGGAATCCAGGCGGAGGTATCTGGGAAGTCAGTGGTCTGCGTTAGCAAGTTGTACCACTGCTATGTGTAAGGATACTGGAACAGGTGACTCAGGAAACAGGGATCAGTGGTCTGCCTCTAGCAAGTTGTACCACTGAATATATATGTGAGGAGGAGCACGGGGAGAGACTGCAATACAGAGTATACACGGGCACACTGAACTTGATCCCACGATGATATGCACAATATAGTAATGACTGAACAGCACTGCACAATAATACAAGTCACAGGAACTATCCGGGCAAAAGATAACACAGTCAATGATGGCAATAGTATCAGCGGATAGTAAACTCCAGAGGAGAACAACTCAGTCCAGCAAGATATGCAATACACCAGCACAGTCAATGAGAAGTATGCATACCGTGGTTCAGGAGCAGGCTGTCAGACAGGAGTGCAGAGATACCTGAACGGCTGGAGGCCGGCAGGATGCGAAGTCCCAGGAGGGTGAAAGCGGTAATCAAGTAGGTGCAGCACACGGGTAGGTAGACCAGCAGGGATAGCAACAAATACTCAGGAAGCAGTAGTATGTAGAACTGGACTCCTGGAGAACCCTGAAGAGTAGAGATGGTCTAGACGAGATGAAAGCAGCGAGGCGTAGATCCGATGCAGACTGGCGAGTTGACACCGACAGGAACACTGAGAAGCACGGAGAGCGGATCAGCTGCTGCAGACACGAGTAGAACTGAGGGGTAGCAGCCAGCAGGACTCTGCAGGTACACGGAGGTAGCAGATAGAAATCAGCAGGTGCAGTCACGATGAAACACGGGAGAGTAGAGCTGAGCTGGAACTGTTGAGCACGGAGAGCAGCAGATAGGAATCAGCTGGTGCAGTCTCGATGAAACACAGGAGAGTTGAAGTGAGCTGAAGACTGTAGTGCACGGAGGCAGCGGATAGGAATCAGCTAATACAGTCACGATGAAACACAGGAGAGTTGAAGTGAGCTGAAGACTGTAGTGCACGGAGGCAGCGGATAGGAATCAGCTAATACAGTCACGATGAGACACTGGAGCGTGGAAGTGGTCTGGAAACCACAGGAGAGTTGAAGTGGTCTAGAAACCACAGGAATCAGCTGAGCTGAATACACGAGGAAACACAGGAACACCTTCAGAGGCTCATGGGGAATGAGACTCTAAGATCAGGCAACGAGGTATGGAACTCAGGTGCTTTAAATAGGGAGTGTTGCCTGATCAGCCAATTAACTAAAAGGAACAGGTACTGAAGGTTTGAAAGGGCTGCGCATGCGCAGACCCTCAGGATGGTGGACGGCCACGGTTCCTAAACATACGGGAAGAAGCACTCACAGTCTGGTGAGTGACAGAGAGGAACCAGAGGATTCGTCGTGGATGTGCTTATTGTGAGAAAATTCTGCCCAAGGTAGCAGGTTGCACCAATCCAACTAATTCTCAGAAGCATAACAGCGTAGAAATGTGTACAGATGTTGATTGACCCATTCCATTTGTCCATTAGTTTGTGGATGATATCCTGAGAAAAATTTCATGTCCATTCCTAGGTTCTTACAAAATGCTTTCCAAAAGCAAGACAGAAATTGGATCCCTGGGTCGGAAATAATCTCTTGTGGGCTTCCGTGAAGCCTAAAGATCTCTTTGATAAAGAGTGAAGCTAATTCTGGAGCGGACGGTAGACCTTTATGATCCACCACCACCAAGATGCTGTTATGGCCATAGCTAACTGGTAGATCAGTAATGAAATCCATAGAGATGCCGGACCACGGCCTATCTGGGATGGGAAGAGGATGAAGCAAACCAAGGGATGGATGTCTAGGAGCTTTATGTCGAGCACCAATGTCACAAGCTGACACAAAATTGTGAACGTCCCGCAGAAGGGTTGGCCACCAATAGAGAGAGAGGGGAGAGGGTCTTCTTAGTTCTGGGATAGCCCTAAAATTTGCCATTATGTGCTCAACATAAGACTTTCACACGAAGGTGCAGTTTCAAGTAAGAGCATCCTCATTTTTGTTTGTGTAACCACCACAATATTGATTAGGTTGACAATGGGCTGCGGTCCCAGAGTCACTATGAGATTAATCTCATCAAAGGAGCGAGAAAGAGCGTCAGCTTTGAGAGTTTCTGCCACCGGGACTATAGGTGAGGGTAAAATCAAACCGAAATAGGAAGGAGTGCTTGGCGAGGGTTCAGGCATTGTGCATTGCGTTTATAGATGAAGTTCTTGTGAACAGTGTAGATAGTCAATTCGGCACCTTTGAGCAGATGTCACCACTCCTGCAAAGCGGATTTGATAATTAGTAGCCCCTTATCGCCGATCCCGTAATTTCTTTCACTGGATGAGAATTTCCTGGAGAAGAACCCACAAGGGTGTTTTTTCCAGGAGAGGATTCTTGGGAAAGAATGGCTCAGATACCTACAGAAGAGGGATCTACCTCAAGGAAAAAATGTTTGCATTGATCTGGTTGTCTCAAGACCGGAGCAGAAGAGAAGGCTGTGATGGCCTCAGGAGACCAACAGCTGGAATTAGCAGTTGGCAATAAGTGCGCTGATGGTGGAAAAGTTCTGGATAAATTGTCGATAGTTGTTTGCAAAACCAATAAATCGTTCGATCGCCTTGAGACCTTGGGGTCGTGACCTGTTGACAATAGCTGTGACTTTCTCAGGATCCATTTGTGAACTGGAACCTGAGACTAAATATCCCAGGAAAGGAACTTGGGTAACATGAAACAGGCACTTCTCAAGCTTACAATACAGGTGATGTTGACGATGATGGGAAAGTATCTCCATAGTATGGGAATGAAAGGAAGATAGGTCTTGAGAGATCAAAATATCATCAAGGTACACCACCACAGACTGGTATAGAAGTTCTCGAAATATCTCATTAACAAAGGCCTGAAAAACTGCTGGGGTATTGTTCCAAATTTTCAGTAATATATTGGGACATGGCTTTGGTTTTTGGAATGAGAGGATAGAGGTCAATTGGGCAGTCCCACAGGCGGTGAGGAGGCAGGCAGTGAGGAGGCAGTCTCTTCAAAGCAGTTTTGATCAATACATTTTGGAAAGAAGCAAAAACTGCCAGCAAGGTAGATTCCGGAGAAGTGATAAGACAAGAGGTGGCAGGCTCGTTGACCTTTACATGTTTCAAGCATTGTTTATGGAACTATGGTCCACAAGAGATAACTTGAGCGTGGTGCCAGTCAAATTAAGGTGCATGGGTTCTAAGCCAAGGGAGTCCCAAGATGATGGGATTAATGGACTGAGGCAATACCAGGAAGGTGATCAGCTCCGACTGCAAGGCTCCTACCAGCAGCCGAACGGGAGGGGTAACACTGGAAATGGAGCCATTGGACATACGGTTTCCTTCCTTAAATAGGGAGGAGACAGGCCTGACTGGCCACAGCAGATTTGGCTGGTCAGGGCGTCCCTGACTGCCAACATTTCTTATTAACTTATTAATCAAGGAGATTTTTCAAGCAATATTTTCAGACTGTTGGGTATGATTTGTAACTACACTTAAGAAACCATTTGGAATTTATATTGGGCCTCCTTAGAGGAGGCTGGGTGCTGAGACACAAACAAAAATGATTTCAAAGACTAGAACTTAGGAAAATAATGGAGGAAAGGACAAAGTTACAAGTTCAGATGTAACATGTTGGAACAATAAGCACCCTCCAACTTGTAAAATGAAATGCAGATGCTGTGACCTTATCTTGAGGAAACAGCAAATTGTCAAGCTATAGCAAGGGTTGCTATAACTTGACATTAAATAGGTATTCTGGATCTTCGGAAGGAGTCTCTGGAAAGGATATCCACCTTGGCATTTCATGAGTCCCAATGAAAGGTGACAATAAAATTGAAGTGGTCATTTGGTTTTCCAGAGTGTAACCATTTGGCAGTTTGGAGACACTCCAAATTTTCATGAACCATGAAGACAATAATAGGGATTTGAGCTCCTCAAGATGTTTCCGCTTCATGAAAGCTAAGCAGATAGCCAAAATAGCATGTTTCCCCACTGTTAGTAGAAGTTTCTTAGCGTAAAGGCACAGGGATACATAATCATAATAATCTTTTCCCTGTTTATGAAACAACTTTCACAGCTTTGTCAGATGAATTTATTCCCACAATGAAAGGGAGAATTGTATCAGTCTGAATAAAAACAGGTACTGAGAGAAAAAAACTGCCTTTAAGATGGTAAAAGCTTGTTGAGCAGAGATGGATCAGATTAAGAGGACATGTTTGTGGGTTAAACGGTGTTCCAATACTCGTTCTAACTAGAGGTTCATTCAGAACAGAAGGGGCATATCACCCGTGCAACATCCTCCTTCCGCAGTTACTGAGCTTACCATGTTCCACCAACCGTGACTACCTGAGATCTACCTTTAAAGTATTTAGATGATGTCACACATTTCTGAGACTTTATAATAATTGACAGCGGGTACCAAATACGAATCATAATTTTTTTAGATACGTATAAAAATAGTCAGGTTCTGGGCGCTTGTAAAGCAAAGATATATCAATTTAATATGGATAGGTCCACAATACGCTCCGGCCGGAACGAGACAGCTTAGATGTGTTAAACAATAAACATGCATCAATTGACACTGACGAAAACAATGATAATGGTAAAAAACACAACAAACTCTGTGTGATTGCAAATATGGTTAGAGTGCACTTGCAAGCTACTAAAATATGCAATGACAATTGATATGAACCGCAAAAAGAAAATGTAAGGAAATATAATGTCCAGAGTTGTAAATCAAAATGTTGGTGATGATGAAAAGTGCAAGCAAAAATGAAATTGGTAGCCGTTACTCACATGAAGCAGGGATGTCTGGCTGTCTATAATGCAGACAGGCACTTAGTAGCGGTCCCAGAGTCTGTGCTGATGAGGTTAGATATAACGTTGATTTCAATGTTAAAAAGCACCCAGCTGAATGCCAATTATTGAAACAAGAACGAAGAAGAAAGTTCTTCTAGTTCCTAAAAGGAAATCCCCTCCTTCTTGTTGAAAGAAAAAATGATCCCGCTCAAATAGCATGTGCACGCTGCGGGATATCTCCGTGTTGAGATTAAATGTATAGATATCAAAATGCCTCCAATAATGGACAGGTACCCAGCAGAATATAGGTGGTGATGATCCAAATGTAGTCCTCCTAATCCACAAACGTAGTCTCTCTCTTTCTCATAAAGTTGAGGCTAAACAGGGGAAGCGGTAGTGCCGCTGCGGATGAGCGCATACTTGCTACAGGCTGGTCTCCGATGTGGATGTCTGTATATGGTAATGTAAGATGCTAGCATGCTAGTAAGTTGAATAAAACTGAGTTGAGGGACAGTCTCCAACGCGTTTCGCCCGGTGGCAATGGCCAGTGGGCTTCCTCAGGGATAGTAATGTCCAACTGGTCTTCCTAGCCAGTTTTTAAAGAGATCCGGATGTGCCAATCAGCCAAGAGGCAATAGAGTAATTAAGTAATTAGCGAATAAATATGAGTACTGGTGATTGCACAACAATCCAACAGGCATGATGGAAAAAAACAATAAAAGAAAACAATAGTGCACTAGTTGCAAAACAAAAAGGGAGCTTGTTTGAACATATATAGAAAAATACATATAAATAGATCTGGTTGCATAAATATTAATGGGTGATGTACATGGTATATATATGAAATGAACAAAAATAAATAAATAAATAAAATAAATAAATAAATAAATAAATAATAAAAAAAAATATATATAAAAATAAAATAAAATAAATATGAAAATAAAAAAAATTAAAAAATATATAATAATAATAATAAAAAATAAAAATAAAAAAAAATATAAAATAAAATAAAATAAAAATAAAATTAAAAATAAGTATAAGTATAAAAATAAAAATAAAGTGGGAATATGGTATAGCTGGCATATTATTCCCATTGTATCAATGTGTATAAGGACAAATATAGTGGATATATTATGAGTGGAGAAAATAACCCAGGTCAAAATCCACATTCAATCCTTTTGGGATCAGGTTTTTAAGATTAAAAATCCATCTCGCCTCTTCTTTTGAAATGAGGGAAATGAAATCTCCACCTCTCCAAGGTTTATGAACTTTACATATTCCTAAAAACTGAAGTTTAGTGTGGTCGTGGTTATGATGTTTAAGAAAATGAGATGATACGGTATGGTTATCTAACTGATTGGTGATGTTGCGAAGGTGCTCTGAAATTCTAACATGAAGTTTCCGGATAGTACGCCCTACATATTGTAGTCCACACGGGCACTCCAACAGATAAACCACACCCATAGTATCACAGGTGATTTTGGTTTTGATCTGAAAGGAGTCACCTGTGGTATGAGAGTGGAAGTTGGTGATGGGCTTTGTTCCCTTATGATTTATAGTTTTGCAGGCATGGCACCTATTGCAATAATAAAAGCCCCCACTTTTCTCTTCCAGCCAACTCTGTTGGCATTTTTCTGCAGTTGTTTTTGGAATACAGCACTTGACGAGCTTAGTGTTAAGCGAATCTGATTTTCTATAAATGATCCTTGGATGTCCGGGAAGGATGTTCTTCAGATGCTCATCCATGCGTAATATGTGCCAATGCTTCCTTACAATTCTTTCGAGTTCTTTATGATTGGAATTGTATTTTGTGATGAGGGCCGGTGGTAAAGGATTTGACATGTCCTTATTTACTTTTTTTACTTTTTAATTTTTTTAGAGCCCCGTAATCAATGCAGAATCATAAGGATCCATCATTTCTAGGCTGGCAGAAATTTCCACCCAGGGAAAACTAAAATGTGTGAGGACTAGTTAGAAAAGTTACAAAAACATATATGCAAAGAAACCTCTGAAAAGAATCAGAGCCAATTATTGAAAGTCCAAAACTAAAGAGGGGAAACTTAAAGAAAACATTTACAAAAGTAAATATGGATAAATTCCAAACAAATTTTCCGTGAACAGTTTCCAAATTTGGGATGTGGACATGCACTTATGTTTTGTGCAGATGGACGAATGAGTGCATTTGCACATAGAGAATAGCCCCCATGTTTTTCACTTTTTTAAAAGCCCTTTAATGTCTCTTGACTTGAGAGGTTTCCAGGCAGCTGAAATTCCTCCTAACCATGCCAGTGCTACACCCTTACACAAAACACAACACTAGCGTTTCAATGGGGAATATAGAGATTTGACTCGTGCAAACCTATCTTTGCAAACCATAATTGTGATTTTAACAACTTTTTAGAATAAGTCCTGCTGCTCAGAAAGAGGCTTGGTGCAGATCCGTAGTATATCAGAAATACACTGTTATCAATTGTAACCATTGAGTGCTGCAAATAATAAATTACAAACTTGAACAATTTCCTTCTGAAAATGTTTTTCTTAGAGGCACAATTTCAGAAAACATTGAAGCCATTACTTATTTACAATTTTGTTTCAGAAAAATATTAATAAAATTAACTTGACCCACTCTTGTGTGAATATTTAAAATCCCAAAAGTTCTGTATTGTTGTCTGTATACAGCTGGGCTTAAGATATGGAGCATTTTGCCATTGGAACACATTTTAGTCAAACTGTATTTTTGTGCTTCATTGAATCTTCACTTAGAATTTAGACTTGAAGGTCAATTGCAGTTAGAATTTTTTAATTTTGCTGCATATGTAATGTGTACCTGTTGCCTGCACAGTGGAGGAAGCCATTTTGTGAAATGAACCGATAGTTAGCCTACCAATGTACTAGGAACTAGTAACATCACTGAAACATGAGACATTTTATGGCTGAATTGATCAACTACTGTAAGCTAATGCAAACAGTTAGAGCCAGTGACGAATTTCATACTAATTGTTAGGTTTTTTATTATTATTATTATTATTAATTTTTATTTATAGGGCGCCACAAGATATCCGTAGTGCCGTACAAGGACAAACAATGGCACAGTACAAGGTGAAACAGCACAGTACAAGTAACAGTAAGCACTATAACTCTGGGGGCTCAGGCACAGCATGAAAGAGAGGGAGGGAGGGGAAAAGTGAGTATAGGCAGGTAACTATGGCCCAAGAGGGTGGGCACGGATGACAGGTTGAGAGTCACTGAGGGGAGTGGAGAGATGCGAGAGGAGACAGAGGGCAGAGGGACTGAGAGGAGGTGAGCTGAGTAGCTGGAGAGCGCAGTTAAAAGTGATGGAAACAGAAGGTAGGAGAGCCCTGCTCAAAGGAGTGAACAATCTAAAGGGAGGGGAAGACAGACATACACATGGATGAGGGGGAGAGACGGGAGGAGGGGGAGAAGGGAAGAAGGGATAAGAAAGAGAGGTAGCCGACCGGTGGGAGTTTAGGCATGAGACTGGAAGGCTTTAAGGAAAAGGTGGGTTTTTAATGTTCGTTTGAAAGAGGACAGATTAGGGGAAGTTCTGATGGAGCGGGGGAGCTTGTTCCAATGGAGGGGAGCGGCGCGGGAGAAGTCTTGGATACGTGCGTGAGAGGAGGTAATCAGAGGGGAAGAGAGGCGACGATCGTTGGACGATCGCAGTGAGCGGGAGGTTTTCATCTGCTTTTCATTCTGCTTGCTGCTCTTATCAGCTATGCTGCTCAGGTGTGTCTCCCCATGAGTGCTGATTAGAAGGCTTCACTTTATAAGCATTCATTTGTCCTGCACTAATTGCCAGTGATAGTGTTACATGCTAGTATTCTGGTTCCTGTATCCTGTCTGATTCTGACCTTGCATCAAGCAGTTCCTGGCTCTGCATTTAGCAATCTCCTGGTTTCTGATACTTGATTCTGCAACCTATTGTCTCCTGATTCCTGACACCTGGATTTGCAACTTACGGTTTGTTGGCTCCTGGCTTTGCATCTACACACTATTCATTTAACTCTACACAGAATCATCATGCATGGACTATGGTAATTATCATTGCTCACTCTGGTGATCATTCGCAGTAAAGGCTGTTATACCTGCATTTCCATAAAGACTACAAATAATTCTGCATTACCTCAAAGATTGTGTTACATTCATGCATTGTCTTTAGGCTGTGACTCATCCATGCACTCAGAGTCTGTGATTTCACCTGGATTATCTTGATCACTGCAATGTCTAGTGTTCTTATTCAGAACATCATTATATACACTGAACTGCAATAAACCCCATTATGTTTTTTACAACATCACCTCAAATTCCTGTGAATTCCTAACACTCATATCTCAGTAATGTTAATAGTTCAGTCCACAAATTGACTGCCACCACAATTTGTACGGTACACTTTTAAGAAAGAAAATAATTAAAAAACATTGTGAGGCAGCATACGCCTATTTTGAGCTTGTTAGGATGATTTCACATTGTTGAGGACAACATTCAATTTAATATTAATAGATAAATGTGACTTCTTACTTGAAAATAAATCCTAATTTAGAAAAAGTTTTGGATGACACGAGTACATCTCCTTGCGTTGTTAAAAAAATATTTTGCACTGTGATAAAGAAATTAAACTAACATAAATGTATTGCATCTCACAGCATGATAGCTTACATGATATATAATTACCACCATATCACATTAACATTGCAGTAAAAAGAAGCAGCTTTTATATTTTTAATATAGATAGCAATATAACTGTGTAATTAAAACGTAATATACCAGTCTGACAGAGTCGTTACCATCCCTAAATGAAGATGCTGTGAAATTTACACGTTTGTGTAATATTTTGTTTGGATTAAATCATTTTTCATCTAAACAGATATATTTAAGAACATGCAAAATTCCAAGTACAACTAAAAAGAATATAAATGACACAGACTCGCAGAGGAAAGGGAGTAACAAAATCACATCTTATATTAAATGATTTTAAAGTTATTTTGTCCTCTTCTGTCTTCTATCCACAAATGTTATCAGGAGTTATGGGTTCAGTTCCAAAATGCAAATCCTATCCTATGTCTATTTGGTCCTGGTCCATTTTTAAGAAAAACCACATGGGAACATTTTAGATTTGTCCATTAAGTACCAAAAACGTTTGCAAACTAGGGTGTTTTTTAGTAGTTGCTATACAATGCATTGATATCATATCCAATCAACTGATGTGCAGTATTAACATTTACCTTGATACTGATTGCTATTCAGCTCTGCTTTTTGCAGGGACTGTCATTTGTTTAATATATGCATATCCGTACTGCACATGCACACCAAAAATGCGTACACATACATCTGTATATACATTTTTGCATATACATTATGCATGGGGTGGTATACAAGCATAGGTTGGGTACAGTAAAGGCATGTTCACATAATTGTGGATGCATCCGTACACACACTTTTTAGGAGGCATGTCTCTTTTGGGTGCTGGAGGGTTAGTGCAATAATATGCAATGATGATTGATGATGATCAGCAGCACTAGCTAGCTGCTTCTGATTGGCTATGTGCTTATTTACCTTTCCAGCTGACAGTACTTTATTCATTACCATTGTGAGTATATTATATAAATTTGCAGCTATCTATTCATATTTCAGTATTACTTACTGTATTATACATTTGGACTACTGCAAGAAAGAAGATTCCCATTTTATTTTCAAAGGGGAGAACATTTTATGCTGAATTCAAAACTCAAGACAATATTCTCAATAGTGTATATAACACTTAGTTGCATTATTATATTGTGTACAAATAAGGTAATGCAGTTACTATTCACACTGTCTAGCCTCTATGCTTTGTCTACGCTGCTGTGGTACATAAGAATATACACATGTACGCCTGGAATATGTCTGAAGCAAATGCTGGTTTTGGTCAGATGCATCCAGAGATGAGTGAATGTATATGCACTTTTTGCTCACACTTTTTTCTGTGCATCTTTCCACAGTATGTGTAGTGAACGCATATGCATTCACCTCCAGATGGACCCCCTAATTGGTAACTGGGAACATATAAAGGTTTAGTTGATAAAAAAGATTGTTGACGTAAAATCTCAAGCTTGAATTAGCATTGGCTAAATGTAGTGTTTATTAATACCTAACTCATAGTTGCCAACTTTATAACCTGTATAGGAAAGGGCGTGGTCACATAGAACCGCACCATACTATAAAAATAAGCCAAAATTCACGGCATTGAATATGGGGGGGGGCAGGGGGGGGCTTAATTTTGTAATTAACAAGTGTCCGGGAGGTTGCCTACTCTTCCGGCAGTCCGGGAGGACCGTCCGAAATTCAGAAACCTCTGAAAATTCCGGGAGAGTAGGCAAGTATGAACTAGCCCTCATTTACTTTGTCAGTGGTTTTATTCAACGATTGAGGAGTTTACAAGACCATAATTCAAAAAATGTAAAAATTGGAACCACCTATTATGACATTATTTCACTACAAAAAAATTGTTTTTAAGACTTTAATAAGAGAAAATCAATTTCCAGGCACAGTAAGTGTATTACAATAATTTTCAGGTATTATTTTTGAGGGAGGAAAGTAGTTTTTAAGAACATTTATAACGCCTGGCAGAAAATACTTTATACTACACTAATTCAAACTACCCATTGCTGTATTTATGACCATGTGCCATGATGGGTTACTTTTTTTCTCATTGGCTGCGGATGGTCTGGCTTCAGACAATTGTTTCTGAGTCTGCAAAGCATGAGAAATACTCAATTTTATTGTAATGTAATATACAAAGAATAATTAATAGCAGAAGTGAAAATGTATACTTTAATTTAATTCACTGTGTTTAAGTAAATAAGTTATTAATGTATTTTGATGACGGGAACAGACCTACTTCAGAGGACTATTTTCTGTCTTCTTACCCTATTTGTTTTTGAGATGCTCTTTTATTATAGAAGGGAAATCAACACTTTTAGTACCTAGCAAAGATTTCAAATGATCCTAAAAGGTGGTTTAACATGTATTGGACCAAAAAGAACCATATGGACGGAATCCAAGTTCAGTATATATTCCTTTTGTTGGGAAAGTCCTCTATATACATTCTTAAGCTGTAAAACTAACAAAATAACGTCTGTGAATTATACATATTTTATATAAAGATACAACCCAATATATACCGTATATACTCGAGTATAAGTCGACCCGAGTATAAGCCGAGGCACCTAATTTTACCTAAAAAAACTGGGAAAACTTATTGACTCGAGTATAAGCCTAGGGTGGGAAATGCAGCAGCTACTCGTAAACAGGAGACATATGTAAGTGATGGAGGGGAACTAATATCTTACAGTTTCTGGTGGATCCAGCAGGACATGGCAGATAGGTTGGGAAAATTGGAGTCTAATATCTCCCTGAATATGTTACCTAAGCTAACATTTTAGCTCTTGTTTTTAGCAACCATTGCTACCAGCGCCTGAAATATGAGCAAATTGATGCTGTAGTGATTAAAACCCTGGTTGTGGCGGGCTACTAAAAGTTGCTGCACCTTACCATAATCATGGCGTTTTCCTCCCTCGGGGTCTTCTCCACTGCGCTGTTGGGATCGTTAGATTTTTATAATGAGTGTCCACAATTAAGGGTCCAATGTGCAAATAGGCTGCAAGTCAAAGCCCCAGTTCCATGTCTCCTCATTGCGCCAGTTAATGCCAATTACATTTGATGCTATTGTTGCTGAGACCTCCTCCGCAGTGGAACGCATGTGCGTTCCACAGACAGGAAGTTCGGCATTTGGACTGTGGAAGCTAAAAGCTGAGGGACGGGAGAACAGGAGTTCACTCGTGTATAAGCCGAGGAGGGCTTTTTTCAGCACAAAAAATGTGCTGAAAAACTCGGCTTATACACGAGTATATACGGTATATATAATATATAAATATAGTTATCCCCATACGGCTGCTGTATAGGACAGCGCTGACGAAACGGAGCAGCTGCGCATGCGCAGCAGCTCTCTCTCGTTTTTTTTTTTGGGGGTCGGCGGAGAGAAACCCCCCCTGACAATCCTCCGTGCGCCCCTGAAGGGGGGCACAGAGAAACACTGAAGGGGGACAGAGAGACACTGAAGGGGGACAGAGAGAGAGACACTTAAGGGGGGCACAGAGAGACACTGAAGGGGGACAGAGAGACACTGAAGGGGAACAGAGAGAGAGACACTGAAGGGGGACAGAGAGAGACACTGAAGGGGGGCACAGAGAGACACTGAAGGGGGACAGAGAGAGACACGCTGAAGGAGGGGGACAGAGAGAGACACGCTGAAGGAGGGTGACAGAGAGAGACACGCTGAAGGAGGGGGACAGAGAGATGGCGAAGAAGGGGACACAGAGTGTGAGATGGCGAAGAGGGGGACAGAGTAATATGGTGAAGGGGTGCAGTGATATGATGAAGGGGCCTAAATACGTCTTACCTCATTTTGACCCAACTACTTAAAAACGGGACTACCCGGTAATTATTTTGGCTTAGGGGTGCCTTGGAAAAATTATGATGACCTTAAGGGTGCCTCAAAGTGAGAAAGTTTGGGAACCACTGAAATAAACTATGACTTTTCCATAAGGTCATTATAAATTTCGTTAGCGTCTGTGACTCTGAAACAAAGAATTTAGTCTCAGAACGAACAGACAAACCATTCCACCTACAGCACTTTCTACATTTAACAACACAGACACAGTGACAGGTTCCTACTCTCTCTCTTGTCCGACAGTCATGTGAGTACATACACACTGCAGGATCGGAAGGTGATTGGGACGAGATTTTAAGTTCTGCTGAACAATCAAATGAAACGACAATCGGTACTTTCGAATGACTGTTGCTCATCGTGCAAGCATACACACTAATGCGATATTAGCCCGAACAGTCGTTTATTGGGTTTTGGCCCAATAATTGTCTAAAAGACTTGTATTGTGTACCCATCCTTCCCCCTAGGCTGCAGATAATGAGAAAGATTATGTGAGTGTAGTCCTCCTTCCATTTCTGTTTTGTTTTATTTCTGTTTCACTTAAAGAAACTAGTTTGCATTTATATTTTGGGATGCTAATTTGTTATCCTTATATTTATTCAAAAGCATTGTGACTTTTTCATATTAAATCTCATGTTATAAAGCTCTGTCTGTGTGTTCTAAATGAATTCACATGTCGGATAAGCTTGATTGTATAACTCAACATATTTGGATAAGTTACGGAATGACTGAAGACTTCCAAAGATGTCAGATTTTGAATTAAATCTTAATGGTGGCAGTATTTTGCATTTAATGAGTGAGTGTGAGATTTTATTAGCAGGAGGGGAGTCATTTTTTAGAAAGACCATATAGTTATGTTTTGATTAACCATTCCACACCCACATATAATGCATGCCCATATGAGTTTTTCTATGACAGGCTGTATAGTAAGGTTTACATTTCCAATGAAATGCTCAGTTCATATGCAAAAGTAGATATTGCCCTTTACAGAGCAGCTAACAGTTGGTATAAAATAATATTGGAATGATTCTCACCATTTCTCATATACATATTACTTGCTACCTTACATAATACTGTTTAACTTAGTTTAATTTGCTGTTGCATCTCAAAATGCATACACAAACTCTGGGAGTGGTGATGGTGGTGTGGTGGTCGAGTACTGATGGGAAATCCTTCCCTTACCTTGTCCTCCAGACAGGAGTCAGGTTCTTTTCTGTTTGGACATCCGGTGGTCAGGAATCAAATACTTCAATGAAAGGGACAAGGATTGGTCAAACAACTTGGGTTTATTGAGAATGCGGTAAGGATAGTTTTGGTAAGCCATCGCGCCACTGACCCCTTCAGCTCAATAGTAATAACAAAATAATGCGCCTGATCAGCATAGAGCACAATAGCATTTAACATATAACATACACCTGGTAAGTATAAGGCGCAATAGTGATCACATCTTCAATGCACATTGTCTAATAAGGCACACTGGTAATCACAGTTACTACTTTCAAGTTAACAATATCTGACTGGTGATGATGCAAGAACCATCAATAATAGCCCATCAAGACTCCTACGGTCACTACCGCGCCCACGAGAGGGCTCCTTCTTATTCAGGTGTTTGGGGTACCGTGCTATTCCCTCTGGGTTAACTTGAATCGCAGCGGTACCGCTAACGCTGAATGTCACACCTTCAATATCAATAAATCAACTCTTAGGTAAATCACATAACATTAACATCATCTAAAACATTTGGTGCACCAATATTATCCCCAGTAACGTTACCATATTTTACACTCAGTCCTGGGCTGACCTGTGCACAGAAATTTGGTAGTGTTCCAATGTCCTGCAGAGGTTTCCAGAAGGGTTAAGTATTATAGTAGAAAGCAGGGCTGTTGCTCAGTTCAGCCACAAGATGGCGCTGTTCTCTCAACAGTCAATGAATCTTTATTGGCACATTTGCTCTGCAACAGGGGATAGTGTCCAGATATCAGAAACACATAGGATATAGCTGAAACGACAGTCTTAATTGTTCCCTGCAGCCTGTGTAAAGGTATGATCTGGGGGAAAAACTCTCACAATCCTTCCTTGTACAAGAATGCAATGGCAGTTTTGGGTAGATTCTCTCATCACTCCTCCCTCTGACACTGGGGTGTGTGCAATACACTGCAGGCTAGGGTTTTACCTTGAGAGGGTTCTGCAGTTAGTGGAGATTGTCTTTGGCGCCCCGCTGCGTGACCCCAGCTGTTCTCCGTCCGCTTTGCTGGAAATGTCACCAGTTCTGGCAGCAGCTCAGTCTTCTCTCTGTTCGGCTGCACATCCTCCCCCTTATTCCTTCTACCATGCTGCTCTCTCTTTCTCCTCCTTCCTGCACATCCTCTTCCTGTTACTCCCCCAGCCAATCAGGGCCTTCATCCTCCTCCTGTCAATCACTCCTGTGCACAAGTTTTCAGGAGCACAATTAACCCCTTGTAGCCCTGCGTTTTAAAAGCGTTTATGCACTCCTCTGTGCTGTTCAACAGGGCTTTGGGGCACCACAGTGGACATGGGACTTCTTGCTCTCCCAGCGGCTCTCCATAGGAGGAGCTGCTGCAAATGTCATTTTTTTGAAGCCAACAGCCACTGGTGCTGATGGTGAATCTGAAAATAAAAGTCAAGCAGTGACCGTCCGGTGAATGCAAGGCAGTGCCATCCCTTTGTCCAAAGGCCCATCAGGTATTTGCCAGAAATGCCAGATGGCCAACCCGACTTGGTTCAGCTTTCACTACTTAATGTTTTTATAAATTGCAGCAATAAGAGATAAGAAAATAGTACCTAATAAATAGGCCTAGTCTCCAACAAGATTTTTCTTTCAGTTTTAAAGCTGAATGTGGCAGATGCTCATGGCTGGCCTATAAGTAAACCAGGTTGTGTCTGGAGGACAGAAATGAAGGGAAGAAGAGGTTTATCCTTCTTCCCTATATAGATGATATTCAAATTATTTGGAAAGGTCCTGAATATGAACTAAGTCAGCCATCACAGAGCCTACCAGCTTAAATATAAAACTGATTCAGAATTTACGTTAAAGTGACGCTGATTTTCTGGATTTGAAAACTCAAATTGTTTTTTATTCTAAAAGAACTGTCGTATACATCAAATTGACTAGGGATAATGGTATGCTAAAGACATCTACTTTTGTATTGGACCAGTTCAATTGGTCCTGCCTATGTAAGGCCACTTTCAGAATTTTTAACAGGGCTACTTAAAGTTCAAAATCTGCCCCTGAGTGAGTCATCACCCAGAAACAATATGTGTATTCTGAGGCATAAAATAGTTAAAAAAAGTTTTCAATGTTACTTTACACATATTTGCAATACTGTATATTAAAAGTCTCACTGTATAATTTTCACAAGGAATACTATGTGTTTTAAATTAATTAGCATGCCTAGGCAAAATTATAACCAAATACCGAATAATCACCCAGCAGCTATATTTGCCATTGAAGCCACCACAACTGAAGTACCTATAACAATTTTTTTGTAATAATAAATATATGTTAATTCACCTTCCTGTAAGCTATAGAGAGAAACTGTTAACATTATCTCTTATTATGTATAAATAGACATCTATGTACATTAAAGCCAGATTGATTTTGCAGGCTCTTATCACCACTTTGTGCAAGCTCCTGTCTTGCTCATTCTTCTGATTTATAAGAATATCTCTTCTCCTTGTAGATTTTCTTACTAGGCTAAACATATTTAGTCTGCTGAGCAGCCAAAATGAATGCTCCTTTTAAGCACTTAATCAATGAGTGAACTTGATTTCTGGAGTCCTTTAGGCTACATTTGTATTAAGTCATTTAGATTGCAGCTTAAGAGCTCATCAGGTATTTTTCTGTTTTCATGGAGTAGAAGAATACAATAACTGCCATTCTCGGGGCTGGGGCTAAACAATATATGGTCCCCTGCCTTCATTTACCCTAACCATGGGCCTAATGTGGCAATTTGAAAAGAGATGTTCAAATTTTCCTGTTAAGTCAGAAGCCACCTGCTTCTACTTAACATATATATATATATATATATATATATATATATATATATATATATCTACTATATAAATGCCTAGTGGCGTGTGTGGGAAAAAAAAACCAAGCTGCAGCGCCACCTGCTGGGCAGAGTTATACACTGACCTATATATTTCTTGAAGGAGAAGTGACAGTTGGGAGTGGTTGGTGGTTGCCGGGTGTGACAGTGGGGAGTTTTTAACACCTTAAGTAGCTTGATGAAGGATGTGGCGATGAAGATGAAGGATGAAGTGATAGAGAAAAATGATGAGGTGATGAGGTGGTGACATGTGGACAAAACCACGTTAAAAAAGGGCGCTTGCGTCGGGAAGTAACACTCTTCCCCTGAGGAGGCCTGGGCTAGGCCCAAATGCATGACAAGAACCTTTTTAACACCTTAAGTAGCTTGATTTGACTAGAATGCATGAGTATCATGCACGGGTTAACTTGTATATATATATATATATATATATATATATATATATATAGCCTGTGGAGAATGACAGACTCACACGGATACCCTAGTTTACCATACTGGAGTCCCTTGTTGTTCACCACACCTGATAGGACTGGGGGCCTTACCACTCTGGTCATAAGAAAGAGACTGAACAGTTGACTGGGAGGCAAGGGTACTTTGGGATTAAGAACAGGAGTGTACGAGGTGAGAGCTAGGAGTATAGACACTCCTGTACCCCATTCACTGTCCCCTTCAGTTGATCTGGCCATGGGCACCGGGCTATGATTACTCAGGGCAAGGAAGTATCCTGCCAGACTATTCTTCTCACCGCTGTACTGGTGAGGACACTTGCCAAGAGGAACACCAAAACAGGAAGGTGATACTCTCCGGGTCTCAATGTCCACACTTGAAGCTTGTTCACATCTTGTGTATCAAAGTCTAATGGAACAGGGGTGACACAAAACAGCAAACCCACAACTCTGTTTTCCGGCTGATATGTTTCATCCACACTAGTGCTAGCTATAATAACAATAACAGTCAGGTCCCTGATATTACCAAACACACTATGTGACCAGGTGCACTACCCTAACTGCACCCATAGTTCCAAAACGCCAATACAATTTATGAGACCAAGCAATATGGATACCAGAAGCCTACCTTTAATGAATATCTGACTCCTGGAACTTCTAGGTAAAATTCCGGGGTAAGTAGCTGACACCCCCCAACCCCACCTACCTCCTGACCACCTCAACTTCCCTGGGTCTTGCCTGGAACCATCAGTGGCCACTGCCAGAACTCAGGACAAGCACTTCCCCCACTCCACTGGAACATACTGCCCGGAAGTGGAACCTAGGTGGGATGATCCTAGACATGACATCTCTAGCTGAATATCTTCTTTAATAAAAAAAATATATTGACATACGACCTAGTAAAATTCCCTTCTATTTGATTGCCCAGCTGCCAGCTGTCATTTTTTATTTCTTTGCAATAATACAGATAACCAATTAATGCAGTTGTATCAGGGAAAATGCCTCAGCCTCAGAAAGTCGGGGGTATAAGCTTTTATATAAAATAAATGAATTATAATCTTTGCAGCTATAATTTACAAAAAAAAACTATTAATAAATATAAAGTACTTTAATGATATTTGCTATTATACTATTAAAGGAAAACTTATATTAACACTCTTTAACAAAGCTGGCCTGCATCACTTGTATACAGGGCCGGTGCTAGGGTCCATGGCGCCCTAGGCATTTTGAAAAAATCGGGGCCCCCCCCCCCCCCAAAAAAAATCGGCGCCCTCCTCCCCCCTCACCCTGTCTTTCCTTACCTTGTCACACCACCGCCGCCTCTCTGCTCCGTCTCCTCCCCTCCACTCACTGACACTAGTGAGTGGAGGGGAGGAGACGGAGCAGAGAGGCGGGGGTGGTGAGCAATAGCCTCTTCCCCCCTCTCCCGTGCATCTGAATGCTGTGCGGCGGCCGTGACAGGTATGGTCAGCGGTCGCCGCACAGTTTTAAAGTAATTTAAATTCTTGTGGCGCCCTCCAGAGCCCGGCGCCCTAGGCAAGTGCCTAACCTTGCCTAATGGGAGCGCCGGGCCTGCTTGTATATCTTAATAAAAAGACTGCATTTTTACAGGCTTAGCATGACTTAGTATGAGATGGTGCAGTTGTGTTGGTGCTGATCCTGTTTTTTCATGTAGCACACAAATACTTTATAACTTATTTGTACACTGAAATTTAAAGTTGACATTTGTGTGTTACATGCAAAAACAGCCAGTATTTAGCTTATGTGCAAAATAATAAACTAATTTACACCCCTTGCATTGCAAAATTGTTTTGTCCACAAAACTTGGGTAAGAAAACTTACTCAAATTCTTTGCTAAGTTCCTTAATGAATCAGGCCTAAATGACACTATTCTTTTGCCTTCTATGTTCCTCTTTCACCCTGAATACTATTTCCAGAGCAGAGCACTGCAGCCAACCTCCTTCCAACACGCTGTCTGTTCTAAAATGGCACTTGAGAAAATGAGGGAGGGCTTTATATACAGAAGATATCAATCCAAAACTTGTGAGAGTTTTGCAAAAAAAATTCCCGGAAATGACGTTTTGCCTCAATTTGAGATCCGAATGTGTTGTGCGAAACCCGAGTCACAATTCATTTTGACTCGGATCCCCAATGTCGGATCTTGTTGGATTTCACAAAATCACACCTCTCATCTCTATTTTTTACATATCGGTGGAGGTGGTGTACATTTTTGCCTATAGCCTACTTTTTTCTTTATTGCATTTTTTCAATATACAATTCAAATAATAAAAAAATATTAAAACCTACAAATGGGACATAAGCTCAAATTTGTATAACATTTTGAAAGTTGTAATTATGGGGTTAGTGATTGTAAGCAGGTCTTTGAAGTGACATTATATGAAATGACATGTTTAACCCATGTGCATTTCCATCTGAGCCTGCAATTCCAGAAATGGTTACACTCAGCATTTGTATGGAGGCTCTTCCTAAACAGGGAAATGGACATTTATGTATCTGTTACTGGAGGTAGACAAATAGGCACATTTGTGGCAAATGAAATGCACTGCACGTCTACATAGTATAGAGTTAGTAAGGGAGTACCGCTGAGTGGTCAGTTTATTAGGTATACCTGCCCTTCCCAGGAATTGGCAGCTCAGTCCGTGACAGTATCATATGTGTAGACAATGCTAGTTGAAGCACATGTGCAGGTGGCAACAGTTTGTGTGTGTGTAATTCAGAGGGGAATTGGCAGGACGAAAGATTATTCTGAAAACTGCATGTTAGTGGGCATCACAGTGCATGAGTAAAATAGAAACAGCAACATTGGCAATTTAGTATGGCCTCACTAGAAATAGTGATTTCCCCCCCCAATTATCAGGTGTTGTGAAACTTTGCCAGTGGGTAGCCAGCTGATAGCTGGCAGGGTATACTGGGACTTGTAGTTTCACAACACCTGTAGAGCCACAAAGGTTGGCCAGGCCTGCTCTTTATAATCATAGCAAAAAATAAAGTTTGCACAAGCTCAGTGTATTAATAAGACATTGTGCTTAGGAATAAATTGTTACATACATTTTCTTTATAACACTAGTATGCAGGAGGATTCATCAGAACCAAGATCAATGGTCAATGTGTTTTTTATATTCTGTATATTATCATAGAATACATTTGAACTCTCATTTTTTTAAAGACCAATAATAGATTAGTTTTTTTTTCCACCATTTCATTTTTACATAGAAAATTATTGCTCAGCAGAAAGCAAAATGATTCTTCCTGATATGACTGATGCTGGGAGATACATTTCTGCCAAAAAAGAAACTTTCACAGTGGAAAATTAGTTTTACATGTCCCATTATTCGATATATTTTCCCATTAAATGCACGTGCCTGCTTTTCTCTTTTTTACCATTAATTTGTTGAATCCGTTTACTTAATTAATATTATAAAATGTTAAAATTTCCCTTTAACTGGTGGCAAAAGTGCTAGTTATTGCATCCCATATATTTTATCAATATCTGACAATCGATAAAATGCTTGAATTTGTAAGCTCTAAATGCCAAAAATTGATTCTTTGAAGCAGGTCAAAATGAAGTCATTTTGTATGACTACCTGCTTAGTTTGTGAGACCTTTTGCATCAGTTATATTAACTGTTAATGTTAATACTGTAGCATGCTGTATACTTACTGCCGGCTATGTCTAATGATACTTTGTTGTAAGTCAAATATTTTCAATGATACTCATATGAAAAAGGATATTCACGAAAGCTGTAGCAGCAATAATAACTTGAATTTCACTATAAAGAACAACCAAATGCTGTTTGTGAATGATTGGATTACTACTGTTTTAGTCACTGTTATTTGCTAATACAATGCTTGCTTCTTAGTATTGTATCTACTGTTCTTAATATATTCAAGATCTGCATGGAATTCATTGACAAGGTTTTGACAAGGGACGGAGTGTCTACCGTTGGCTTTGTCAATAATCTACAAATTCTAAATATTGTACATATACCAACGGTAGGCAGCAGGCAGTATGTGGGCCCTTAGCAGCCTGCTATGTCTTCTGCTGCAGCCTCCACACTGGGCAAATGACTTCTGCGTCATGTGACGTTCTCTGTACAGTGCAGGGAGGTCACTCGACATAGCCGAAGGAGGAGGGAGTGCATTTTGGCATTACACATGTGTCATACCGTAGAAGTGTCTATTAAGAGCGACAGTAGATGTGATTATTCAGTGCTAGAAATGGCACATTTTCAGTTCACCTTTAAGCCTAAGCTAAGGACACACCTCAAATAGTCAGGATCTTGCATAATGACTACTGAGGCCAAATACAACCATCTACTGTATTTACTCCTCAACCTCCTGTTTCTGTGTCTATCATAATCTACAATTAGAATGTAAACTCTCTAGAGCAGAACCTCATCTCATATTTTTATATTCTGTTTTGAACTTATCATACTATATTTCCATGTATTGTCTCTTGTAAAACTATGTGTAAGTAATGGCACTATAACAATAAATATGTATGGATTGTTTTCATCTTGTAAACAGTAATTCCAATTAGGTAGGGAATTCAAAGAACCCAATCAACACCCTTCTTACACTTGGTTTTGAATTCAAATTTTATTTGTTAGTACTTTTAAAAGGCCCAGTTAGAGTTTCAGAAGATAAAGCTTTTATTGTGTAAGGTTTAAATTGACCCCCTTGAAACCAATTTTAAAAAATTGTTAATACCGTGTAATACAAATGCAACAAACAGTGCAAAAATATAAAAATGAAGCAGAAAAACATAATCCTACATGTACCCAGCAAAGTTAATGTACAACATTTGTGTGTAGCTTACATTTTCTTCCAGGAAATCTCAAATACATTGTATTGTTTTGTGTTTTCATCTCATTTATGCTGTAATTAATTTATATTATATCACTGAACTTTCACTATAATCATGGCATTTGTTGTTTTGCTATTGTTATTACCTTATATGTTCCAATAATGTAATTCTCCTACTATGCTACCCAAGTAAAGCAAAACCAAATGTGTGTACTTCATGGAAGGAAGGATGCAACTATAGGACTTAATATCAGGTTCAGCTTTTATTTATTTATTTTTTATTTTAATCTTCATTTCTCACACTGTCAACATTGGCTACACTGTATCTATCAGTGCAGAAAGACCTGAAAGATCTGTATGAGATTTTCCTGATAGGTCCCTGGGCTCCCTACGCTGAGGGAGAGCTCTAAATGGACTTCCAAGATATTCTGTAATTGATGACGAAATTCCCATTGACCTGTATGATAGTGCTCACTTCAAACAATGTGTACAACAATTGGTCACCAAATCCATATAATGGTTTCTGGACCCTTCGCAAAACAAGGCATGGAGAGCTAGGATTCTTGTATGGCACCACTCTAGTGGACAGCCTCTATAATCAGCCAATGTTAATTTGTTAATTAAATGTCATTGATATAAAACTACTAAGTATGGGTGTGAAAGGATTAAGGTAAAGCATACATTACAAAAAATAATTGGAGTTACAGATGGGTAGACTTCTATGCCCCTACGTGTACATGTGCAGCCCTCTGTATGTCTGCCCCCTGTCAGCACTTTACAAATTTATCAAATTTGAACTGAGTAGCATGACTAGCTTTCCTTATATCTACTGCATTCATTATGACAGCAATACACAGAATCTGTTTGTACTCTGTTAGCAAATTGCTTGTACCCTGATTGGAGCATTTAGTATGTGAATTCTGCCTATACTGAGATAAATGTTGCAAGAAAATTAACACAAAAGTTTTGAAGTAGTAAGGAATGGGCCAAATAGTTCCAAGCCTACATAGCAGTTTCTGTTAACCAGAGCAACCTAACACTCTTTATCTTCTAAACGAGTAAAGAGTAACCCAATACACTTAAGGGCCCACTTTATCCTTAATTTCATTAATAAAAAAGCCCCAAAATGACCTCCGCACTCCCACATATCTCGGAAGCCCCACTTTTTCCAAAATTACCCCTCATGCCCTCAGACCCCTAATGCCACGTATGCCCCCACATACCACTCACACCCTCCCTTGCTTCAAAATGCTCCCATTAACCAATAAATGATCCATATGCCTTTAGATCCCATATGTGTTCTAACATTCCCTTCAGACTTCACCACATGTGACTCAAACTCCACACTTTGCCAGTGTACCAACCAACATAACATACAGTACAGTATAAATAACCTTAGAAAAACAAGATCTATTCTGCATCATATTTTAATCTACTAATATAATTTTTAATTTTTTATGGTATTCTTGGTTCTTAATTTGAGTCAGTCTATATGGACCATAATACTGTATGTGAATTATTAGTATTATCATTATTTTATACAACATTACACCATTGTCAGTGTAATTGTCTTCTGACAACAAAATAACCCCATACCCGTTTAATATCCCCCAATACCCAGCATATTTAGCCAAATATGCAACATATTAGTGCAATGTGAAGCACAATAGTACAATGACATAATTAGAGTCCCAGTGTTTAGCATAATAACTCAATATCTAGAATAACATCCCACAGAACAACATGTTAACTTTTTATTTTTATATATTTTGATAACTAGTATATACTATTCTAGTTAGTTCTATCTGTTGTCTCTCTTTCTCTTTATAGATACTGGTAAAGCAATCAGAGCCACAAGTTGGAGGCAGTACTTGGGAGGGGAATTAAGGAAGCGTCCATTCATTAATGTTTAACATTCCTGATTGAAAAAACAAGACAAATTAGGCTACATCCGCAATCCTTACATCCCATGCCCAATCTGCCAATGTCACATACTTTTCAGGATAAATCACAACATTTTTCTGTTAGGTCATAGTCCTTTAGACCAACAAACATCACAAAAGCTATGGGAGTGTTGGCAGGTCATAGGGATAATATATAGTGTAGGGATGATATAATAATTGCAGGTTCCCGGAGTTATGTCCCTATGTACCAGATTAATGGATAAGATATGAAATAAATCCATTGCACTTACATTTCTGTCAGTGCATGAGCATTATAAATAGTTTGGTGAAAGGCAAAGTTGGAATGCTCCATATCAAAGGCATGTGTTTGGCTGTGCATGCATGTCATATTGGGTCCAAGGAAAAGCACATAGGTGACTACATTTATAAATTTATGAATCATGGCATAACATGGAGCTTCCAAGACAGATCATTGCAACCTTTGTGTCCTTCCTTGAATGCCTTGGTCAAGCACGGTTTTGGGTGACTTGAAAATTGCCTAAGACAGACATTAAATTATCCACTGATCAGCATAGTTTGATCCCCTTTAACACATAATACAATACACAAATAAGATACATTAATTTAATTAAAACTGAAATTACACAATGCAGTAATTAAATAAAGTTTTTTGACTTGTTATGAAAAATAGCAATGATGTGAAATACAAATGGCTCCATTTGTAAACTCTGATGTCCTTTTGACATATATGACATATATTTTAACGAGACCGCCAAGGGTAACAGTTAAACAGTAAAATTACAAACTATCATTAGTTAATTTATGCAAATTGTTACAAAGGCTGTGTCATAATGGATGTCTTTTCTGCTAAAGGTGCCAAATACTTAGTTTAATGTTATGTAATATAATATAAATGCTCTTTAAAACAAAATTACATCAGTCAGTGTTTATTCATCTGGAGTGCCAGGTAAAACCATTCACAAAGTAATACCGCTAATTGAGTCTGCCTTTTATTGTCTATTCTCTCCCTCGGCTGTTACTTCTATTATTCATAAAAGATGTCAAGGACTATAGCCGTAGGTCTTACAACTTGATGTGCATTTTATGGCTTTTATAATGACACTGAAATTATGTATAAAAGAAGACACAATATAATGCAGAAAAAATCTTGTATTTGGAAAGTAAGCAGTTTTTAAAGGCATTTCCAATAACAAGCACCAAAGTTTGTTTTAAAGTTATAAATCTGTTGGTAGCGGGCAGTTAGGTAGTAACCATGTAATACATACTAAAATTTTAGCTTTTCATTTGAAAAACTTTGAAACATCAAACTGTATATAATGAACATTATTTGAAACATTTCTTATGTTGGCTACAGAAATATAGCAGTAAATAATAAACCAAAGCTTATAACAGGGTTTCCCAAACCCAGTCCTCAGGGCTCCCTAACAGTGCAGGTTTTCCGGATCACATGTGACATAATTAGGACCACCTGTGGATCTGTTACAATGTGTCAGTCAGTAATGAATACACCTGTGCTCCAGCAAGGAGATATGGAAAATCTGCACTGTTGGGGAGCCCTGAGGACTGGGTTTGGGAAATCCTGGCTTATAATAAAGACAAGTTATATTCTATATGTTTTATAAAAGTATTATGTTTCCCAATTGTGCTAATAAATGAAAATATTCAAAGAATAACCTATGTGGATTTTTTTCTGAGCATGTATAACAATAAATCGTCTTTGAAATTAGGAAATATATTGTCCCTGTAAGTGTCCATCTGGTAATTGTAAATATAATAATGGGATATAAGTGATTTATATTTTTTATTTAGACATTTTCCTTGCTCACATAGCACTGCGCAGTTAACAAGCTTCTTCAACGAAATCTGGCTGGAAATAATAACTAATACTATGTATAGCTATTGTATATTTCAGTGGTTTTTGGTAACAAATATTTAAGAAGCAACATAAATAATGACATGTACTTACCGGAAAGTGATAAAGTACAATCAATTACAGCTTTGACAGGACACTATTTGCGATACTGAAGGTTCGATGAGAATCGATCTTTTGAACCTACTACATTGAGATTAATATTAGATTGCTTACTATTTGAATAATTAATTTTTCCCCTCATTTGTACATGTTATTTAAGGTTGAAACTAGCTCATTTTATTATCAAATAAATCAAGCAATCTAATTTTAAAATGCTTTACATGTAAAATGATGACAGCAGTAGGTATTCTTAACTCTTACAGGTTTTGGTCTATTCAGTCCATGTAAGGCACTGTTATGACAGCTAACAGAAAAACACAAAGTAAGCCTCCACTTCTATCAAAATTCTCTGGGACTGCCCTCCTTTTCTTTCCAGCTTATGATTCTGTAGCGATAATAGACATAACAAATAAATAAATAGACTTATAAATAGGAAATAATGCATTGAAAACACAAATCGCTCCCAGTGCTGCAAACCCAGTTCAAAATAATTTAAATACCAGCTGTGCCTATTTCTAAAGGATCAAAATCATAGAGTTTCTGCCTTCATATTCGCATACAGCAACAAAGCTTACCTGCCTCATTTCACCTCTTTTTAGAAGCCTTGAAAATATTTCTTACAAAATTGATTACATTTGTTAAAATCATCATTGAAGTTATGTGCAAACAGACTTCTCCCCTTCCCTAATGGTATTAAGTCAGTTTTTTTTAGGAAATGCAGTTGACCATTTTGAAATACATAAATAGATGAATAGTTGGCTAAAGAAAAAAATATATACACTTCGTTTGAATTTATAAAACAAAAACAATAAACTAAAAGAAGTAACAGATTGGATAGAGTCTTCTAAATTATTTACTATTTTACAATGAAAAAAACTCTTTTCCCCCTTAGAAATAAATGGATGTGCCTAGTAGGCACATCAATGATTCCTAAGTAGGCAAAGTATATCTGAAGAATTTACTTCAATGTGGTTTCCTTAGGTAAATATGGTTGATCTTTGCAAAATATACTCCAACAATTTTTGTAAGATACATTTGACTATGGTCATATGACTCTATTGTATTCAGTCTTCATGCCCTTCCTGTCTGGTATACTCCCAGCTTTGAATTGGGCAGGGATAAGACAAGTTGCAATCAAAGAGATCTTCATAATGTTTACAGTGGCACCTAACATTTGTGAGTGTGCTAATCTGACGAGAGTGATCTGTTTACTAGTGTGTTTGTGTGAGGATAGGCTTACATGTGACAGAGACAATGTGATAGTGAAGCAGGGTCGGTCATGCCATTAGATAAACTAAAACGTTCGCCTAGAGCACCAAAATTTTGGGTTTGCCTGAAAAACGAAAGGAGTGAAAATATGTCACTCATTTAGAGCCTGATTAATGGTCGGATGTAAGTCCCTTTGCATGCTGTAGCTTGTGCAAAATAGCTCTGTGATTCCTTAGAAACAGACCTTATGCCAATGAACACAAATGACACTTTATGATGGCCTACTCGGCCTACAACTTGAAGGGAGGAACGGTGGGTAGGGGGTATTGGACAAACATAGGCATTTTTAGGCATTTTAGAGTAAGGGCGTACCTAGGGTGTTGCAATGGCAATTCAATCCCGGGTAGCCAGCTACAGGGCAGGTGCAAGTGCTGACTGCTATAGTGATGACTGCCACGGCATTGTCTTTGAATTAAAAACTACATGTATGCATGCTATTAGATAGCAAAGAACATTTGTATGAAAGCATAGTATGAAAAGTATGCAATAAGAATATCCTGATTTATGTATCTGTACATGTATTGTTATATGTATTTTTAAATATATATATATATCTTGAAACACATATTTTTTATTAAAGATTAAAGTATTATGAGTTCATTTATGTCAAAGATTTTTTTGCATTTCTTCTGATGGGAAAAAAAATAAATATATATATATATATATATATATATATACAAGTTAACCCGTGCATGATACTCATGCATTCTAGTCAAATCAAGATACTTAAGGTCTTAAAAAGGTTCTTGTCATGCATTTGGGCCTAGCCCAGGCCTCCTCAGGGGAAGATCGTTACTTCCCGACGCAAGCGCCCTTTTTAATGTGTGTTCATGAGGTAAAATTACCTCACGAAAATGAGTTTGACCCCTCAACTGGTAAATTTAGCCTTTACTACCCCTCCCACGGGGGAAAGGGGGAATGATGGAAGTTAACTGACTTGACTATTCTAATTTTTTTGTCAAATAATGTCAGTATACCAAATTTCAGGTCAATTGGATGAGCCCTTTCTGAGAAAATAGTTTTTTCCACACACACACACACACTAACGCACGCCTCTACACATGTGTGTATATGAGGTAAAATTACCTCACGAAAATGAGTTTGAGCCCTACTAAATTTCAGCCCTATTTGAATTTTTTTTCCCACACACACTAAGAATTTAGTAGGTCAGTGTATAACTCTGCCCAGCAGGTGGCGCTGCAACTTGTGTTTTTTTTTTCACAGACAGACAGACGCCACTAAGCATTTATATATTAGATATATATATATATATATATATATATATATATATATATATATATATATTGTGGCACGAGCCCGCTACTGCTGAAGCACACGCAAACAACTTCTTCCTTTTTATGCAGTTTTATTGTCAGGATGGTAAATGTTTTGACACCATACAGATTTCACACTGATTCTGGAGACCCTAAACGCTGGCTAGACAAAGATCAGCTTTCTAAAGACCAGTCAGCTTTCCCAGCGTTGGTCTTACTGAACAAATGAAACAATCAAGGTTTTATACATGACACTCCTCCCACAGTCCTATCTTGATGGGCAGGTGACACGCCCACCTTCCCTTTAAGAGGAAACACCAATCAATGGTTCTATTTGTCCTGACACAGACACACCCTATCTGTTTGCTGTGAGGAGAAACATTTCAAACCATGTAAGTTAATCAAACTTTAAACTATTGTTTCTCACACATAAGTCGTTACCAGGTTTATCCTCAATTTAGGTGCATTACTGCACAAATGCATATATATATATATATATATATATATATATATTCTACTATATAAATGCCTAGTGGCGTGCGTGAAAAACAAAAACCAAGCTGCAGCGCCACCTGCTGGGCAGAGTTATACACTGACCTATATATTTCTTGAAGAAGAAATGACAGTTGGGAGTGGTTGGTTGTTGCCGGGTGTGACAGTGGGGAGTTTTTAACACCTTAAGTAGCTTGATGAAGGATGTGGCGATGAAGATGAAGGATGAGGTGATGGAGAAAAATGATGAGGTAGTGACATGTGGACAAAACCACGTTAAAAAAGGGCGCTTGCATCGGGAAGTAACGCTCTTCCCCTGAGGAGGCCTGCGCTAGGCCCAAATGCATGACAAGAACCTTTTCAACACCTTAAGTAGCTTGATTTGACTAGAATGCATGAGTATCATGCACGGGTTAACTTGTATGTATATATATATATATATATATATATATATATATATATGTTTATTCTAGTTCTATTACAGAGCTTAAGTTGCCGTAGCAAGCAAAAAACAAAATACAAAGTAATACCACAATTCTGCAGTTAGACGCGATCAGATACAGTTGTGAGCCAGCTAATAATATGGAAAATGATAATGGAGAATACCAGCCACACACAGTAATCATTTTACTGATATTGCTTATCAATATGTTGTATTAATGTCAATAGAACCCTAAATATAGTTACCACACTTGTTTAACACTAGTGACACAAACAATGTGTGCAGGGTTTATTTTGTCACTTGTTTTGAAAATAATCCAGTATTTAATCCAATAATTAACTAATTGCCTCTCTACTGGATATGTGTATAGAGATGGAAAATCTTACAATAATAACTATTGCTGTTACAGTTTGGATTCCTCTGGTGGTAGACAATGTGTTTTTGCAAATTGTGTTTTTTCTAATAAATCTACGTACTTTGCAAATGCAGTGTGTGGTCTAGAGAGTTTTAATCCATTTTATGCTGAGTTAAGTGTTTTTAAATCTAACAATAATAATAACATTTACGCCATTGCTTAATATATATAATTTGCCATTTAAATGAAAATAACTGTCATTTATGGCAATTTATGAATAAATAAAAATGTTAGTTTTTTATGGTAAATGAATTATAACTTTCTGTTCAATAACATGATTTTATTACATACATATGATATCTGCTCTTTTATTTATTTTCTCTTTAGGGAATAAAATTAATCATCATGGAAAAGATTGCATATTGTAATATAATGGAGTTCTAAATTCATTTGCGAACCACTTGCAGAATAGGCAGGGGTGATTTTCAAGAAGGTCAGGCAGAGTTGACAATCAGTTTATAAAATGCTCAAAGGCCTGTTTATAACCAGTTTTTATAGGTAATTATTTGTTAAGAGACCCGGTTAAGTTTAATATAAGAAATTCACCACTGGTGAAGCCATTATCTTGGCACCATTCCCCAAATCTTTAATTACAGTGCATGCTAATGGTTAACTTTACCTTAAACACAGCATAACAGGTATCTATGTACCACCACTCAGTTATTATCAGAGTAAGTATTTTAACAGATGTAAAAATCAAAATGATGCCAATTTATTTTAAAGATAAGACTACAGAACATAATTTTATATTTATATAGGATGCCTAATAATACAAACATGGCCTTTGTTTCTATGCACTTTGCTTTGCAAGCATTCTCCTAATGTCAAAACACAGTGCTTAGTGTTAAGTGATCTTTCATGGTTGAAAGGGTTTTTGAAAGTGAGCTTAAATGTGGATAGCAGGAAAATAACATAGGATTAGTATTACATGGATAGACAAAATGTTGCAGAATTGAGGAGTTAGTCAGAATTACATATGACACCAAATAAATCGGAATGCGGCTGGATCAGTTATCACCAAAATGATATGATACTGATTCTGTATAACCAATCTTCATATATCATCGGGGAGAAAATAAACAACATTGCAGTGTAAAAATACAAACAATACAAATACTCTGTGTTCCTATTTAGCATATTTCATTTATTTACAATGATTATTAAAGCAGCAAAAAATAATTATAATAATAATAATATTAATAATAATAATTATTATTATTTATTTGTAATATGCTATAGTGCTCTGCAGCTCCAGACAATGGGGCAAACAGCATACATAAAACAAGGAATATAAGGTAGACAAAGTAAGTGCAGACATGAAAACAAAGGGTAAGAAGGACACTGCTAATGAGAGAGTTTACAGTCTAGTTGAAAAAGGGCAGCGCTGAGACAGGAACAGTGAGTGTAGCTCAGAGTGAAGATTGGAACAGTTGTTATGGTGTAGTGGATTAGTAGTATGTTTTGGAGTAGGAAAGGTTCTAGTAAAGTGATGTGCTTTCAGAGAGTGTTTAAAGATTTGAAGGATGGGGGACAGTCTGATCTGGCGTGGTAGAAATTTCCAGAAATGGGCAGTGGAATCTGAGAAGTCTTGTAGCCTGGAATGAGAAGTGCTTATCAGAGAGGAGGTAAGGGAGAGTGTTGTGAGATCAGCTATAGGGATGTATGAAGGGGTGGCCTTTGGAGGTGTTCGTGAGTAATTTGAATGCAATTCTTGAGCAGTGGCGGATCTAGACTTTTCTTTTAGGGGGGCGCTTTACCGATGAGTCCTGACTCCTCCCCCACTCCAGTCCTAACTCCTCCCCTCTCTAGTCCTAACTCCTCCCCCTCCCCAGTCCTAACTCCTCCCGGGCCTGCACCCATATACACACATACATATATACACATATATATATATATATATATATATATATATATATGCAAGTTAACCCATGCATGATACTCATGCATTCTAGTCAAATCAAGCTACTTAAGGTGTTAAAAAGGTTCTTGTCATGCATTTGGGCCATAGCCCAGGCCTCCTTTAGGGGAAGAGCGTTACTTCCCGACGTAAGCGCCCTTTTTAACGTGGTTTTGTCCACATGTCACCACCTCATCATTCTTCTCCATCACCTCATCCTTCATTTTCATCGCCACATCTATCCAGACACATGGATCTCTCTCAGCGGTCCTGAGTATCACACTCCTCTTGCTCTGTCACCCCCGGCAACCACCAATCACTCCCCACTGTCACCCCCGGCAACCACCAACCACTCCCAACTGTCACTTCTCCTTCAAGAAATATATATATATTTTTTTTAAATCTTTATAAACACTTTTAACAATTAACAAATTAAATTAACAAATTAAAAACATCTTAGTATACCAAATTTCAGCCCTTTCCGAATTTTTTTCCCCACACACACTAATAATTTAGTAGGTCAGTGTATAACTCCACCCAGCAGGTTGCACTGCAGCTTGGTTTTATTTTTTCCACACACACACAAACAGACTAACACACGCCACTAAGCATTGATATTATATATATATATATATATATATATATATATAATATTATATATTACACAAACTTGTGGTAGTGGGACCTATATATCAGTCAGCCATTTTAAATCACATGGAGTCATCATTGTCACACAAATTAAAGTGTTCTATCTAATATAGATAAAGACAACAAAGCAGTTGCATTTTATAAACCCTGGAAGCACTATCACTACTTTAGGTCACTATTTTATATTTCGCTATAATTTACAAATCAAGATTTATTTCAATTTTTTGACAAATAAATAATAAAGATTTATTTTTTCCTTTTTAAATGGTACACTTAAATAAACACACTGGGGCTGCAGCTGCCATGGAGGATACACAGAAAATCACCTACAGCTCAAACTTCATAATCCACTCTCCTGCTTGCCCCCCTTTCTAAAGAAATCAGTAACACACCATAATTTACAGTGCTCTCTCTGTGATAAGCCGCCCCAGACCCCCCAGACAGACTGTAATAGAGTGTAATAGTGTAGTGTGATAATGCCTGCCTGCCTGCTGCTGCCGTCAAGGCTGGTGATTCCCTCCTCCCAGTCTGCTAGGTCAGCCAGCCCAGCACCTAGGTGAGTGAAAGTGGAAAAACCAGTCCATGTCGTGGGGAGGGGGCGGGGAGGGGGCCGGGGCTGCCCGGACAATGCGTCCTGTTGGCAGTGAGTTTACAACTCAAACTAAATGCAGCAGCAGTGTCTTAGAGTGTCTTAGGGGGGGCGATTGCCCCGATCGCCCCCCCCTGAATCCGCCCCTGTTCTTGAGGATATCGAGATCCAGTGTAGGCATTTGCAGAATGGTGCAGCGGATGGGAAGCAGTGAGAGAAGATGCTTTTATTGTGCTGCTCTAAGTATGTAGTGTTTTAGATAGCTTTTGCTTTTTTTATAGTCTTCTGTGTTTAATGACCAAGTTTTCAGATTGTCTGTCCTCAGACAGGACTTGATATGCAATTAAAGGTGATTGGACATCATTAATTCTGGATTGGCATGACCTCAGAGAACATACAAATCGAGAGTGAATCAGGAGGTCCATCACCAGGCTTACAGAGGGTGATATTAATAGGAAGGATTCACAATTGTGAATTTTTATTTTTCCATTAATAAGTAAGGTTGGGGATTGGGTCTCTAGATGGAGGGAAGAGTGTTGTCACTATTCCTCTATCTTTCTCAGATGTAGTAGTTACACATATGTCAATGTAGATAACAACACACGCAGCAGCTATTTTCTACTTGGGTCTTAAGCACAATTTATTTTGTATGATGCTTTGGAGTCAACTATTTGAAAAAAAGATCATTTCCATATTAGTTGGAATAGGACTAATTCTAAATCCATGGATTATATTTCTAGAAGTGCAGTAGGCGCTTTTGCAGGTGAAAACTATGCACTATTGTGAAAAAAGACTGCTATGTGCACAATGTGTTGTAATCTAAAGCAAACATATAGACTTTTGTGCACATTAGGCACCTTACACTAGAGTGCCAACATGTATTGCAACCATTATCAGGACATAGATGTCCATATAGTTACACTTTTGGGATAAGATTGAACATAACATAACAACAATTGCTTCTCTTCAGATTGTTCCACTTTTCCACAAACCATGGGACACATCTGGTTAATGGAGGCATCTACCAATGACAGGCAGCAGGCATACTCCTTGAAGTATAGTGGGTAAACCATATAGACACACCAGTACAAAGCCATTGCCATTTCTGCTGCACACCAAGTATGCTTCGTACATGACCTTCTGTGTTTGGGAAATAACTTGATGAACTATTTAACAGCATTACCTGATGTGCCTATTTTCTTTTTAATATACTCCTTAATTCTACAATATTGACTATATCTATATAATATTGATTTTAGTTCACACAATTTGTATTTTTTTTCATTGTACAAATTGACAATATCATCATCCTCTCTATTTCATTCAGGACTGTGATACAATATACACAAAACCCATAATTTCTGTACTTTTCATTAGCAACATTAATGTTCAAATATGTCAGGCAATAAATTGGTTTCCATTTCTTTCATTTTAAAATTTAAGAGTAATGTCCGGCCCTTACTAGCACTGACTATCTATGCATTGACTGGCACAAAACCATTTTTATCTGCACTTGTCATTAATACTGTTTATTACATAGGTGCAGGGCTGCCATCAGGGGGTACTGGTGTAAGGGGCTCGGACTGACCAGGGGGTTTGCTGCCCTCTGATGATCCTGGTGGCAGGATCGGATCATCCATTCTGCCGTCTCTGTTCTTTTTAAATATTCTGCAATCTTGCTGGTATAGTGGGGATTGGTGCAGGAAGGTGAGGAATAGCCCAGCAAGTGCTACAATATTCTGGATATTACACTAATAATTGTACGTGAAAGCATTTGTGCTACAATGAATTATCGATATAACTATGGCCAGCAAATAAGAAAATTGCCTATTTATACAATGCATTCATTTGTAAGTGCTAACAGCAACTACTTACAGAAGGAACGCTTTTACTTTATCTTATATGTAAGTTTTTAAATAATTTATTATGTAATAAATCACTTCTCTTTAACCAGAATTGTGGATTTTCTGGTGTTATCTATCTATCTATCTATCTAAATCCAGTCATTAACCTTTGCACCCTCGCAGTCTGTAGGATCTTCATGGATCTGAGGACTTGTAGGAGTCTGATGGTATGTGGGTGCATAATTTTGTGGCAAGTAAGGGTGAGGCATGTGAGGCTATTTTGGAGTATGTGGGAGGTCTGAATGGCATGTGGTGGAATTTTGGTTGCAAGTGAGGGGAATTTGTGAGGCATTTTAGTATTAGTAATGTAGGCATACAGAGGCTGTTTTCGGGCTATTTCTTTCATTTTCAAAATTAAGAGTAATGTGCAGCCCTTCTATGATGGAAAAAGCATAGCATGCATTGCTCTGGGCACCGTGGCTCCACACTACACCTCTGTGTCCACCAGGCCCGGGGAGACAGGAGTCATTTGTACTGGTCTCATAGGTGTATAAATACTGTAGCACCTCAACCTTTGGTTTTTGTTTACACATCATCATCACCATTTATTTATATAGCACGACTGATTCCGCAGCGCTGTACAGAGAACTCATTCACATCAGTCCCTGCCCCATTGGGGCTTACAGTCTAAATTCCCTAACATTCCCTACACTCACAGACAGACAGACAGAGAGAGAGAGAGACTAAGGTCAATTTTTATAGCAGCCAATTAACCTACCAGTATGTTTTTGGAATGTGGGAGGAAACCGGAGCACCCAGGGAAACCCGCGCAAACACAGGGAGAACATACAAACTCCACACAGATAAGGGCATGGTCGGGAATTGAACTCATGACCCCAGCGCTGTGAAGCAGAAGTGCTAAACACTTAGCCACCGTGCTGCCCTACACTCTTTTTTCCTGTATTTCTATTTAGTGTCATTAACTATATAGGTATAGAAATACACAGACAACCCATGGTGAAATCAAAGGGTGTATTTGTTGCTCTACTATTCACTAGGTAGTTTGTCCATGTTCTCTTATTAAAGCCCCTTTTCATTGAGGAGTCACAATATTAAATTTACTTGTATTGGCTGTCAGTTACAATGGTGTCAGAGAGGCACTTTCAATGCTTGAGTTTTTACAGCTGGATAAGCACTTTCATTAAGCACTTACATTAATAGAGCTCAATTGCTCCTGTGCCGACACATTGAAGAAAAAGGGGAATGCTCTGAAATCACTGAATTTTAAAAGCACAAATTTTGACCAGAAATTCATCTGAATCTCATTGTATAGAATTGTTGTGATTTCATACCCATCTATTTTGTGTTGAACAACATTTTAAGCATAAAAATAAGTTACTTTAATTCAATTAAATATGATGCTTTGCTTGGTGTCAGTGGCTTGGCTTAGCAGTGCTCTGATAAAAATCTCTCTATTCATTTCTTAAAGGCTCGATCAACATGATTTAAACTGAAATGAGGACAAGAGATACAAATTACTTATCAATAAACATGTGACATATACCACAATATCCTGCTTAACCCCTTTACTCCCAATTTAAGAGGTTTTACAATAAGGTCTGAAGTGTTGGTTAGTTTATAGGTTGGCCAGTGGCTGGAAGATAATGGATGACCGATGCATCAAATGAGCCTATTAAACATAGGTAGGAATGGCTGTTTGTAGGGGGGGGGTTTAATGTAAATTTAGGCAACATTACAAGGAATAATGACTGGCATATTTCAGTTTAAGAAGGTAATCCAGTGTACACATATATGAACTCACCTGGTGCCATTAGACAGTAATGCCTAGTTACGTTACACTCTTCTATAGAGCACCATTCTATAAATATATTAAATGTTGTGGCAGAAAATAAAGTCAAACAATGGTAGTGTACAGAGAAGAACAGAAATGTGCTTATCACAGGTAATCTCACTACCAGTTTGCACAGTTTTTATTTGCTATTATGATGCCACTTAAATCATGGTACATAAATAATGTCAGATATGTTTTAGAGAATTCCTTTTTATTTTGTCTTAGAAATCTTTCATTACCAAAATTTGACTCATCCATGTAATTTCCTGTTCAATATAAAAAGCAAGCAAACATTGTACGTACAGGAAATTGTGTTGATAATTGATGTGCAGGAAAACATATTTTTAACATGCAACAACTGTTACAGATATTACCTTAAAGGCCAATGTTTTTTAAAGAAAAAAAAAATACAGTGCTTTTTTTTTTTTTTTAAGGGCATTCACCTTTGACTAGGGAGACTTATTGCAAACTGGATGCATTGCCAAAAATGTGGTGTTAATCCAAGCCGTAGACATATGTTATGCACAATGTGATAATACAATGCAGAATGTGATGGGACCACAATTAGTCTTTACCTTTCATTTAAAAACAATCACAACCCTGTGACTCCATAACAGTCTGATCTCATACTGTGACTCCAAATATACTAATTCAGTACTGAAAGGTCTTTGATGTTGGTTTACAGACGGATACACTGTACTTTTTCTTTTCTTCTATAAACAAACTAAGGCAAGACTTTCAATTTTTGTTCTAGCAGTTTGGACATTTTATACACTTTCTAAATCATAGTTTAGCATAGCATTGAAGTCTTGTTGGATTTCTCTTTTACAGCCATGCCAAAGAATCCATTGTTACCTTTTACTCTTACATTTTATTTAGCCTGGTTTTTTTTTTTGCTTTATTTTACTTTTGAATTCTATGTCTTAAAAAAGTACAGTTTTTATGTTAGATTTATTCACCACACGTATTTTACTGTTCAGTAATACCATCTACAATTTTAAGGAATTATTATGATAATTTAATTAATACAGAACAATGTTCTCTGCAAAACTGTACACATCTTATTTATACTGAGACCAATAGAAATGGTAAAGAGCTGGATGAATACTTCAATGAATTATTAACAAAAGTTTAGGTTTGATGTACAGCAACCAACTCATAGAAGCCTACAATGTAGAAGAATTTGAACACAGCACCCAGTGTGCACATCAATCTTTATTACATCATAACAGAAATTTATATATAGACATGCCTAAAATTATATAAAGCTTTACATTTTATGAATTTATAATGTGGTTCAATCATCAAGAAACTTTCATTAGAACATTATAGTGTCGTATAGCATGATTTATAACACTATTAAAGCTCTCTGCTCATCACCCTTCAAAGCACATTGCACTGAGAGTCTGATCACTAACACTAAAGTTGATTTTCAGAAATTTAGTTAGTTCTTGTCTAGAACTTTTGAAAAAAATACAGGTTTCTAATATTTTTAGAAATATATAAATTGAAATATATATTTAATTGGACTGCCTGTAATAAAAATAGTTATGAAGTACATGTAAAAGAAACATAGTTTAATGTAAGGTGGTGAGAAATGATCATGTGTGGCACTGATACAACTAGGTTTTTCCACAGTCTAACTCAACAAAATATTATTCCTGTTCCAGCTGCATCATAATTCCACAGTAACAAAAGCACATTAACCATGTTGAGGTCAAATAATTGGTTGAAGTTATGTTAAATTAATAAATATCGGTTGTTATAGTTTCCTGTGTGATTGCAATTAGTACGCAAAGGCATATAAATGTTAAATAAATATGCAATGACATAGGAAAACACAGTAAATACATCTATATTCACACCTACATTTGTAAATAGTTCACTTTTAATAAAGATTCCAAATCACATTCTTTTATAATTAAGACTCAGAGATTTTACACAAAGGTAAACCTACATTAAAGATATTTATGGTTCAGGTCATATAGTAATCTGCATTTCACCAGCAGGAATCCAGTATCATCTGATAAGCAATCGCACATTGAGATCGCTAACTATGATTAGTATAAGATTAACACTCGAAGATACTCTGTTAATGGGTTAGTTTAAATTGGATTTTTGGCGGTTCCCTGAGGCAAGATACGTACACAGTTGTTGAAGGGAATTGCCGCTACCTTTGGAGAAGCATTGTTTGAAATGACCTTTAACCTGAATTGTACTGGACTATCTTGAACTCTGAACCAATGAAGAACGACCTTAGTACATTGTGATATCATCACTCTTTTCTTTCAAAGCAAACTGTATAAAACCAGGCCACTGGCACAGTAACAGCCTCTCACCACACAGACTTCAGGATTGATGAGCTGGATCCAGTGCGCACGCGTATGTATCGGTTATACTTTGTTATGTTTTGCTAATTAATCTCTTTGTGCGTTGGAACCGCATTGATCGCATCCGACAATCTTTATTTGCAACAATAGTTACGGATATAACAGTCATTTAAGTACTCACTTATATATACTCATGAACTATTAAAAAAATTAACAGATATTATCTAATTTCAGCTATTTGCTACTTTGTCAAACCAAGGTAATGTAGCCACTGAAAGAAGAGGAACAAACTAAAGTGAAAGAGAAGAAAGAGAAGTAGAGCAAGAGTGAGATGTTACCTGCAGGGCAAAGAGTGCTAGGAGGAAAAAGCTAAAGTGAAATAGAAGAAAAGAAGTGGAGCAAGAGTGAGATGTCACTTGCAGGGCAATAACAGTTTTCAGTAACATCTGTCACCATCATCATTAAACTCACCACTTAAGTATTTGATCTGCCTAATTCAAAAACCTTTTGCAAGCCATTTAATGTTTGAATTTTAAACTTGAACTCAATCTCGTACAGCAGGGATTGAGGAGGAGGACTCCAATCTTTCTCAAGGCTGTCTCCATTCTTTTTTATTTTGTTAAACAAACCAGTTCATCATTAACATCATTATCATTTATTTATATAGCGCCACTAATTCCGCAGCGCTGTACAGAGAACTCATTCACATCAGTCACTGCCCCATTGGAGCTTACAGTCTAAATTCCCTAATATAGACACACACAGACACATACAGAGAGGGAGACGAACAGACTAGGGTCAATTTTGATAGCAGCCAATTAACCTACCAGTATGTTTTTGGAGTGTGGGAGGAAACCGGAGCACCCGGAGGAAACCCACGCAAACACAGGGAGAACATACAAACTCCACACAGATAAGGCCATGGTCGGGAATCGAACTCATGACCCCAGTGCTGTGAGGCAGAAGTGCTAACCACTAGGCCACTGTGCTGCCAGTTTAGGCTTGATCTAAGAATTTATTACATAAAGTATAGTTTCATTACTTTTAACATATTTTTTGCAACATTGGAAGTTCATATTATTATATTGTAGGTTAATATATCTTTCCCTCTTAAAGAAAAATCAACAAACACATCAGGGAATCCCATGAATTTTATTTTAAAGTAGGATAGAATGAAAATTCATCTCTAAGCTTGCCAATCATAACAGAATTAGCTGAGATGCAAAGGGGAGCCCCAGGAACCCAGAGCTGGATTAAGGCACTGGGGACTCTATGACCTAATATGGCTATCATTTTAGACAAATACATGGGCAATACTGTATGCACTACTGTTAGGGGCATGAAATTCTTCCTTCATGAGCAGAACAGGAATGTCCCTTCATGTATATACCTCCCAACTGTCCTTGCAGTTGGACCAAATTCTGACTAAGTGGCTCAGTCACCTCAGTTCGGGCCCCACCAGATTCAGAACAGTTGGTCGACTGTTCTGCTGTCTCCTACCTATTCTTGCAGCTTTCACTACCTGTGGCTGCTGGTGTTTTTAGCTCAGTTGCTGCTTGACTAGATGCTGGAATGTTGGAGGCCCTACTTGGAAAAAAAGATAGGTACATGAAATTAAAAATCTCCAACCGGCTCTAAAATTAACTCAATAGCATCCCTCCCTGCAATCAGCCCCAACATTAAATTAATAGTATTCACATTTGATAAAGACCTAATTCCCTTCAACTAGTTCAAACATTAAATTAATATTGCTACCATTTAATAGATGTTTACCTATTTCCCTTACCCCAAAGAGCCAGAGCAATAAATAAATAGCATTTACAAACCCATTTTCCACAACCATCCCAGAGCTAAATAATTCATATTCACTTTTAATAGTCCTTCTTTTCCCCAAACACAGACCCACATTCAAACAATAGCCGCAAAACCACCCCAGCATAAATGAACCTTACCTTAAATTAATAGTCCCCACTTTTAAACTAAATAGCCCCACCATCACCCTACAAATACAATAATAGTTCCCACCATTAAATAATTAGCCCCCACCCACACTCTACCATTAAATTAATAGCCCACCTTCCACCTACATTACATTATGACACCTCCATGGCAATACATTAATAACTTTACATTTTATATATATATACCTATTTTCCAAAACCATTCTCAACATTAAATATTTCATATTCACATTTAAGAAATAACCCTCCTTTTCCCTCCCATCTCAGCCCCACATTCAATTAATAGCCCCAAATCACAACAGCATTAAATTTAAGATGACCTCTTCTCAATTTAAATTAATAGGCCCTACTATTAAATAGTTACCCACATTATATTAAGACCACCCACCTTCTTTCAAAATTGCCTTCTTCCTTCCGTGTTGTGTTTGAGAGAAAACAGCAAACCTGCACAAATGGGACATTGTGATTGCCATGTGTTGCACGTTCCATGTGAGACATTGTCAGTTAGGAAGGCTGGAACACAGGAGGATGCGGACACCCAGAGGAGGATGCCGCCACACATATATGGAAGGTAGGGTAAAACGGATCATGCAATCTGTGGCTGCATGAAGCAAGGGGGTTGATCCCGGAGGAGGGGCCAGCCACCAGGTACCATACAGTGCCCCACAGGCACCCACTGAGCCTGTACTGATAGGAGTACCTGGTCTGGGGGCCAACTGAGAGAGGGGCTCCCAGGGCATATGTCCCCTGTGAGCCCTCCTTAATCCGGTGATGCAGGACCACTGGCTTTAATCAGTTAGCAACGATCATTGTTAGTGTGTCGGAGATAAATTCTATGGGAATTTTTTCAATTTTTTTATTTTGACTACTTTGAACAAGAAAGAAAAAATGTTTAATAAAATTGTGTTTTTTTTACCTCTTTCATAGAATGGACTAAGTCCACATAGCCCAGGGCTGCTGGGAAGAGCCCCAGCACATTTCACTGCTGCTAGAAAATGGGAGGATGGGGAATCTGCATTTTACAGCCAGTCACACCTATAGAGACATCAGCCCAATGTTGTCAAGACTGGGACTGGATATCAGTATGGGAGGAGGACCATCAATCTCAAATTATCCCTGTTATAGTGGAAACTTATCTAATCTAAAGCTGGTCTGGTTGAGATTTTTGGGCTGAGGGACATACTGCAATTTCTTAATAATACATTATTAGCCTACTTTACTTTAAACAGTGCCAATACAGTAAAGCCAGGACCAGAACTGAGTTCATGAGAGCAGAATTGTCCCATTATTGCTGCAGGACCAGCTTCCATGGAAAGTAATGATAAAGCAGTAGTGTTCCAGTGATAAACTAGCACTGGTTACTGCTGCTTTGTAAATGGGGACAGTGTTGCCTGATTCACTTGTGACTGTTTTTTATTCACTGGAGTTTATATTATTATTTCAGAGATTCATTTATGAAAAGCTAAGGTTGATTGCAACAAGTACAAAGAGGTAAGAAAACTGTTATTTCTATGTAAGGATATACTGCAATCTGTTTTCTGCCGAATAAAGGTCAAAAATGTTAAAAATAATAGTGTACATTTTCAATTATTCTGAAAATAGGCCCTTTCATCTCAACTGAATTTCTGTTTGATTATATGCTGAACTTGATTGAAGTTCACAAAGTCCATTAACATCATCATCTTTTACATGTAAAGCACTGAAAAAGTCAGAAACAACATACAGATGGTACAGCAAAGCATACAATCATACATGAGGACCCTAATCATCATACTCATTGTTAATTTACAGAGCCTGACAGTCAGAGTTACAAACCATACAAACTACAATTGCATATAAAAGAGAACAAGTACATATGACCTTGCTCATGTGAGCTAAAAATCTAGAGGGAGAGGGCAATGCTAAGAAAATAGGGGCTAGAGGGACCTAGAGTGAAGATTGTGACTGTAGCTTCTACTCTAGCCTGAGCGAATAGTATCTGGTGGGCGTAAGACAGGCTATAGTGTTGAGGTTGGTTTTGAGAGAGCGCTTGAAATACTGAAATTTGGGGAGAGTATGGTCAGGCAGACTAAAGTACCGTAATTGGGAAGTAGCATGGGAGAAGTTTAGGATGTGGTACTTAGAGGTGATTATCAGAGAGGAGGAAAGGCGCAGGTCAGCTCTATGATAGTGAGAAAAAGAGAATCTTATGACAAGGCCAGAGATGTAGGAGGAGGAAGTGTTGGTGAGGGTTTTGAAGTTGAGGGTGTGTAGCTTGAATTGAATTTGAGAGGTAATGGGGAGCCAATGGATTTACGGAGTGGTATAGTGAATATGGAGTATCTGCATCCAGAATGAGAAAGGGACATTTTCTGTCAGTGTTTCGAAGGAGGAGGTGACAAGACCGTGCACGGGACTGGATGTGTAGAATAAAACTGAGGGTGCAGATAGTGGGTAAAGGAACTAGGGAGAGTGTGACATTGTCAATGGTGTATGAGACTAGAGGGGTAGAAACACTGGGAGGAGGAAAGATGAGGAACTCTGTTTTAGACATATTAAGCATTAGTTTGCATTGAGACTTCCAAGTAGAGTTGGTGGATAGGCAATTTGACACACTTGGATAAAAGAGAAGTAAAATGGTGAGGGGATGAAAACTAGATGTATTGTCGACATAAAAGTGGTAGTGGAGTCATTATTAGTTCACAATTGAGTAGGTTTATATAAAGAAAAGGCAGAGGGTGAAGAATAGAGCCTTGATGGACCATAACAGATAACGGGAGTGGAGGATGTACTTGAAGTAGAGAAACTGATGGATTGTTTAGAGAAGTAGGAGATAAACCAGGAGATTATAATGCCTCAAAGTCGAAGGGAGAAAATGGAGTCTAGAAGAAGAGAGTTTTCAACTATATTGAGAGTAGAGAGGTGAAGGAAGAAGAGTAGGGAGCGACCCTTTGTCTTAATGTAAAGTAGATCCTTGATCACTTTAGCAAGTGCTGCTTTTGTTTTATTTTAACTTTATTCATGATATTTTTAAAAATGTGTCTAACAGTAGTCCAAATAAAGCATACAGAAGGTGTGATGTAACATGTAGGGGAATGATACGCAATTGTCCTTGGGCCCTCCCACCCACCCTTATGTTGGTGAAATAGGACATGCGCACTTTAACAAACCAATCATTTACGGCAGGATCAGTGAACTTATATAGCAGTACCACTGGACTTATACGGCAGGATCAGTGGACTTAAACAGCAGTACCACTGGACTTATACGGCAGGATCAGTGGACTTAAACAGCAGTACCACTGGACTTATATGGCAGGATCAGTGAACTTATATAGCAGTACCACTGGACTTATATGGCAGGATCAGTGGACTTAAACAGCAGTACCACTGGACTTATACGGTAGGATCAGTGAACTTATATAGCAGTACCACTGGACTTATACGGCAGGATCAGTGAACTTATATAGCAGTACCACTGGACTTATACGGCAGGATCAGTGGACTTAAACACCAGTACCACTGGACTTATACGGCAGGATCAGTGGACTTAAACAGCAGTACCACTGGACTTATACGGCAGGATCAGTGAACTTATACAGCAGCACAGCACAGGTCAGCACCACTGGATTTAAATGGCTGTACCACTGGACTGGACACAGGACAGCACTACTGGAATTATGGCAGCACCACCACTGGACTGAGCAGGACAGAGCACAGGACAGCACCACTGGACTGAGCAGGACAACACCACTGGACTGAGCAGGACAGAGCACAGGACAGCACCACTGGACTGAGCAGGACAGAGCACAGGACAGCATCACTGGACTGAGCAGGACAGCACCACTAGGCTGAGCAGGACAGAGCACAGGACAGCACCGCTAATGAGCAGGACAGAGGACACCACTAACACACCCTCCCTCTTCCCTCTCCAGTGACCGAGTGAAGATGGCGGCGGCAAGCGGGGGAATAATATGAATCCGGATTTCGCGAGATACGACGGCGGGATGATGAGGTTTTGCCTCTTTCTGAGTTTTGCGATCGGCGGGAATACCCGAACAGTGCTCGGATCAGGCTCGGATCGGCACTGTTCGGGGGTGTTCTGATTTGACAAATCTGGACCCGCTCAACTCTAGTTAAAAGGCCTCAAATGTACAAATTAAACATTTTAGTAATCATGCTTCCAACCCTTCTTATTCATTTTTACTGACAATTTTTTAAAAGAGTTTCTGAAAGACAGTAGTTTCCTGGCATATTACATTATACCATGTTTCTAAATGTGAAAGTAGTAGCAGTACCCACAGAATCAGAATTGTTGGTAAGGGACTCAGAGGGTCTCGGTAGCAAAAAGAAAATATGCAAACGTTGCCGTCCACCAAATTGAAGTAGCTTGTCTTTTATTAAAAAAGAAAGTATATAATATTAATAGATGAGCAAATTGCAAAGTACATATATGTTGCAAAAAGAGTACAGAAACTAAAATGCCAGTAATAAAAAAATATATATTTTCAGGAATTCAGAAAAATCCCATGGAAAACAACATAGTTTTTTTATGATTGTTGTTGTTCCATTAAATAAGTAATTCACATACTTTTAATAAAATTTAAAGTGGAAAAATAAAAATGAAAAATAGAATGAGATTTGACAACCTGTAGCACACATGTTTGAGAACATAAGGTGAAATGTAAACTTTCATGTTTCGTAAAATAGATCCTTATAAAAATGAGTGTCAATTTTTTCCTGACCTCTGTTTTTCATGGGTAAATTATCACATTTTTCCTGATGGTAGGTAATCCTGTATTCAATCTTATCTTTAAATATATTAATCCACATCTTTACTTACTGCACATAATTATTTTCTTGTATTATTTCTTAAATGGAAATACTGTATTTTAACTAGAAGCAAATAATGTGGCTGAAATATGTATTATTTGATAAAATTTGATATATGAGATGAAACATAATTACATTTTGATCTTTTTAATGAATTATAAAGAAGCCCAGAGATGGTGATGAATTAATGGCCTTTTTATTTCACTTTAATTAAATTGTCTTTGTTCAACGAGGTTCATTTAAGTTAATTTACTAGCGGCTAGTCTATGTCTATGCACTACTTATCTTAAATATTATTTTAATGCCATGCATTTGACTGCATAGTCTGTATATTCAACTTAAAAAATATATGTTGCTGACCCCCCACGGTGTTCCAGAGGTGTAAGGTTATCAATACCCCAAACACATAGCATGTTCATATTTAGCATGTTTATTAAATGTGTGGGAGAAGGAACCCCATCTGGAATAAAATGTTTGTGGTGGGCTAAGAACAAATGAAAGTTCTCTTGTAACACCTTTACCATTGTTAATATACATTACATATTCAGGACTTATTCACCAGTAATGTAAATGTCTATGGAGAAATGCTTTGATGTACCATGTGTGCAGAGAATTCAACACCTGCAGAGAAGTGTAAGAAATTTCTTGTTTTAGAGTTTTGCACCTACTAAACATTACTCACAATTGTTTGGGTAACCTAGTGACAAATCTATTTTTTTCTTCTTGCTGTTTCAACATGTGCAGTCATGTCCTGTTGTGTATGCCATTATTTTCTTTCAATGATCTAAGTGCTGAAGATTTTGTTTTTTAAACAAAAATGATAATTTCAAGTATTTCATTTAGAAAGCAATCTTAATGTACATTAGTAATCTAAAAATCCCAATTATATTTAAAAGAGTCTAGCTGAGGGAAACTTATAATTATTATTGGATCAATTATAATATTCTTCATGTTGAACTTTATTGCAAAGTGCTTTCATCATTAGCTACAGGCTGTACTGTAGGGAGCAAATGGGTCAGAAGTCCATTCTATGGTACCCGCAACCCAGTTTATTGTTTTGACAGGTACCTTCTGAAGATATAACTTTAGACACAAATCTTAAATACTTTTATACAAACTTGGATTCAAGTATCCACAATACAATATCCTCAATAAAGTTGGTGGGATTACCAGTAAAACGTAATGAAGTTGGAGGTGAAATGGTCATGGAGATGGCAGTGTTAGAAGCAAAATGGAAGGAGGCAGGGATGCAACAAAATGTTCTCCCATGAGAGATGAATGGCTCAGCCTATGCATGTGTGCCATCACAAACCTTATAGATTTCAGACCATTCATTTTTCTCAGTACATAAAAAAAAGAGAATTTATCAGTAAAATATAAGATCCTGCTGTCACAGCAAAAGTACCCAAAATGGTATGCACCAAACCAATGACATGAGCCAAGTATGGTTAAAAATATATACAGTAAGCTCCATATTTATACTATATTTAGTTATTAAACATAAACATAAAAAATGCTGGAGCATTCTTAAGTGTAGTTTAGAAAGTGTCAGAAATGGGGGCCTTCAGCACAATATTGTGTTGTAGAACAAGATATTTAAATGACCTTAAAGGGTGGAGATTGAATATTTAGGGGAGTGCAGCCACTGTATGAAGTGCAAGTAAAAGAAAAATGTTGTTCGGCGCTCAGAAACAAACAATATGTAACAATAACTGTCAGCATAAACATAAAGGAGAATTTTGTGCACAATATAGCTATATTGGGTTTAAGGTCACCTTCCAGTGTCAAGACATCTCCTGTAGGTGAGTCCCTAAGCTAGTGATACAAATTTAGATTCCGCTGAACCGCCATCTTATAAAGCCTGCAGCACCTGGAGGGAGTGGTCAACTACCAAAAATGAATGTATGGAAGTGCCTGCAGAGCTCTTCCTCACTACAAAATTGGCATTGGTCTATATTTCCATGGGGCTGCCTTATGCAACAACTAGACACTTTATTTGGGAAGGAGCATTATTATAAGCACAAATGCCACTGTAATAAAAAAAATGTGACTGATGAAACTCAGACAGGTCTGACAGTTATTACTTATGCAACCACTGGGTACCGTAGTGCACCTGACATGGAGAAGTGTGGTGAATCACATTGTTAGGGTAATCTCACTTCATTCACAATTTCTCACAGCAGTGACTCCACTCGAGTTATGTCCTATCATGAAGGTGTTGATCTTGGCAAGAAGAACCAGGGGTTGACTCAAGAAACCCCTTCCCGACTGTCTAACTCACACACTAGTAAAAGGGATTAAGTCACTTGGCACATTTATTAAGAGGCGTTTAATCTCTGATAAGGGTAGGAAGGCAGAGATCAATGTACCCGTAGGATGAAAAGACACGTAAAGCTGATGATATAATATATTTCTAGATGAAGATTAATTGAACAATGGAACAAGGCAGTGACATATAATAAAAAAGTGAATATGACAATATATGACAATATCTGGTAGAAATGAATTGGAAAAACAATGGAAACAATTGTAAATTGGCAAGTTCCTTTAAAGAACTCTCAATTTAGCAATGTAGTTGAGGCATCTGGAATGATGCTGCTAAAGTTACAGGGCCTGAGTCATTAAGGAGAGCAAAGCATAAAAAAGGAGTAACATTTACACCTGGGCAAAACCATATTGCATTGGAGGGGAGGTAAATTTAAAATGTAGGGAAAGATTTATAGTTGGGGTAGGACATGTCCTAGATCAACTTTAAATTTCAGTGTAATAATACAGCTAGCAAGTATTTGTGTGCTAGATGAAAAAACTGCCAGTATTTAACTTATGTGCAAAATAATAAACTCATTTGCACCCCTTGAATAGTGGCATGGTTTGTCCCAGAGAACATTTACTAATTTTTTGCCTTAATGACTCAGACCCACACTGTTTCTAAAATCATGGTTTTAAAAATAAATGTGACTCTAACATATACCTACTCACCCTAAAATATATATGACAGGTGACATAGATTAATTTTTGAATCTATCATCTACTAAGTGAAAATTTTGGACCATAACTAACACTGCAGCCTTTAGAAATACGAATGAAGAAGATATCAACTATGAAAAATTGTTAGTCTATTGTTTTTAAAGATGACAAAGAGGGCAGCTCTCACTCTGATGATGAGGCTGGAGGTTGCAGTCCCAATAATGTCGATTATAGTAGCATAGGAAGAAAATTATATTGGTGGTTTACCCAGCTCATATAATAATTGGAGGTGATATAACGCCAAGAAATACTGTCCATTGGATAAGAATAGGGGTAAATAAGTGCAATTAAATGGTTTAAAGTAGTTCCTTAGGTAATCAGCACTATTATGTGTTAAGGATGAGTGGAGGAGTAGTCAAGGCGATGTGAGGCAGTATAAGGCCAAGCCTGGTGCTGACAATTTGGTCCGTGTATGGTGCTGTGCAGTAAAAGACTCACCCTTGCAGCAGACACTGACCAGTTCTAAACCTGGGGGAGGGGGCTCTTTAAATACGTAACAAAGGCAAGGTTGGTTCTCCAAGAGAACCAAATGATTATATAGAAACAGTATTAGCACCATCAGCTGGAACTTGGAGCAATAGAAAAGGAACTGGACAATCTGTAAAAAATTGGATCAATTCCAGACTCTCCCTGAACCTCTCAGTTGGACCTGGGCTCCCTCTGTTTTTCTGGGCTGGAACTGGACTTCTTCTGCTCCTTTGGAAGCTTGTACGGGAGCCTGGCAGTTTACTCTCTGACAATGACAGTCTCTAAGATTGGTAATTCCCTTGCTAGTTTGGCAGCTATCTCTGGCAGCTCTTTCTGATAGATTGGCAGCTGTTTCGGCAAGACAGGCAGCCATCTCTGTAAAGTGTGCAGTTTTCTCTTTGAGACCTACTGGTCTCTCTAATTGATGTGTGGCCTTTCTCATATTCCACAGTCTTTCTATGTTGTGGGGCTCCTCTATATCTTTGCATGACTTAGCAGCATTTGTCCCCATTGTACACTGGCAAGTTTAGTAGTGGTGGCTACATTACTATCTGTCTTCCATAGGCTTCTCTGAGTATGGTGACGATCCCAGCAAAAGCCTTGCCCTCTCACATTGTGGCCACACTCTTCCTTCCTCTTGGAGCCAATCTCTCCTCGTTTGGTGGGCTCTAACATCATTTCCTGGCTCCTCAAGCATCTGGGATGCCTAGTCTACAACTGTGTGCAGTGTTTTGGGATAAAAATGTAAAAGTGGAAATTAATGTAGAGAATTATGAAAAGATGATAGCAGACAGGGCTTTGAAATTACGCGTTTAATTTTGCTAGCATGTGTATTCCTATCTGATCTCACGATCACACAAATGGATATGCACAGCATTTGCACAGGGCAGTTTCCACATCAGAAAGCACATGTGCACATAGTTAAATGAGCTTCGCATTTGCATATTCTGCATTTAATAAATAAGTCTGTATATGTTTTTTGTTTGCCAATTGCCAATTACATTTTTTCCTGCTAATAATAAAAACACATGCAATACAACATACAAATTATCTAAACATTTTTTTTAAAACAAATTGGAAATTACAGTTGGAAATTTAGGTTGTTGGCAATTAGACTACGTATTACATTAGACATTGTGGGACGGATTTAGAGTTGGAGTACATCTCAGAAAGGATGACACTTGCATAAGATCGGTGGTACTGACCATAACTTAGGCCCATCTTTTGAGTGGATTGCCCACTTGCACTTGAAGAGACGGCTTAGCAAAGTTTAGCAAATTGAGAACGCAGAGATGCAAGTCAACAATACCCTTTATAGATGCATCTAATTTTGATTTACATATATCTTTGATACATCTTTTAGAAGGCTGATCTTTGCATGACATATAGGCGTACAGTCATGGCCAAAGTTTTGAGAATGACAAAGGCTTTTATTGACAATTACATTGTTTATGCAAAGAGTAAATATTTGCAATGTTGACCCTTCATTTTGAAGACCTCTGCAATTCACCCTGGCATGTTCTGGGCCACATACTGACTGATGACCGCCCATTCTTGCCTAATCAATGCTTGGAGTTTGTCAGAATTTGTGCGTTTTATTTTGTCTACCCTCCTCTTGAGAATTGACCACAAGTTCTCAATGGGATTAAGGTCTGGGGAGTTTCCTGGCCATGGACGCAAAATTTGGAAGCTTTGATCCCCAAGCCACTTAGTTATCACTTTTGCCTTATGGCAAGGCGCTCCATCATGCTGGAAAAGGCGTTGTTCATCACCGAACTGTTCTTGGATAGTTGGGAGAAGTTGCTCTTGGAGGATGTTTTGGTACCATTCTTTATTCATGGCTGTGTTCTTAGGCAAATTTGTGAGTGAGCCCACTCCCTTGTCAGAGAAGCAACCCCACACATGAATGGTCTCAGGATGCTTTACTGTTGGTATGACATAGGACTGATGGTAGCGCTCACCTTTCCTTTTCCGGACAAGCATTTTTGCAGATGCCCCAAACAATCTAAAAAGGGGATTCATCAGAAAAAATGACTTTACCCCAGTCCTCAGCAGTCCAATCCCTGAACCTTCTGCAGAATATCAGTCTGTGCTTGATGGTTTTCCTGGAGAGAAGTGGTTTCTTTGCTGCCCTTCTTGACACCAAGCCATCCTCCAAAATTCTTTGATTCACTGTGCGTGCTGACATTCCTGAGCAGGCTCTGCAATGATGGTTCCCCGATCCCGCAGCTGAATCAACTTTTGGAGACGATCCTGGTTCTTGCTGGACATTGTTGGGCGCCCTGAAGCCTTCTTCGCAACTATTAAAACTTTCGCCTTGAAGTTCTTGATGAACCGATAAATGGCTCATTTCGTACAATCTTACTAGCAGCCATATCCTTGCCTGTGAAGCCTAATTTTGGTCAAATTATGGTTAACAGAGGAAGAACAATTATTTCAAGCACCACTCTCCTTTTAAAGATTCCAGTCTGTTATTGTAACTTAATCAGCATGACAGAGTGATCTCCAGCCTTGTCCTCATCAACACTCTCACCTGTGTTAATGAGAGAATCACTGACCTGATGTCAGCTGGTCCTTTTGTGGCAGGGCTGAAATGCAGTGGAAATGTTGTTTTGGAATAAAGTTCATTGTCACAGCAAAGAGGGACTTGAAATTAATTGCAATTCATCTGATCACTTTTCATGACATTCTAGAGTGTATGCAAATTGCCATCTTAAAAACTGAGGCAGAAGACCTTGTGAAAAATAATATCTGTGTCATTCTCAAAACTTTTGGCCATGACTGTTTTTTCCAAGTTGCTGATGATGATTGACGCATATACACTATCTATCTATACACTAGATTTATAGTTACTCATATTTTAAGAAATGGAAATATACAGAAGCATATTCCTTCTCAGCAAAAGTCAATTTTTTATGTTTAATTTGAAATCAAGCCATATTTGCCACGTGCAGAGCTATGTAAGTTTTTGTCTTATCTTAAAATTTTGTTTCGTATCGAAAGCATGTTTAGAAAAAAAATCATCATAGTGTATATTTGAGGCATATCCAAGTAAATTAGTTTTAAATATTGACAAAAATGAATGAATCTCCACATATTGTATTCATACTGATTCACTAATTCATTTGAATTTAGATTCAAATCGTGCTGAAATCTGTTTCTACTGGTGAATCAGATTGGAGGATAATTTCAAAATGTACATTTTCACTTTAGATGGTTTAAGATTCTACTTGTCATGGACTATTTGCTTTCTCACTTATTGTTTTTGTGAATCATGCATGGAGGGTGACATATTTAGAGGTTATCCATTGTTGATTCATTTACACATTTTTTTAGACTAAATTATGTACTTCTTTGTACATAATTCACCGGCAGCACTGAACACAGGTTCAGACAATACTATAGAACTTGGAAAACATTTCATTGGTAAAATAGAGTAATACTAGCCATTGGTCAATCTTCTTCTGCAAATGTTTCAATGGATCATATTTAGGTGGAAGTATTATAGGACAATTCTGGTATTCTTTCACAATTTTTTGTCCATAAATTATAGAATAGGTGGCTGTTTAGACTCTTTTTCAAAAACAAATTCTTACCCAACAGATTTTCTCTTTTCCGAAGATGGAGTTTTGGTGACAGTTTTCTGAATTTCATTATTTCATTCATTACCACAGACATGACGTTGTTGTGAGCATAATGACACCTTTTTCTTTGACATATTTCCTTTTATTACTATTTGCATGGCTGATAAGTTTATATAAGCATTTCTTGGTAATCCTAAAGCATTAACCAGCAAGTGCATACAAAGAGCTGTCTTCTTAGTCAATCAACCTTAGCCACATGATGACTGATGCAGGTTTATTGTAGAATAGCCTCTTGTGACCATGCTATCTGTAATATGGTTTCTAGGGTGTTTGGGTTTTAATCTCCCTAATAATCTGGCAAATGTATGGATGACCATTTAATAACGTTATTTATGACTATTACCATCAACCAACTCCTCGCAAAGGCAATTCTGATTTAACCTAAGAAATATAATTCTTATTTTCCCTTAAATCCACAGGACCAATATTCATATACTAACTTATACCCATAACTTCAAGAAAAACTGCACACACAATATAGCTTCATTTAAAACGTGTTGAATTATTAATTGACATTTTAATTGTAAAACTTATGCATATATTATAAAACAGTAAACAGTGTATTTGTACAAACTTAACAGATTCCGTTTCACACAATACATTGCAGTCAATTGCCTGTTTTTGTGTCTGTGTTTTTACTAACTATTGTCTAAAGGTGTGTGTGTGTGTGTGTGTGTGTGTGTGTAGAGAGAGAGTGGAGGGGGGAGACCTGTGGGGGGGGGGCAACAGGCAAGACTCCATTCTAAAACCCCCTTTTCAAACATACATTCCACAACCAAAAAAACTTCTACCATTTATCTATCTTTTATTTCACTTATCAAAGTCCAACAGCCATTATTCACTATCTACATTCCCTTCACATGGAAGCTTCTAGATGGCAGCCATTTTACAAGCATGGAGCTTCTATATCCATTTTCTCTTTTGTCTAAACTCAGGCAAACTCTTCTACAGCAGCATAGCAGGCTTTCCAATACCATCTAAATCAAAATCTCAGTAATATATACCATCTATACGGTTTCTTCACTTCCCCCATGAAAAACTTTTCCATAACAACCATTCTATCTAACAAACAATGCACAACCATTTTCACACACTTACTTTACATTTACATTAAACTGCATTAAACAAATGGAGAACTTGCTTTGTTGCAAATTACAAGCACGTGTTGGTCACATGTGCTTGTAATGGCCTAATTGACAACCAATGAACAGGGCCCAGCTCTTAAACCTCTAGTAATATACTTGTAAGTCCACCACAAATATTCATTTTACACAAAAGACATCTATTTAGTGAGAGCCAGCAAGGCATATTACACAAAAGACATCTATTTCAAATAACCTTTTAAACAAACACAAATGCTACCATGACCAACACCTCACTAACTCCATTTTATCTGAACTCAGACAATTCCATTCAAATAACCTAACAAAACAGTTATACCTTATAACTATTCCATTATCACATTAGACCAACACAGAACCACACAGAACTACGTATATATCCAGATTCAACCATATTCTATTCAAAAACACATTACACTTCATTCAAATTAACTCCATTTACAAACCATAACAAAACTATATATTATTATATACATATATATTTCCAGATTCACTCACCTTCCAGTCAATTACATTTTACCTACTAGCTAGATTCTAATATGAATTGCCTTCCCAGGCCCTCACATATACAGACCACCATTCCATTAAACTTAGTTTCCAGCAACCATCTCTGCATGTCCTATCGGGGTCAAAGCAGGATAACAAGAGAAAGCTTTGTGTTTCTGCTAGTGAAAAAGTTAATGACACGATTAAGCCCCACCCCTGCCATTCAATGCCATGAATTCCGGCGAATCCGGGAGATTTGCCTACCCTTCCGGGAGTCTGGGAGGACTCTCTGAAATTCGGGAGCCTTCCGGGAGAGTAGGCAAGCTTTGTGTTTCTGCTAGTAGTGTTTTAACAAATACACCAGTTGATATCATAATGAATTACCTGTGTGTCTCTATATATAGACTTGTCATGGTGTTAATGACAAGTAAAAAGAAACAAGTGTGTTTTGCCAAGGTTTCCAGTGTGTTTGCAAAAAACAGAGGTTGAATTCACAGTGAATTGTCTGTTTATTTCTACATCTAGATGGTTAATGTTGTTAATGACAAGTACAGACAAACAATTGTGTTATGCAGAGGTCAGTGTGTTGTAGTGGGGGTGTAAAATGTGTAAGACAAACTAATAAAAGTAAAATCAGGCAGGGAATTCTGCAGTACTGTTTACACAGCCATATAGCCAGGGCAGGGTGCACACGAGTATACAAGTGACTGGGCAACTAAATAGTCACAAAGACTATCCAGGGATGCCTTTGTCTAGTAGAATTCAGGAAGTATGAGTGTGTGAGGGGTTGTAAGCTCCTCTCATAAAGCTATAGATATGTGACATTTGTTGATGTTTCCTGATTGGACTCTTGATGTCACTCACTGTGAGTAGTCTAATACTTTTATCAGTGTTATTTGGCAAATGTTTAGGGAATTGGGAGTGATTTCAGAGTTGGCCGAGTATATTCTCCCATCTCTAATTGCAAGAAATATTTCATTCTTCCTCCTTATCTACATAACTTCAAGTTGTAACTTTTGAAAGATGCAGTCTTTTTAGCAGTTACACCTGGCAAAAAATAGAAATTGATATAGATTTTTAATAGCTGAGCAAGCTGGTATGAACTGAGCCATTCATTTTTTTTCTCTCTATCTCTCTCTTCTCTCTGATTCGTTTACAGGTATGTTTGACTAGCATCTGGATACCTTACTGCATTTAATCTTCATCTGCTTGCGTACCCTGTTTCTTGGCTAATTAAAATGGCCACAGCAGAAGGAGATAAGTGTGCTGAACTTGTGGGAGACAGTGTCCTATCCACTTGTGTGATTATGTAACAAAAGACATGGGCTTTGTCATGGTGTAAAATAGGCAATAGAGGTAAGCAGAAAGCCACAGACTGGGTGATGGATAGTGTAAAAAGAAGGGTTCTCAATAGCACAGAGTAGTCATGTAAGGCTCCTGTCACTGATACAGGGGAATTGCAGTCCTAAAAGCATTTTCGCATGAAACAAACTTCTTACATCCAAATTGCGTTAAGGTTTTCTCACCTTAATTTGGCATTAACAGTTGTCAATTCCACTATTTTGTGACAATGATCTGAATATTTTTGGTACCTATTTTTCAAGAGTGGTTATTTATTAACCTAACCAAGTTAGGCATTTTCTTTCTTAGGTACCAGTGAGCACTGGAGCTTGGGACAGGTAAATCACACATGTACTTTGTTTATTGGCAGAATCATGAAAGGGTTAGTGTGAAGAAGGAAAATGGGCTATAGAAGCCACGTGCAGTGTCACTCACAATGATCCTTTTCCGATCTCTTATTATTTCATTAGTATGCTCTCAATCAAATACAGGGCAAACAAGCAACACCACGGGGTAAATGTACCCCGTGGCTGCGCTGCCTTGTAAAGAGAAGTTTCCCTTTACAAGGCAGCACCGCTTTAAATTTAAGCTGCGAAGACGCCGATCTCCCGCGAGTTGCAAAAACCGGGGTATGATATATTTACCCCCACATCTGTTTTATATAATAACTGAAAGTAGCTATTTATAAATATTTTCTTGCATTGCACAAAAAAAAACACAACAAAATATAAAGCAAGAAGTATGCATTTGTGGGAGCCTGAGCTAAATAGAAAAAGCCCAATGTACATGTGTTTCTACAGAATATTTGCTAAAGTGACATCTGAATGGAAGCAAATTAAATTATGATAGATTTAAATCATGCAGTAGGTAAAGTCCACATTCATTGTTGCAGTAAATGATAAAATATAGAACTCGTGGCTGGAAATGTCAGAAGCAACATAGGCAATGCCATTTCTTTGAGTTGATTGGTAAAAATATATATGCTAAATGCATTTACATTGCATTGTACTTACCATGTCCCATAGGATCACGCATTACAAAAAATACACTGGATCATATCCATATTCCAATTTAGATTAAGTGTCACCTGGCACCTCCTTATGGTTATTCTTTACTAATGTTGATCAAACAACAATATTGCTTGGTAACTCAGACAAATATAGCATGTTATTAAGTCACCAATTCCTGTAGTTTATACAGATCAGAACATATTCTTGTATTAAAAAATATCATTTAAACAAGTGTGTGTGTTTGTAACTACTACATTTTTATTTTTCTATGCATAAAGTTGAACTAAATTCCTCTTTTGTGCTGGTAAAGGACTGTGCTGACCCCCTGTGGTTAAGTGTGAGATGCATATTGTAAAGTTTACATTCAAAATCTGTTTTTAGCTTATTGTCATCCTGTTGAATTTGTAGATATCAGTCTGCAGACTTTATGTAATATGTGATAAGTTTAAAACTGAATGTATTATAATTTAAGATAGATGCAGTGTACATATATGACATTATCTCTGTTATACTGTTCCAAGAAGGAATAAGCTTGGTGGTCTGCACAATAGTCAGTCATTTAAAAAAAAAATTATGTCTTAAATAAACATATTCTGTTTCTACTACTGAAGCTTATATTTTATATTTGACTGGAGGGGAAAAATGTAAGAGCATATATACATATATATATATATATATATATATATATATATATATATATATATTGATATATGTGCATGAACTATTATTTAATGATATCCCTGATATATATATATATATATATATATATATATATATATATATATATATATATATATAGGGATATCATTAAATAGTAATTCATGGCCATATATCAATGTATCAACAAATAATTTAGCAAACCAAAAATAATAAACATGGCAATGGTTCTTAAGAAACACATTCATCAAATAAGGCGTGCCACATAACCTATAAAAAAGGAAATATATGTTTTAATATTATAAAACATACTTTAGAGCATTGAAGAAATGAACATATCAGGCCTGAGTCATTAAGGAGAACAAAGCAAAAATAAAAGTAATACATTTGCACCTTGAAAAAACCATGTTTCATTGGAGGGGGCATGGCCGGATTAAGGGGGGGGCACAGGGGGCACGTGCCCCGGGCCCCCCTCTCTCTGAGGGCCCCCCGCCGCCTGATCGGATCACCTGTCAGTTGGTGATCCGATTCTGCTGCTTGTGCGGCCCCCCTGACGCAGGCGCACCGCCCCCCCCGCAGAATTTGACAGCTGCCTTGATGTACAGCAGCCGCGGTGCTGTACATCAGGCTATTCTAAGATGGCCGAAATGGAGCTGCTGCGCATGTGCAGCAGCAGCTCCTCACATACCAAAAGCTACTGGGATGCTGTGCTGAACGTGGCTGCCAAGGTGAGTCACACATTCACTTGGCATATGTATGTGTATATGTATGTATGTAGTTATGTGTATGTGTATGTGTATGTGTATGTGTATGTGTATATATATATATGTGTGTGTGTGTGTGTGTGTGTGTGTGTGTGTGTGTGTGTATATGTTAATTAAACATTTAATAGAAAAGGCATAAGTACTTTAATTACTAACAAAATAGGGGATCCCATAACATATTTGTTGTGTGTGTCTATATATATATATATATATATATATATATATATATATATATATATATACACACCACACATTAAAAAGAAAGAAACATTTATAACATGTCAATAATTTTGATATATATATATATATATATATATATATATATATATATATATATATATTTATGTTAAAACTGATGTCATTTTATCAGTGTTTCTTTTTTTTTTTTAATGTGCCGTATCAATACTATTTTCTGAGGCGGTCTGGGACGGGGAGCTGGGGGGCATATGCCTGCTGGGCTGGGCAGAAAAAAAAAAGACTATTTTGGGCCGGTCCCTGCACTGGCCCAAGTCTCTATTACTTGGTGGCTGGCCTCTCCTCCAAGACCAGCCACCTTCTATCATTGGCTGCGGATTCCTACGATCCGTCTTCCCCTTCCCCCATGTGTGGCTGCTATTGGTGTCACATGGGACGTGCACCACGTGACAGGTGCCGTCCCATTTGTGAAGAGAAACAAGGTCATACAGCGAGCGGATAAAACAAAGTTAGTTGGGGTAGTACGTTAATATAATGTGTGTGTGAGGGGGGTAGTATGTTAATATATTGTGTGTGTGAGGGGGGTAGTATGTTAATATAATGTGTGTGTGTGAGGGGGGTAGTATGTTAATATAATGTGTGTGTGTGAGGGGGGTAGTATGTTAATATAATGTGGGAGGGAAGGGGGTTCTTAATTTAACTTGGATTGCAGGTGGATGCTAATTATTTAATGGGTGATCTTTTATTTGTGGAGTGATGGTGGGGCAATTTAATATTATAGTGTTGACTATCAATTTAAGATGGGGTGATTGGACCTTTAAATTTGATGCTGGGGTGGTTTGGAAGCTCATAAATAAATGTGTCGTGTTTTGGGGAAAATTAGGTCTGTTTATTAAATGTGAATATGAATTATTTAATGCCGTAGATGATTGTGGAAAATAGTTATATATTTGAAACATAAATGCCATTTAATTTATTGATAGGGCTTTTTTGAGGGAGGGAAATATGTTTATATATTAAATGGGAATACTATTGATTTAACATCGGGGTTGGTTGGAATTTTCTAATTTTCATGTACCCATTTTTTTTACCAAATAGGGCCCACAACATTCCAAGATCCAGACAAGCAGCAACTGAGCTAAAGACACCAGCAGCCACAGGTGGAGAAAGTGACAAAAACAGGTAGGAGAGAACAGCACAGTCTTCCAACTGTTCTGAATCTGGTCCGGCAGTCCTGAATTTGGGTGACTGTCTCGTGTAGTCAGAATTGGGTCCAACTACAGGAACAGTTGGAAGGTATGTCCTGCTTCACCCTGTACTGCTCGTGAAGGCAGAGCTGCGTGCACCTAACAGTAGTGCACACAGCATTGCCTGTGTGTTTGTCTAAAATGATAACCATGTTACATCATAGGGGCCCCCCTGCCTAAAGTGCCCCGGGCCCCCCAGAGCCTTAATCCAGCTCTGGGAGGGGGAGGTAATTTTAAAATGTGGGGACAGATTTGCATTTGAGGTAGGGCTTTTCCTAGACCAGCTTTAAATTTCAGTGTAAAAATAAAGCTATCATCAAGTATTTGTGTGCGACACGAAAAAGCAACCAGTATTTTCCTTATGTGCAAAATTGTTTCCATCCCTTGCATTTTAACATGGTTTGTCAAGGATCAAATTTACTCCTTTTTTTGCCTTGCTTTTTCTTATGAATTAGGCCCATCCAGTGAACCAAAACAAACAAATGTTGGAAGTTAAAAAGGTTAAATAATAATGCTTACACTGGATATTTAAATTTAAACTATGAATACCTGGTTTCCCAATGATCAAAAGGAGTGCTTTAGTGTGACCAATAATATAACAATGGCATGTCATTAAATAAACACATTTTTCATAATGCAGCATTTGGCAACATTCCAATGCACAACTAATCCCATTAATTGTTCATATATAATTAGCAAAATCTTGCTTTATAACACCTATGTGACTTTAGAGAGAAACATTTTATGACAAACTTAAAATCAATATGTACAGTATGTTATTTACAAAACCTGATGCACTTTGCAAAATGCCTTGGTTGCATACTAGCTTGCCTACATGGTCCCTCCTGTGCCCACCAAGGTACATGGCTACTATCTGCTTTCAGAAGACACCTTTACAATCTAGAAGTATACCTAGGGTTGTGGGGAGGTGGAAAAAAAAATGTTTTTAGTTCAACTCTATGTATTTGTTTCACAATACAGTGAAATTAAAAAGAAAAATCAGACTCAATACAAAAATTAGCTTAAATTTATTTTAAACCCTTATTTAAAAGGAATCAACACATTTCACTGGTGTAAACTACCAGAGTAGAATATAGGAGCAAATGTTCCCCAAGCCCACCTTTTTCCACAATACCCTCTTCATGCATTATCACTGAATGGTTGCCAATGTGCCAATGTATGCCTGAGCCCAGGCTTCCTACAATTGTTGTGACCCCTATTGTTACACCATTGGCATTTTAAAAATAATTTCTACTGCAAATGTCATAACATGCCTTGAACCCCTACAACAAGCTACCAACTTCTATGATTGTTAATTTCCTGCCAAATACACATTGTCAGAAGTTTTCATTTATACACAATCTTTTTTTACTCATTATTTATTAATATTAAATATGTAAGACCTTTTTTGATATATTTAGTCCATATCCAGAAGAGCTGTAATACTAGATAAAGTCAAGCTGGTTACACCACACTCCTAGATATGCATGCATGTATGTATGTATACATATATTTTTAATTAAATGCCCAATTACTTTTTTGTTCAAACTCCTTCCTGCATCATTCCCACTATTTCCTAAATTGAGAATGTAGGATGAAGTGCTGAGACGAAAGTCTGAAGGTCGGTATCTACTATATAAAAGCCTAGTGGCGTGTGTCTGTGTGTGGAAAAAAAAAACCCAAGCTGCAGCGCCACCTGCTGGTCGAAGTTATATACTGACCTACTAAATTCTTAGTGTGTGTGGAAAAAAAAAACTCAGAAAGGGCTGAAATTTGCTGCAGCGCCACCTGCTGGTCGGAGTTATACACTAACCTACTAAATTCTTAGTGTGTGTGGAAAAAAAAACTCAGAAAGGACTGAAATTTGGTATACTAAGATGTTGTTAATTTGTTAATTTAATTTGTTAATTGTTAAAAGTGTTTATAAAGATTTTAAAAAAATATATATGTATTTCTTGAAGGAGAAGTGACAGTTGGGAGTGGTTGGTGGTTGCCGGGGGTGACAGTGGGGAGTGGTTGGTGGTTGCCGGGGGTGACAGAGCGAGAGGAGTGTGATACTCAGGACCGCTGAGAGAGATCCATGTGTCTGGATAGACATCTGGATAGATGTGGCGATAAAGATAAAGGATGAGGTGATGGAGAAAAATGATGAGGTGGTGACATGTGGACAAAACCATGTTAAAAAAGGGCGCTTGCGTCGGGAAGTAACGCTCTTCCCCTGAGGAGGCCTGGGCTATGGCCCAAATGCATGACAAGAACCTTTTTAACACCTTAAGTAGCTTGATTTGACTAGAATGCATGAGTATCATGCACGGGTTAAGTTGTATAAGATAACAGGAGATTGTAGTAGTTTCAACTTGACATAAATGGCTTCAGATAGAATATAGTGGCTGGACAAGTGTTAGGTTTGCAGCAGAAATTGCAAGTCTTTATTTTAGAACACAATTGATCAGCAACAAAGAGTATATGTATAGTATCAGATGCAGACTACCAGGTTCAGCATCATATGCAGATTTATCAGGTACAGAATCATATGCAGATTTATCAGGTACAGAATCATATGCAGATGGCTCAGCTATCAACAGGCAGAAATGCAGCATACAGAAAGTCCCAATACCAGAGCAGAAGATCAACCCAAATCAGCAGACGTAATACAGTGGAATGTCACAGTGTAATTATCAGCGGTATAACAAATTACAGAGCAGTATTCTGAGACAGACTCCGAGTCCCTCAGAACAGTCAGACAAAACAGCACTTGAAAGCAGTACAAAAGTTTAAGCAAATTTTAACCACTTCAATTAAATTGAGTGAAGCTGCACAACTGAGGGCCAAGATGCAGGCCAGATTGGATGTAGAGGAGCTGAGCACCAGAGAGATGTACCACCAAATGTCAGCAAACAGAAAGGGTTAATTAAATGATAGTGATACCGCTCTAATGACTTTCTCGGAACACTGCCACCTCAACCAGGAATGGAGCGCTGAGTATTTGGCGGCCATGCAGGTAACAGGAACACATACGGTCAGACAGAGCCAGGAATCAGAACCAGAATCCTAATCAGACTTAGCCAGGGATTAAAACCAGAATTATAGTCAGACTTGGACAGGGATCAGAACCAGAAAGGAAACACAGGATAATACAGCATCAGGACAATACAGCTAGAAGCAAAATGCTATCACTGGCAAACATAGAGTGTCAGGGCAGGCTTTTAATAGTGCAGGTAACACGATACGCAGGTAACACACCTGCAATGCTGCTCAGTCTAATTGAAAGCAGAGAGCTCTCACACACATGGAAATACAGCAGAACCTGACATCTAACAACAGAATCCTAATACATGCAGGTAGCACACAATATTATTTATTTATTTATTTATATGGTGCCACAGATTCCATAACACCGGATACAGGAGCAAGTAGCAAATAGATGAGGTTATATACATAAGCAGCACAGATAAGTGAGAGTAATGCTTTGGGGACTCACATAGAGTGCAGAGTCAGACACTAGACAGACATGGGACAATAGGTAGAGAGAACCCTACCCGAGAGAGCTTACATTCTAGAGGGAGGGGGGGGTGAACGACAGTATAACCAACTGGGAGAATATGGAGATGGCAGGAGAGGAAGTGGAGGTGATGGATAGAATAGTTAGGAGGTGGTAGGTGAGCTTGAAAAGATGAGTTTTGAGTGAGCGTTTGAAGGACGGTAGGTTTGAGGTGAGTCGAATGAGACGGGGAATGGACTCCCAAAGAATGGGGGACAGCACAGCAGATGTCTTCAGAGGCAAGCATGGTAGCAGGTAATGAATGGTATGAAAGGTGAACTGAGGCGAAGGTCAAAGGCAGAGTGGAGTGGCTGGGTAAGTATGTACCTTGAGACAAGGTAAGAGATGGGAGAAGTGTTCGTAAGGGCTTTGAAAGTGAGAGTAAGGAGCTTGAACTGAATTCTGAAACTGATAGGGAGCCAATAAATAAATTTACTTAGAGGAGTAGTGTAAGAGATGCTGTCAGAGCGGAAGATAAGCCTAGCTGCACTATTTTGTATGGATTGAAGGTCAGAAAAGTGAGAGTTAGGACGGCCAGTCAGATGGAGGTTACAATAGTCAAAATGAGAAATTATAAGTGAATGGACCACAATTTTGATTGCTTCCTGAAAGAGGAAGGGATGGATTTTCGCAATGTTACAGAGGAGGAGGGATAAAGCTGAGGGCTGAGTCAAGGGTGAATCCAAAGCAGCGGGTTTGGGGGACAGGAGAAAGAGTGATGTTGTCAAGCAAGAGCGAGATATTTGGAGGGATAGCAACATTGCCAGGAGGCAAGATGATGAAGTCAGATTTGGATATGTTGAGTTTCAGGAAGCTCTGTGACATTCATGTGGTTACAACAGAGAGACAGTTAGTTACTTGGGTTAGGAAGACAGGAGAGGGTTCAGGGGAGGAAAGACAGATTTGCATGTCATCAGCACAGAGGTGGTATTGGAGGCCAAATGATTGAATAAGTTTACTGAGAGAGGTGGTGTAGAGAGAGAAGAGTAGAGAGCCAAGGACAGAGTCTTGGGTGATTCCAATTGAATGAAGGGGAAGGAAGAGTCAGAAGCAGACACACTAAAAGAGCGGCTAGGTAGGAGGCAAACCAGAAGAGAGCTATTTGCGAGGACCTAGGATGTGAAGGGTGGTGAGGAGAAGAGAATGATCGACAGTGTCAAAAGCAGCAGAGAGATTGAGGAAAACGAGAAGGGAGAAGTGACCTTTGGACTTAGCTGAGAGTAAGTCTTGTGTTACTTTAGTGAGGGCAGGGAGCCACGGTGCACAGTTTGGGAACCACTGTACTATAGGAAAATGGTAATAAAGTTAGACTTCATGCACTTAGAAAAGTAGGCAGCTGGCAAGGAACAGTAACATAAAAAATGTAGGATGTGGCAGTTCTACAATTCTTTTCAAAAGATGATGTAAGGTATGAGATTGGTGATATATTTAGGAGATACTGTTGGAGAATGCAAATACACATAAAGGTGTGCACATAGATTGAAGAAATAGATGTAAAGGTTAGACACATAAGGCTTGATTGCTGAGTTGGCTACAAATTGGGAATAATTTATGCTCAAAGAAGGAGCATGTAAAATATAATTTCTGTGCTTACATGTTAAGATGTACAGCTCTTAAGATATATGCATGTGTATGCATAATACATGATGATATGCTATTAAGTGTATCATCATTCCTCACAGTACTCAGTCCAGGCTGGCAGCAGCAAAATCAGGGGGACAAACACTATAGGGTCCCAGCAAAAAGGTTGCTGCAACCAATAGGCTATGTCAGATTGGACTGATAGCACTATAAGGGAAACCCACAGCATGGGTTTCCCCTGTTACAATGTCTACCAGCTCCACCAGTTTCAACACTGGGCTAATTCACTAGGGAGAATCAGGCACTGACAATAAATGTGGTTCCCTCCGGCATATGAGAAAACAGCTTTGTGCTGAACGCACTAGGACTCTTCATGTAGAGGGAAATTGATAGACCACTAGTGTGGAGGGAAATTGATAGACCACTAGTATATTACTGGCTGGCCACCTGGAGTTACCTTATGTGCCATGTGATGGTACCTTATACCTTTAAGAGGTTCTAATTCACTCAGGCAACAACATTTAGGAAGTGTAACGTTACTTTTATTGTGCAAAAATGCAAAGTCTAGAAAATACAATATGAAATAAATGGCAGGCAGGTTGAGCACACTCTCTGTCCCTTATCCTACTAGCTCAAGAACTACAGTGACCTTAGTTTTCTTGCCGATTGGTCCCAGGTGCTTGGCTTGATATTCACCTCTTGTACCAGCATGGTAGGAGTCAAGAACAAGGTATACCTGGCCCAGCAGGCACCCCAAGTAACATGACACATGAGGTTTGAGCTATCTCCAACAGCCGTAACAGGGTGCTCAGTCTTTCAGTAGCCTAAACTTCAACGCATAGATTGTCCTAAGCAGAACACGTCCCTTCTGTACCTGGCCACTTTCTTTTAAGGACAGTTTGGTTCCCGTGTCCACGGGGCTAGGGCAGGTCCTACCAGAGATTGACAGCTGTGATATGGCCAATGTTACTGGGCGTCCCTTCCTAAATACACATAACTATGAAGTCCAGTATTGGACTGGCCCACAGAAAATGCCAGCTGGGCTCGCTGGCCAAGGATCACGCCTCTACTGTACCCAATGGGGAGGGGGCCCAATCCGTACAGTGCTCCCTGTCACCCTATGACTGTATGAATTAGGTCATTAGGTGTTTGAAGAGAATTTGGGGGTGGTGGAATGGAGAGAACTGGCAATTTTACACTAAAGGAGGGTTTCCTGGTTCCCTTGTTTGTGTAACTGGCTCCTTCCACTGTAGCCAATCAGCTCAATGCAGATGAGACTCCGGACAGGCCAAATGTTATAAATTAAATATTGCTATGTGCTTCAGTGTGCATGTTGCACTGTTGTATTGAGAGGTAGTGAGTGTTGAGTGTATGGCTTACCTCTGTATTGTGTTGCAGAGTGCTGGTTGAAGTGAGGTTGCTGCAGGTTGCAAGTAGGACAGTGAGTGAAGGGTGTAAGAAGAGGCTGTGCTGCACAAGGGATGAGGGGACTGTATGAAAGGTTGTGTGATGTGTTGCCGAGACTAACTGTGATATTCTGAAAGTGTATGTGGGGTTGTATTGTACTAGAGTGTTGTTTTACTACTATTTTAGATTGCAGTTCCATTGGTGTTCTATAGTGGTGTGCAGGTGCGCACTGGGATTTTGGTTTCCATTGCCACTTTGCTTTGCAATTTCAGCCAATTAATCTACAGGATTTTAGAGTAATAAAGCTGAAATGGTCTCACATAGTGCAGTTTCAATAATGGAACCATGTGTCAGGCAAGTAACTGACTGGCATGCTTAATGTGTCCTGTGGGTTACATGTTATTGTTATTTTATACATATACATTTATTACAATACAAAAACCTATTGTGTACTCCTTTTTTATGTACAATTCTAAAATATAATATATGGTCGACTCCAACAATTAAAGATTAATAAAGATGGGTCCGCAGCTCCTTTTGCAAGAGTCCTCAGCCACCAAATAGGAGCTATGATAAAATATCAAGAAACAGAAAAAAAGACAAGAGAGCGCATATAGTTAGTATGCTAGGTTTCAACAGCTCAAATGGTGTCAATATATATGCATATAAAAGAAAGAAAGAGCTTATTTGAATCCTATAATTCTTTATTTTCCAACAACTCCCATATAGTTGTCTGTAAATCTTTTCTTTTGCTTATGTAAAATCCAATAATGGATTTTCATCCTCAATAGGGTAACATAGCTGATTTCTTAATCCTTTAGAGTTAAGAAGTTGTCAAGAGATGCTCCTTTCTTTTGGTTGCGTTCCTGTTCTTAGTTTGGTGGAGTAGTCCCGGAGTGGCTATTTTTTGGTGTTTCTTTGGAGTGAAATGGGTGCTTGGCAATATTCCTCTTGTTGAGTAAAAGTCCTGAGGTAGTTTGTCCTCCGCCTTGTACAGGTCCTGAATGTAGTTCCTTCATGCATCACCTCATCATACTCATAATATAATAGCTGAGAGTCTGCACATTACTGAAGTCTCCATTGCAAGGATGGTAGGTATTACTTCTCTATAGAAGGCTTACTCCTTGTTGACAAATCATGTGGCTTTGTCAACTTCCTGGAGATAAGCAAAAATATTTTTTCTAATTTCAAGTGTCTAAAAAATGTCATTGGTTTGGGTTCTTCGAAGGAGTTTACGAACGTCATGCTGAAAAAGAAGTATAATACATAACGAAATGCTCATTTATAATGTTGTTTTCTTAAAAAAATGCCATTTAATACTATAGAACATTACAAATTAACAATTTAAACAAGTGGACATTAGAATTGACTGTTATATCAAAAATAACATTGTTTTAAACAACTGTTTTCTTTTCACCTGTATTAAAATAATTTTAAATTAATTTGCAGAAAATATAACAATTAGCCTAGTATAATGACCAGCAACAACCTCAACTGTGGGAGAGTCATTCTGCTCTACTGATAGTAGGTTTTATGTAGGCATTTCATAGATGTTTTAGTCAGCCACAAAGTACTTCTACGTATTTCTGTTACTGGTGCAGCATTGCCAACATGAAATTCAAACGAGTTGATGTGGAGACATATTGTACATTTTCTGCAGCTGTGACAGGACATTATAGACAATATAAGAAGGACTGAATATTTGATACATCATTCTTTCCAGATTCCACTTCTATTTTTTATATTTAAACTTATTATATGTGTAAAGCACACCTTGTGCACCATTGTCTGAATAAACTCGGCAGTAAGCCAATTGGTAATTTCTTTTTCCAACTGTCACAGACTATCGGTGCTGTTAAACAGTGCTAGAAAATGATTCCTGCCTAGCCAGAAGGCCGTGGCAAGGAAGAGTGTGTAGCTAAAAGTGAGGTTCATGCTCTGTACCATCGTGTCAAGTGAGGGTGACCAAACCCCAAGTGAGTTCAGGCACCCCTGGGTTACTACTCCAAGGGCACTATCTCAGACTTTTAAGCTACCGGCCTTCTGGCCAGACCTAGCTTTCCCATGACCCTTTCAGGGTGAGCAGATCCCCTACTTGGAAAGGCACTCACTTGATCTTAGCCAAAAGGCAGAGAAGCGATAGTATTAGTTATTGTTATTAGTTGCTGTTATTAATAGTTACTATTTTTGATTGAAAAAGTAACTTTATTTGTATAAATGTACAAAAAACAGATGATACATTACATTCAAGTGTACACAGTACACCATAAAACATAATCATTCATACATTTTAGTACAATACAAGGCATAAAGTACAAGCTATAACATCCTACACTATACATCAAGTGCTGCACTAACCATACAAACTTAAAAAATATAACATTTAAAAAAAATGGATGGTAGGTGAGAGAGGTAGGGAGGGAATGTCACGAGCCGAAGCTTTATTGAGGACAGACGCAAATATGGGAAGGGTGCATAAATAAAGCATGACATTCAATAACACTTTAAACAGTGATAGGGGAATGGGTTGGAGTGGGTAAGGGAGGGGAAGCACAAGCCAAAGGTTTTAATGATAAAAAACACACTATACACCCGATCCCCGGCACACTTACCTGCTCCTGCCGACCACTTGCTCCGGGCTGGGCGCCGCCATCTTCGCTCGTTCTATTAATTCAGTTCTATTAATCTCCTCTGTAACACTCCTATTGGCTGGAATTTTGGCTCCAAGGTTTAAAAGGCACTTCCTCTGTATCCTCAGTGCTTCCAAGTGTTCTGCCGCCATTCCAGTGGTAACATATCGTCTGCAGGGTTTACGCTGCACTCTGTTCTCCTCTGCCATTTAAGAGGCATCCATCTATTCCTCCTGCTCTCCCTAACAACTGTCTGCCATTGCTGATTCTCCTGGCTTGTTCCTCTAAGAAGTTCCGCTTAGAAACTGCTAGGAGAGACCTGTGAGGCAGACGCAACTAAGACCAAATTGCCTTGCAGCTGGTCCCTGGTGAATACCGTCTCCTCGTTAGACTCTGTGCCTTACTTGAGTATTATTAATCTAGACTACGGCAGGATCCTGTCCATTGAACCGTGCAAGCTTCTGAACTGTGACACACACATAGGGAAGAAGGAGAAGAGAGAGACAGCAATCAATCATCTTCCTCTTCCTCAGGACTGTCAAGGGTGTTATAGTCCCTTAGCAGGATGTGGCTTAGCCTACAACAGTCCTGGATGGTCATCTTCTCCCGCTTCAAAATGAGGCGATTCCTGGCAAGCCACAAAGTGTCCTTAAAACAGTTCATAAGGCGCCAGGCCTCCTGGATTGCCCCAATGGTGTGGGTCCCAGGAAATAATCCATAAAATACTGAATGGTATGAAAGGCAAGTCCTGGACACACTGTCCTTAAGTTTATGTTCAAAGGCATCCAACAGTGCCTGTGCAATGGGCATTCCCAAAAGATATGCTGTGCTGTTTCCCTTCTGGTGATTCAAAAAGGGCAGTGAACAAATCTGCACAGGTTTCGGGAGTGCTTGAATGTACTAAGAGGCAGGCCCCCATGGATATCCATCCATGCAATGTCTATTAGTCAGCCTCTTAGAGGCCACATTCTCCCACACATGTTTGGCTGGAGCAACAGGGAGCCCTTGAACAGACTCTATAATGTCTTTCGCTCTGATGAGCTTGTGGACAGATTTTGGCTTCCACAAGTCTGGTTTAAGTCCCTCTAGATGGTACTCCCTCACAATTTGTGCAACGTCCAGGTAAAACCAAGGTGTAGTCCAGTTGTAAGGGAAGGAGCTGTCCCACTTATCCCGAACAAGGGTCCTCCAAAGAGGCAGGAGGAAAAGGCGAGACATGGACATCCCAGCAAAGCAAATTTTTCTTTTCAATAAGAGTTCTGCAGAAGCAGTTATAAACAAACAAGGCTCGCAGCATGGTGGGGATATCCGTGATCCTTTTCCCACCTTTGAGGGGCTCCTTGTACATAACCGACCTCTTCACTCTGTCCATATTAAACCCCCAGATGAAGTGAAAGATTGTCCTCATGATGGTCTTGCAGACGGAAGCAAGAGGTGGCCAAGCTTGGGCTGTGTACTGCAGAACGGAAAGGATCTCGTTACGCAGTACAAGTGCTTTCCCTTCGATTGTAGGGTTTCTGAGGCTCCACAAGCCAATCTTTGTTTGTCGCCAGTCTCTCTTCCCAACACTTCAGGGCCGCCTCCTCTCCACCAAACCAAACTCCAAGAATTTTGATGAAGTCTGACTTGATTGTGAAGGGGAATGCAGCGGGGGGATAACAGGTGCCACTGCCCGAAGAACATCGCCTCTGACTTACCATAGTTGACCTTGGCCCTGAAGCTCGGCCGAAGTTCTCGCAGGTCTGGACAAGTGCTGTCACTGAATGCTGCTCAGCGCAGATGACATTGATGACATTGATGTAGAGCGAGCACTTGACCTCTAGAGAGTCTGGACCCGATGAGCTGATGCCTCTTATCTCTGGATTCTGCCTGATGCACATCGCGGAGAGCTCTATACAACAAACAAAAGAAGAGGTGAAAGAGGGCAGCCTTGTCTGACCCCAGACATTATGGAAAAGGGGTCAGTTCACCAACACCGAGCTGTAAATGTCAAGGTACATCAGGTTAACATAAGAACAAAACATATCCCCCAATCCAAACCTGCACAAAACCCTACGCATAAAATAATGCGAAACACGATCAAAGGCCTTCTCCCGATCAAGGCTGACCAGGGCCATGTGTGCATGGTGATCTTTGATGTAATGGACCGTGTCCCTCAGCAGCGCAAGGCTGTCTGCAATCCTGCAACCAGGTATGTCACAAGTCTGATTCGGATGAGCAATCTGCTCAATGACAACCGTTAGCCTGTTGGCTAGTACCTTGGCAAGGATCTTGTAGTCCACGTTCAGGAGGGAGATAGGCCGCCAATGTTTAAGGTCACATCTCTCCCCCTTGCACTTATACATGATCGAGATCAGTCCCTCTCTCAGAGTAGGAGGAATTCTGCCCTCCACCACCATCTCCTCGTACAGCTCTAGCAGGTCCAGGCCAATGAGGTCCCATAACACTACATAGACCATCACTGCCCAGGGTCCTACCTGGCCTAAAGGATCTAGCGGCAGAGTGCAGCTCCCCCAATGTCAGGGGGGCATCCATGGCTTCTTTACCTGCATGATCAATAGTGTTAATGATACCTGACAGGAATGTTTCAGCCGCATCTGTGTCGATGGTCTTAGGGGAGTAGAGGTTGCTGTAGTAGTCTGTGATGACTCCCATGACGCCCTCTTTCCCCTTTCTGGGAATGCCGGTTTCGTCCCGCAGCTCAGTCAGGTGCGTGTGGCCAGAGTGGAATTTTCTGAAAAAGAAAGAGCTACATTTCTCACACTTTTCCAGGTTCTCCACCTTGGAACAGAAGTCAATGCACCTGGACTCCTCCTCGAAGTGCCTTTTCAGGCTCCCCTTGACCTCCACCTGATCATACTTCACTTCCCAGCCGCAAAGTTGAAGATCCGACAGGGACTGCAGCTAATGCTGCAGCCTCCTGAAGTTTCTCTTCCTCTCCCACGCCTGTTGTCTTCCCTTAGTCTGAAAGAAACTGCGAATTGCAAGTTCTTTAATCCTACAGTTGCTGGGAAAGAGTTGCTTATTCCATTAGACGGATTGCTAAGTGGACTACTGATTTCAACTTATACAAGTAAATAAGCTTCATGTGTCATTTGAAACTTTGCTTAAACCTGTGGATTATAATTGACCCCAATGGGTTCTGTATATCATAGAGTGAACTATAAAGCATCTAACCTGAACAAGCTGGATTAATCTTTGGTGCATCTCTGCTGATTTTTGTCTGATAAGTATAATCGGTATAATTGCACTAAAAGTATTGTGTTAATTTATGTTTGCATATTGTTGAACCAAGATTCCTAAAATGTGTTTTATTTTGTGCTGTGTTTTATTTTATTTTTATATTATGCTGAATAACATTGCATGTTGATGGCATTGTGCTATTACTTCTCTACCCTACCGCTACTGATCTGCTGCTGTGGTAATGCTTTATGCCACAAGAAAAGAGAATAAACTCATGAGTTAATGCAGTTTTAGCCCTGTGTTCCTTGTTTTATTCCAACACTACTGGGAGGACCTTCGCCTCTCTACTATACCACAGGGCCTGTAGAATCCTTCCTTATACTACTTTTAGGGTGCCATCCATCTGCCCTGTTACAGCAACACTTATTAGTTCATGATGTGTGCACATTTATACTGAAAACTTGTAGCAGGTTAGGCAGAGTCCAGATAGACCAGATGGAGAGCAATTAGGGTGTCCTTCTGTTCCTCTGTAGGTGTATCCTTACATTCAGCAACATGTTTGGCTTCTCCAGTCTGTGTTGCATTGATGTGCCTGTAAATGAAAACATATGTGTAAGTGTGTCTTGTAAAATCACAAATGGGAAAGGTTTTCTTTTCTGGCCACATGTTGATGTAATTTTGTGAGGAGGATTTCTCATCTCAAGGATGCTCTGTTTCAGTTGACAGGGCTTGTCTGTATGATGCACCTGTTGATTCAAACCTGTAACAATAACAATATTAACAAAAACACAGTACATACATTTATGGGTAAAATCATTGTTAAACTTACCAACCTGTTGCTGTGCAGGAGGTCTGATACTATCATGCGCTTCTGTCAACTTGGTGACACGATGTGCCCTGGATCCTCCTCATATGATGTGTACTCGATCACCAGCGGTGGACAACCTTCAGTGCTTACAGCAGGCTTTCTTTCCACAGATAATTTCTCCTTCAGCCTCCTCTTCTTTTGAATGCCACTTCCTGCAATGTGCCACACTAAGCTTTAACGGCCCAACTGTATTCACAGCTTTGTAAATGATATTCTACATATAGCTTTTGTGGCCTGCCTGGTTCCCCAATACCTGCTTGTAACATGGTTCTATCAGGGAAGCCAAAAGGGGGGGAAGCAGGTACACCCACAATTTTTTTCTGGGGGGGGGGGGTGTAAAGGGGGAGGGAGTGAGCGAGCTGACAGCTGTCAGTAGCTCCCAGTCCCTGGAGAGTGACATCAAACACTGTCTCAGCAGCCTGGAGAGCAAGGAGGAGAGGTTCCGGCTCTGTACCAGCTCAGCTTAGGTAAGTATGCAGGTCGGGGGGGGGGGGGGGGGCGCATGATGTGTCTGGCGTGGTTATAATGTGTCTGGGGGGGTTATGATGTGTCTGGGAGGGTTGCAATGTAGGGGTGACGTGTTAAATATTATGTTTTATTATAATGTATGTATTATATACTGCATGATCAAAATTAAGAGGTTCTCAAAAACCCTTAAATATATATATATATGTATATATTATTGAAGGAGTGCACATCTTTCACACACACACACACACAAACACACACACACACACACACACATATTATAATTTTTGGCATCGTGAGACTTAGGGGGAGATTCAATTAGATACGAGGTTCTCAGGAACATTCACGAGACACCTCGCGGCAGGGCCGGACTGGGACTAAAAATCAGCCCTGGCATTTAAAGCACACAGGCCCACGTGTTGTGGGCTCCATGCACTATATTGTTGCACACTGATGCTGGCGTAGTGTGCGTTGCTGGTGCAGTACAACATGATGTAGTATGAGTGTGTGGGGGGTATTTATTTCTCCTAATGACCCTCAACATTACATTGTTAGCACCCCAATTACATCAATAAATACCATGACAATACATTATTAGTGCCCAAATTACAGCAATAAATAACCCCCCACACACACTCATACTACATCAATCACCCCCACATTACAGCAACCAGAATTGCCCTCACATTACAGCAACCAGAATTACCCCCCCTTCCCCACATTACAGCAACCAGCATTACCCCCCCTTCCCCACATTACAGCAACCAGCATCACCCCCCACATTACAGCAACCAGCATCACCCCCCACATTACAGCATCCAGCATCATCCCCACATTACAGTAACCAGCATCACCCCCACATTACAGCAACCAGCATCATCCTCACATTACAGCAATACCCTACCCTACTTAGTAACAATACTAAGCCCCAAACACACTACAACATTGCCACCCCCACGCCACCCCATACTACAGCAATACCACCAATTATACAGGCGCCATTGTAGGAAACCAATGTTTTGCTTTTTTCAAATCTCCCACAAAATAGCAACAACAGAATACTTACACACATATAGGTAACAGGTACCCTTTTCCCTCAATTAAATAGTAATGGCAGAATTTTCATGAATCATTCCACATGAATGGAATGGCTCTCTCACAAATATATAAAAAAAAAACATAACTATTGAATGATCGTTTGAACTCATGCGGCCGCATTAAAAGTATTTCCATCTACAGTAAATTGTCAGAGTAAAATATATTTTTTACCACACTAACTGGATATGCATCTTTTGTATTCATTTTAAATAACACAGTATATTACTTAAGGGGGATAGAGGAGGTGGGTGAGAGATAATTGGATGTGATCTATCAGTTTGATTAGATAGGAAACATTTAGATTATTTACCTGGAGACATCTACCGTCTTGACTCACATTCAGGGCCGACAAGACGAATTTTGGGCCCCGGTACAGTAACTTATTTGGGTCCCCGTCATATTTAACAATGAGAGACTTGCCTTTGGCAGAAGTTCATATTATGCCACACCGTAGTGCCCCCAGTTCATATTATGCCACACCATAGTGCCCCCAGTTAATATTATGCCACATCGTAGTGCCCCCAGTTCATATTATGCCACATAGTATTACCCTCAATTCATATTTGGCCATGCAGTACTGCCCACAAATCATATTATGGCACAGTAGTGTCCCCAAATCACATACCATACAGTAGTGCCCACAAATCATATAATGCCACAATAGTGTCCCCAAATAACATTATGCCATAGTAGTGCCCCCAAATAACATTAGTGCCCAGACAAAAACTCATTCACAAATAAAAATTGGTACAGCATATCAGACTGAGAGTGTGAGTCCCAGGAGCAGCTTAATACACCATTTACAATGCAAATAAAAATAGATATATTGACACAATGACAGATAAAATTTATGACAAGCAATGTTTTTTCCTCTTAATTAAAAATCTCTGTACAGATAAATATGCAAGAAACATTACAGCGCAATAATAAGCAATACATAGTGTTTTAAACGTCATTGGATACACAGTAGTGCCCCCAGTGCAACAAAGGATGGTTAAAAACACCTTGCACATGAGAAAATATATGAACTTACCTGATTATGGCATCCTGTGTTCTGTTATCCTACTGGGCGCGCTGGGCGAGAAGGGATCAGCAGCTGTCAGCTCACACAGCCAGTCGGGAGCAGGGGCCAAAGGCAGTGGTCGAAGTGGAAATTTAGAAGTGGGGGTATGGAAAATATAAGTGAATGGAGTATGAAGGCTTGATTTTTTTTTTTAACACTTGTCCCCTCTGTGGATTCCCATTTTTTCATTACTACTTGTGTTTTATGATGGCTGCATCCCTGACATTCCCATTCTTAAGATGTTTTCCCTGGCTCTCACACCTCTTCCTGCACCCTCTTCCCCCTGACTCTCACCCCTCATCCTGCACCCCCTTCCCCCTGACTCTCACCCCTCTTCCTGCACCCCCCTTCCCCCTTGGCTCTCTCACCCCTCTTCCTGCACCCCCTTCTCTCTTGGCTATCTCACCCCTCTATCTACACCCTCTTTTTCCCTGGCTCTCACCCCTCTATCTGCACCCCCTTTTTCCCTGGCTCCCATCCCTCTCCCTGTACCCTCTTCCCCCCGGCTCTCTCAGTCCTCTCCATGCACCTCTTCCCCCCCCTGGCTCTCTCAGTCCTCTCCATGCACCTCTTCCCCCCCTGGCTCTCTCAGTCCTCTCCATGCACCTCTTCCACCCTGGCTCTCTCAGTCCTCTCCATGTACCTCACCCCCCTGGCTCTCTCAGTCCTCTCCATGCACCTCACCCCCCCTGGCTCTCTCATTCCTCTCCATGTACCTCCCCCCCGGCTCTCTCAGTCCTCTCCATGTACCTCACCCCCGCTGGCTCTCTCAGTCCTCTCCATGTACCTCACCCCCATGGCTCTCTCAGTCCTCTCCATGCACCTCACCCCCCTGGCTCTCTCAGTCCTCTCCATATACGTCACCCCCCTGGCTCTCTCAGTCCTCTCCATGCACCTCATCCCCCCTGGCTCTCTCAACTAGAGGCCCCCCCGAAAATCACGCCCCCCGCCCACGACCCCCCGAAAATCGCAGCACCCCCCACGACCCCTCCACCCTTGAAAATCGCGGCACCCCTCAGCGACCTCCCCTCCCCCAGACTTGTTACTGAAACATTGCCATCTGACGTGCAGTGGTTGACAAGCACTTGCAATTGTCAGCAGGAGAGTTAATGGAGATTAATGGAGCACAGGATAAGGGGATTGGGGAGGAGCCAGCCACCAGGAAGTGTCGGGCCGGCCCATCTAGCCATCGGCCCTTCTGCCATTTGCCAGAAGTGCCAGATGGCCAGTCCAGCCCTGCCTCGCGGTGGAGATTTTTACTGTAACTGCCTGCAATGTGCGCAGTGCAGTGTTCGAGTGCCACATCGCTGGCAGTTTAACCTCCCCCATATTGTTACTTTATGAATACATTAGTTTGGAGTTATGTAATTTTCTCTTATCATTATTGAATCGATGTTTAAAGGTTTTTGAGCACCTCTTAATTTTTATTTTGTTTTTGTCTTTGTATTGGTTTTCAGAGAGGCAGAGAGTTCCCTAGAGGCAGCCATTTCTCTTATACAGTTACAATTGCGTTTCATTATCTGACCATTTCCAAGCATATAGATATCTGGGATTATTTTTATCACACATATTTTGTGTTATATAATTATATACTACGTGATCTGTGCTGTGTACTGTGTTCGCTAATTATTTTTTTTATTTCATGTACCTATACATTTTCCAAACAGGTCCCAACATTTCAGGATCCATACAAGGATCCAATATCATGCTGTGAAAGCTGCAATAACAGATAGGTGAGAGCAACACTATTTTAACACACAATGGGGGGAATTCAATTGCCGGCAATATGGCACGCTGACATTGTGCCGCACACATTGCTGTACCAGGGCCCCTATTTCCTGTTGGTGTCCCTGAGTACTATGCTACAATTGAGAGCACAGTCCTGCTCATGAGAAAATCAAGTATTGTGTTCTGACTGTGTTTTAGCCACCTGGCTATCCTCATCAGCGCCTACTCTGCACCTACTCTTGTCACTTCCTATCTCCCTTCTCTACACTCTGACTGCAAGCACTCCCTCTCCTTCCTCTCTCCATATCATTCTCCCAACAGTAAACAAAAAGAAAAAAATACACAACTAATTACACTAACTTCACTTGCAATTACACCACACTCACACACAAATAACAGTCACAGGACTACTAAAAAGATACACCAAATAGTAATAAAAATAGAACAATAATTAAAAAGACAGGAATAAAAGAATAGACAACTTATACAAATTGCAAAATACTAACTGCTTACTACTCCTTGCTCAATTCCAACTCTCCACCTCAATCAGCTTGCTCCTCAGTCCCCAGGGCCATCTTAACAACATTATGGGCCCCCGGGCAAAGCAGTGCACCGGGGCCCCTAGATATAGATATAGATATAGATATAGATATAGATATATAGATGCATGCAGATACAGATATACAGTCAGGTCCATAAATATTGGGACATCGACACAATTCTCATATTTTGGGCTCTATACACAATCACAATAGATTTGAAATGAAACGAACAAGATGTGCTTTAACTGCAGACTTTCAGCTTTAATTTGAGGGAATTTACATCCAAATCAGGTGAACGGTGTAGGAATTACAACAGTTTCTATATGTGCCTCCCACTTTTTAAGGGACCAAAAGTAATGGGACATACTAAACAATCCTACATCAAACTTTCACTTTTTAATACTTTGTTGCAAATCCTTTGCAGTCAATTACAGCCTGAAGTCTGGAATGCATAGACATCACCAGACGCTGGGTTTCATTCCTGGTGATGCTCTGCCAGGCCTCTACTGCAAATGTCTTCAGTTCCTGCTTGTTCTTGGGGCATTTTCCCTTCAGTTTTGTCTTCATCAAGTAAAATGCATGCTCAATCGGATTCAGGTCAGGTGATTGACTTGGCCATTGCATAACATTCCACTGTTTAGCCTTAAAAACCTCTTTGGTTGCTTTTGCAGTATGCTTCGGGGTCATTGTCCATCTGCACTGTGAAGCGCCGTCCAATGTGCTCTGAAGCATTTGACTGAATATGAGCAGATAATATTGCCCGAAACACTTCAGAATTCATCCTGCTGCTTTTGTCAGCAGTCACATCAGCAATAAATACAAAGGAACCAGTTCCATTAGCAGACACACATGCCCACGCCATGACACAACCACCACCATGCTTCACTGATGAGGTGGTATGTTTTGGATCATGAGCAGTTCCTTTTCTTCTCCATACTCTTCTCTTCCCATCACTCTGGTACAGGTTGATCTTTGTCTCATCTGTCCATAGGATGTTGCTCCAGAACTGTAATGGCTTTTTTAGATGTTGTTTGCCAAACTCTAATCTGGTCTTCCTGTTTTTGTGGCTCACCAATGGTTTACATCTTGTGGTGAACCCTCTATATTCACTCTTGTGAAGTCTTCTCTTGATCTTTGACTTTGACACATATACACCTACCTCCTGGAGAGTGTTCTTGGTTTGGCCAACTTTTGTGAAGGGGTTTTTCTTCACCAGGAAAGAAATTCTTCTGTCATCCACCACAGTTGTTTTCTGTGGTCTTCCGGGTCTTTTGGTGTTGCTGAGCTCTCCGGTGCATTCTTTCTTTTTAAGAATGTTCCAAACAGTTGATTTGGCCACACCTAATGTTTTTGCTATCTCTCTGATGGGTTTGTTTTGATTTTTCAGCCTAATGATGGCTTGCTGCACTGATAGTGACAGCTCTTTGGATCTCATATTGAGAGTCGACAGCAACAGATTCCAAAAGCAAATGTCATACCTAGAATCAACTCCAGACCGTTTACCTGCTTAATTGATGATAAAATAACAAGGGAATAGCCCACACATGTCCATGAAATAGCTTTTGAGTCGATTGTCCCATTACTTTTGGTCCTTTAAAAAGTGGGAGGCACATATAGAAACCGTTATAATTCCTACACCGTTCACCTGATTTGGATGTAAATTCCCTCAAATTAAAGCTGAAAGTCTGCAATTAAAGCACATCTTGTTAGTTTCATTTCAAATCCATTGTGGTGGTGTATAGAGCCCAAAATATGAGAATTGTGTCGATGTCCCAATATTTATGGACCTGACTGTAGATATAGATATATAGAGATAAAGATAGATAGATGTACTTGCTCAATGACCCTTGAAGGTTTTTTTTGCAGGTTTTTTTCTTTTGCAGGATTATTTATTCTCATTATGAGCCGTGCCTATGGGGCCCCCTTGCCCGTGGGGCCCCTGGGGCAGCTGCCCATCGTGCCCAATGGAAAAGATGGCCCTGTCAGTCCCCTATCAAAGATAATGATAGAGATGCTGATGTCATAAACCTGTGTGTTTTGAGAGCCAATTGCAACCTGCTAGTAAAAATGCATGTTTCCAATACAAGTGGTGCTTGGCCTGAAAACTGGCGCTTTGTTGTATACCGCCGGTGGAGTTGGACTTTGCAAATCGCCACACATTGCCAGCGGCTTCAGTTTTCACCCTGCAAACAGGATAGGAAATCCTGCTGAAAACTGCTGGCAATGTTTGGGGATTTCCAAAGTGCAGAAAAAAATGCTGGTTGTAAATTTATCCCCAATTCATTTTATATTTTGCCTTAGACCTCACTGCAGACTACAGGTGTATGAAACTCCAGACATTCTGAGGCTCATCAGCCCTCTGTTGGGAGAGGGATTGCAGAAACCAACATGCCCCGGCTTCAAGAGGCTACCAGCACTGTACTGAAAAATACTATGGTTCTCATTGACCCCCTGGTCTGTGGGACTAGTGTACTGAATTATATTGGGACCCCTGGAACGCCAGCATAGTGGTCCCCAGTATAATAAAGATGAATCCCTAACACTCTATTATACCCAAAAAAAAAAAAAAAAAGCCACTAACATAATATTGAAATATACTTTATTTGAATAAAAGACTGCAGACTCGGCAAATGCAAATTCGCCACTTTATTAAAATGAAAAAAATATAGTTTTTCTTCTTTCTTATTTCTTGATCTAAGTTGGCACATTTTATAAGTGAAGTACAAAACTATACTCAGAGAAAAAAATGTAGACTAAAAATATATAGTTGTGACTCTTAAAATAAAAGGAGCGCTATCATGAAAAGCATAACATGAAAAATATCATGATAATGTTGCTATAAACACATGTATTTTATTCCACTAGCTAAAAGATTTTAAATACCACATTGTAATCTAGAAATCCAGCTATTTGGACTGAAAGCAGAGGTATTTTAAACTTTCTCTGCATGTTCAATTGCAAAATTCCGAGATAAGGAACATAAAATATGCTCTAGCATTGAGAGAGAACCTCTCTACTTAAGCTCTATTATTCCATTTGTTAGCGGTATTATAATTGCTTTGCTTCATAACCAAGTTCCTGTTCATATTGAACAGTATACATCATCTATTTTAAAGGTTGAACACACTAAAAGCATCATAACTCCTTATACAATGTGAAATAAGTCTCCCAATAAAAGGTCACATATATTTCCCATTCACTGATAAAAACTTCAGCTTTATTACCAGCGGCATTTCATGGTTAATTTAATTTATATTTGTAGAACTCATGACAGAAAGGTGACTGGAAAATATGTCACAAGGTCAGTTACTTTGTTGGGAAGCAATTATGGTTTACTGGTCTACCTAGAAAACATCTTACAAAATAAATCTGTAACTATTTCGCATTACTTAACTGTCGCTAAATGTACCTTAGTTTAAAAATAATTACAGTCTATGAGGTTTATGTAGTGTTGGATGTACATTTTGTTTGAGTAAAATGCACACTTCCATACAGTGGGGCGCATGAAAAATGAGGCTCTATGTTGCAGGTACAAAAGCCATGATTGCCCAATTTGGGTGTTAATACTCTTGTTTTTGTGCTTTTTGAGAAATAGAAGCAAAGTGATGTATCTGTGTATAAAGTCGGCATTGTTTTTGAATGCACACATGAATACTAGCGTTACTAACTGGAGATAGCCATTAAACAGAATAATGAAACCCCGACAATGCTTACCCCAACATGGTCAGCACGAACCTCTGATTCCCGACATACTGGTAATCTCAACTGTTTGAAAAACTGACCTCTGACTGGACTGATTTATGCTGTTAAGGGGGCAATACAATATACAAGCCTTCGTAAAAAAAGATTGTACAGGCGGCGCCTCCATGCACTGGAATAATAGTGTCGGCCTTGAAAGTTATATCATTCTGTGGTGCCGAGATGTTGATGGGTCGCAATTGTTGGAGGTCAGTTTTTCAAACAGTCGAGATTACCAGTATGTCGGGAATCAGAGGTTCGTGCTGACCATGTTGTGGGAAGTGTTGTTGGGGTTTCATTAATCGCACTTTAGTACCCAACACTTACTAACTATAGGCATGTTTTGTAAGAAAGTAACATGGTAAAGCAATATGGTAGAAGCTTCATTGCTGACTTGGAAATGTTTCTTTCATCTGTTGAGACTTTATAACTTAGCCAGAAGTGAGGCTAAGCCTACATAATTAGAACCTTTAAGCAGGGACATAACTATCAGGGTAGCAGAGGGAGCAGATGCTCCAGAGCCCAGCAACTGAGCTTCAGTTCCGTCCCTGCCAGTAGGCACAAAACTTTTGGTTCCCTAAGCTACACCTCACCTATTAGACACTCATTTACACAAAACATTCTGTAGGTATGCTAGTCCTGTATCAAAGCAAAATATTGTGGAACTATAACCTGATAAATTCTCATAACATAACTTTCTCATAACCTTAGTTTTTATGTGTTGTTATTTTATTTAGATCAATGAGCTGGTTATAGGGAAGAGGATACTTATAGCCCCCCCCCACTCCATAGTGTTCAGATATGAGTAGAGTATAGTTAGAGGGGGGCAGTATGTTTAACAACTAGAGATAGGTCCATCTGTATTTGAGGTGCCTCTTAAATCCTGTTGCCACTAAGGACAGTGCCTTATGCTATACCTTGACCTCACATTGATGTGCCTGCATTAGAGAATCACTGACATATAAGGGGAGATTCAATTAGCCTCGATGTTCCTCAGAACATTGTGGCTGCGCAATTATACCGTTACTACAGTAAATTCTCAGCTGATTTTTCCTCGTACCTCTATGGGACATGAGGAAATATCAGCAGAGATTTTTTGTAAAAATCCCACAGCCGCGATGTTCTGAGGAACTTCGCAGCTAACTGAATCTCCCCCATAGAGTAGAAAATTGCCAGTAAAAGTTTAACGCTAGTATATCTCACACTAGTATCAAACACCTGTCTGAGTTGTATAGTATGGTGACAAGGCTTAAACATGAATTTGCTATAGCATATTAGAAAAGCACATACAAAAATTTTAAAGGGGCACACAAACCATGTGCACATGAACAAGGTGGTATTGTAGCGCTTATCATAAAAATAACTCCCTATATGGTCTATAGTATTCTGGCTAAATTAACCAATGGAAATCCACTATCCTTTGTTCAAAGGTGATAGTTAACAAAATCAAGCAATTGTTCTACCATTTTCCAAGTTGATCTGGCTGCTGAAAGCACTAATTCATTATGCTATTCAGTCTACGACTGATATTTACTTTTACCTTGGTCAAGCAACCAATATGGCTACCGCTACTCGCACTAGTAAAAGATGTCTAAGGTATATAGATTTTACCAAACATCTATAGAAATGTAAATATAAAAATATAAATGAATAAAAAAGCATGTTTTGTTTGCCTTTAGATCACCTTTTGGTTCTATTAAATTCTACTTGTTATTCTGAGTATTTATATAAATATAGCATTTTAAAATATTAAAGCATTATACTTCATATTTGATAACTACAGATTATTAATGCTTAAAAATTATGTTTTATATGCAATATACTGTATATCCAGAAAGTTCTCAAACAAGAAAGAAAATGTAAATTATTGCAGATAGATAGATAAATAGATAGATAGCTAGATAGATATGAGATAGTAAATTGTTGCAGATAGATAGATAGATAGATAGATAGATAGATAGATAGATAGATATGATGCAGTAAATTATTGTAGATAGATAGATAGATAGATAGATAGATAGATAGATAGATAGATAGATAGATATCAGAGTAAATTATTGTACATAGATATATAGATAGATAGATAGATAGATAGATAGATAGATAGATAGATAGATACAGATAGATATGAGTCAGTAAATTATTGAAGATAGATAGATAGATAGATAGATAGATAGATAGATATGAGGCAGTAAATTATTGTAGATGGATAGATAGATAGAGATAGATAGATAGATATAGATAGATAGATAGATAGATAGATAGATAGATAGATAGATAGATAGATAGATAGATATGAGGCAGTAAATTATTGTAGATAGATAGATAGATAGATAGATAGATAGATAGATAGATATAAAGATAGATAGATAGAGATGGATAGATAGATAGATAGATAGATAGATAGATAGATAGATAGATAGATAGATATAGATAGAGATAGATAGATAGATAGAGATAGATAGATATAGATAGAGATAGATAGATAGATAGATAGATAGATAGATAGATAGATAGATAGATATGAGGCAATAAATTATTGTAGAAAGATAGATAAATATATATATATAGATATGAGAGTAAATTATTGTACATAGATAAAAAGATATAGATAGATATGAGACAGTAAATTATTGCAGATAGATAGATAGACAGTGTCGGACTGGCCTGCCGGGGAGCCGGTCTATCCCCCGGGAGGCCCTGTTACCTGATAACCCCGCCCTCTTTGTTGGTGGGGCGGAGCAGAGAATTACTGAGTTGTGGTCAGTTTACATATGAAACGGAGACTGTCAAACTAATAAATCCTTCCCTACAGCCAGCACGTGAGAACACTTCCTGCTCCCGAGACAGAAATGCTTCACAGTGACACAGATCTCAGATTACTCCTTCTGCTGTAGTTGCAGGCGTCCTGTAGTCATAAAGTTGCCGTCCTAACTGCAGTGTGAGTCCGTGTAATCAGTAAGTGTAATAAATCGTGCAAACTTCTCTAGAACTCTCCACTGTGTGACCTCGGAGGGAGGGAGATAAATTAGAATGGCTTCATGGTGATATATGTCTTCAGTGCCTCTATAAAAGGATCCTATTGCAGCTGACCAATGAATGGATTCCTAATAAACTAGTACCAAATTCACTGTTTATATCATGTTCCATATTTTCAATCAATTTTGGGACTCTATTCCCTATAGAAGCATATCGTAATCAGAATAAAACACATTGAGACAGTTAGGTCCTTATAGGATTGCATCTGCTATATGATTTAATATTAATGTTTTGCTTTTGTCCTTTGTAGTGGCATTGGATTATTATTGATTGTACATTTTGTGGATAGATCATTTTTTAAAAACCTGTTTTTATTTGCCAGTGTCTAGAGTGTAGGGAGTGTGATTAGATTTATGTAATATTTTAAATGTGCATATATTTTTATGCTAATAAATTTGTGGTTTCTATAGTGCTTCATGGATATATTAATATTTAGTCTATACCCTTATATTGTGGTTTTCATATGATGAATGGTTGATCTCTAGTGCTGTATTATAGCATTTGTTTTCTGTGTACACTATGAGGGGAGAGAGCACTAACCACAAAGAATGGACAGCACACAAAGGGGGAGGGGGAGTGTAAGGGAAATGTGAGCAGATGGACACAGACGGTATAGCCTTGCATTTAATATCATCATCATCATCATCATTTATTTATATAGCGCCACTGATTCCGCAGCGCTGTACAGAGAACTCATTCACATCAGTCTATCTGTCCCTAGTGATAAAAAGCATCTAAAATGAATTCAAACTATCAAGTTCCTAGAAGCTACAGGGGGCCCTGGCGGAAACCAGGACACCATTCACTTACATCTCCCATATCGACACTTCTTGATTTATACTTTGACAACTGATTTCTACAGTGTATATGAAGGTTACCACATTTGATGTATGTGCGAAAAAATATTTGTGTAACGTCATGATAAACTGAAAAAAAAACATGGCCCTAGCAAAACTGGGCAGTGCCATTTCATCACCCACTGTCATCCAATTCACTGCAGCGCTCCCAAAAGGACTGGATTTTCTCCCTGACCCATTGTTATTAATTTGGAGTATGGCTTCCTGAGGCTTTCCACTTTCTGCTTAGACCCTTACAGATTTTATAAAAAACGTCCACGTACCTCTCCATAGTCCCATATTTGGTGAGACAGTCAAAATGTTCAGTTCCCTAAAGTTTGTGACTTTGCTGTAACCAGTGCATGTTTGAAATTGAATCAGGAAGTGACTTGGACAGATAGGAGGAGTAGCTATCAGTGATGGGGCTTATTTTGTTCCAATTGATATGTACAAATGTTAGGAGGTGTAGGTCTGTGTGCATGTGTACCAATATTTGCCATGTGTATACTGGCCTATATGTATGATAGTTGTTTTTAGCCCTGTGTTGCGATGGTACAAGCACAAGAGTGTTGTGTATCAATTGATGTCTATTACTGTCTAGTTTGTTGAAATGCCTTGTTTTGAGCAGCACTGTGGCTCAGTGGTTAGCATTTCTGCCTTGGGGTCATGAGTTTAATTGCCGACCATGGCCTTATCTGTGGGGAGTTTGTATGTTTTCCCCGTGTTTGCGTGGGTTTCCTCCGGGTGCTCCGGTTTCCTCCCACACTCCCAAACTAGTAGGTTAATTGGCTGCTATTAAATTGACCTTGGTCTCTTTTGGTCTGTTTGTGTTTATGTTAGGGAATTTAAACTCTAAGCTTCGACGATCAAAAGCATTGCTGGTCAGTGGTTAGCAACACACAGCCAATACCCAGGCTGCCTGTTGCTGTGCAGCAGACAGGAAGCAGGACGTCTTCACTTCCTATTTGCTGATCTGAGGAGAGGAGCGACGCTGGCACAACTACAGGTAAGTGAAGGGGGGAACTGCCCTGCATATCTATAGGGAGGGGGGGAACTGCCCTGTATATCTATAGGGAGGGGGGGGAACTGCCCTGTATATCTATAGGGAGGGGGGGGGGAACTGCCCTGCATATCTATAGGGAGGGGGGGGAACTGCCCTGCATATCTATAGGGAGGGGGGGGGGAACTGCCCTGCATATCTATAGGGAGGGGGGGGGGGAACTGCCCTGCATATCTATAGGGAGGGGGGGGGAACTGCCCTGCATATCTATAGGGAGGGGGGGAACTGCCCTGCATATCTATAGGGAGGGGGGGGGAACTGCCCTGCATATCTATAGGGAGGGGGGAACTACCCTGCATATCTATAGGGAGGGGGGGAACTACACTGCATATCTATAGAGAGGGGGGGGGGAACTACACTGCATATCTATAGAGAGGGGGGGGGAACTACCCTGCATATCTATAGGGAGGGGGGGGGGACTACCCTGCATATCTATAGGGAGGGAGAGGGGGGACTGTCATGCATATGTATAGGGAGGGAGAGGGGGACTGTCATACAAATCTATAGGGTGGGAGGGGGGGGCTGCCATGAAAATCTATAGGGAGGGAGAGAGGATGATATGTATGAAGGAGGGCAGAGGAGGGGGGCTGATATATGTGACTGGGGGAGTTTTGATGTGACGGGGGGGATAGCTACAGAGTGGAGGTAAGGAAAATAGCTGCAAGGGGGTTTAAGGAAAATGGCTGTGGGGGGGGGGGGGGTTGTGGTTAAGGAAAATGGCTGCAGGGGTATTTAAAAAATAGAGCAGCTTTGGGGGGCAGAATCTCATGATTTTGTGGTGGTCACATGGGTGGTCTTAGCAATAACTAGAATACTTAATACTAGTGAGATGGGGCTGGTAGAGGTTTGTATTTGATTGACAACAAATATTCAGATATTGCTTATATATGCCTGTCCAATGGGTACTTTTAGCTGGTCATAATGGAGTGTTTTGTTTTAACTAAAGGGCCTAATCATTCAGGGTTTGCATTACAATACATTTTTGCATTTTCAAAACAGGACGCCAACTTTCCAGAAGCCAGCGAGAGGATAACAAAGTTGCAAGAGAGAAGAGCAAGAACAGGTAAGAGACAATGGCACAATCTGTCTAAATTTGAATGCTGGAGAATACACCTGAACATTCATATTCAGGAGTGCTCCTATACACCTATATATTCGGAGGAGGGGGGGGGGGGGCGCTGCGGCCGTATTAGCCTAGGGAGGCCATTACCCTTAATCAGGCCCTGATGGTGCTATACGTTGTCCTCCATGGGCTGACCCCATCCCCTTTAATGACTGACCACAACCCCTCTTACAGTTGGCCACACCCCATTGTAGTGGGCCCCTACCGCTGCATTTCCCCCGGTGGGCCCTTCATGTCCCAGTCCGACACTGTAGATAGATAGATAGATAGATAGATAGATAGATAGATAATATTGCTGTTTGTTTTTATAATTGCAATATTAACTATTTGTTACACATCACCCTGCTCTCTGGTTCTACACAGTTCTAGAATCCATTATGAGGAAAGGTCAACGAGAAAGGAGAATGAAACTGAAAAGCGACAACGTTTGAATTTGAACTGGCAGACAAAGTTAATGTTGACAAAGAGCAAAAAAAGTTTGGAAAGAAAATTCCCAGATGAGGGATTTGGGACTTCAGCTCTGAAGGAGTAAAATTGCTCCTTTTGATGTGGGAGGTCTGAGTGCAACCTGCTGGGATGCTCCCTGGTACATCTCATTAACCGTGTCATCAAAGACCCCAAGCTTCAGAGAATCATAACATTATCTCTGACATTACCACACAAGATACAAGGTCCCTCAGACAGTCTATAAACATGCCTGTAATAACCAATTCATCCTGGCTTGACACCCCTGGAAGGGCTGGATGCCCTTTAGTGAGCTGTGTGAATTACCCCAGTCATTCATCAAAGTTTCTCAGGAGTACATGTCACAACAGCATTAAATTTAATTAAAGCAACATTGACTGCAATGCAATCCTCTGGGGGCTCCTTGACAGAAGAACTGGATAACTTTTTCTTCTACATTTAAATATCTACCATTTTATCTAAGTCTAAAATTCTGGACAAGTAGTATCTGAACAAAGTGCTTTTTAACAAGATGTTTATTTTTTCTGTACAAAAAAGTAAAAAACTGACATCCGATATATTTCAGCAGCACCATTTCTGTCTCCAAGACATATAAATGTCACAATTTAAATTTTTACAAATTTCTTACAAGATCTCTTTCACCTCACCGGGTATACATAGAGACATAGACTTATTCATGCATTTGTTATAATATATATGGGGTTTAAAACGATTTTTTTAAATGTGGGTAAAAAAAATCTGAATTTAATATTGGAATTATGGCAGTGGGGACATCAGGGTTCTTACTTTATTATTCATTGCAAGACTGTAAGCTCTTTTGAGCATAGTTCTTTTTTCTATTATGTTTGCATGTTGTGTAAATATTAAAATGATGAATTTGTTATCGTACTGACTTACTCTCTTACACAGATGCAGGAGATGTTGGCATAATAATAATAATAATAATAATAATAATAATAATAATAATAATAATAGTAATAATAAAAAAATAATAATAAAAACAAAAACAATAATAACTTTTTGTGCTACGTTTTTGTCTATATAACTGTGAGTGTGTCATTTAAGGTTTTAAGGAGCACACAAAAAGAGCCCTGATTAAAAGCCTAGACCTTGTACTTAGAAGTGTGGCCTTAAAGATTCACTGCAGCATAGTATACCATGAATTTAATGAGCATTACTATAGAATTCTATTATATTTTACAGAGCGTTAACACTTCTGGATGCTGCAGGCAATGCTGTGACTGACGCAAAGCAAACACTTGTAAGAAAGTGTATGCGTAGAGGTCCATTTGGTTACATTATTGATTATAAGCATCAAAGTGCATCTAACAGGCTTTAAAATTGCGCATTAAAGACATAAAATGAATTCCTATGTGTAATCCTTATTCACTGCAAACTTTATAAAATCTTTTATTTTTCATAAACCAGGTGTTGTGAAAATAATATAGAAAGTCAAAACTGATATTAGATAAGATATAGAGGATGAAACTGATAAAATCTGGGTCAGAGCTTTTTTGGATTATAGAGCCCACCCAAAGTTTTCTTTGACCTTTGTCAATATTAATATTGAACTTCCAGTATCAAAGGTTGCGTAATGGATATAAAAATAGTGATTTATTTATTGTACTGTTGCTGAACTATAATAGTATTTTAGTTAATAGGGAATTACGTAAGCTTTGTAAACACAGATGTATTTAGTGAAACTGTAGGGAATGGAATTTCAGTACTTAATGCTTGCCATTGTAATGCAATTTAAGCTGGAAATAATTAGGAATTATATGTCAGTGACTTTCATTGTAATGTTCTGTACAATACTTCTGGCTGCATCTGTTTCCACAATATCGAACAGCCAATGAGGTTTAACAATCATCCACTTTGTTGCAGTTATTTTATTTATTACATGTTTGAATTGTACATATTTCAACGGCTGTAGATGTTACATTTTTGAGATATGATGACTAAGCATAGAAATTGGGCTTTATTTAGAATTGGAAATACCCACATGTTTTAGTATGTTGAAGTGAACTCCTATAGAATTGCACGTGTGGGACTTCTATAAACAAGAAAAGTATGGCTCCAAGAGAATGGTGCCTGAAAAATGTCTATATGACAATAACAAAATGGAGCCTGGAAATTGCACTATTAGACAGTTGTAAAATTGTGCTTCTTGAAAATGGCATTGAGAGAATATAGAAAAAATGGTGGCTGGAGATTAATGAATGAACAGCTTTATAATTGGGCTTCACCAAAATGGCGCCGGAGGAATATAGTTTTAGAATTGGACTTCATTAAAATAGCACCTGTAAAATGAACCAATAAAAATTAGAATCCTTGAGGAAATGGTGATTGGACTTTAACTATGAAAATTGCTCTGCATAATATTTATATTGGCATATTGTTTAATGAAATTGTGCAGAATTAATATAGAGCACTTGGAGATTAGTTATAAATCTGTTTCAAAATCGGGTTTCAGAAATATGACACCCAAGATTAGCTTGTGCGAAACCTTCAAGAAAATGGTAATCAAATCTCCTTTCAGCCGATTACTTACATGAAATTCACAATGACTTCTTGGTTTAATAGGTGAATGTGCATGTCTTTAAGTACTATGGAACATGTTTGTCCTAATAAAATGTAATTTAATAGAATGTTTAACATTCTATGGGCAGCACGGTGGCCTAGTGGTTAGAACTTCTGCCTCACAGCGCTGGGGTCATGAGTTCAATTCCCAACCATGGCCTTGTCTATGTGGAGTTTGTATGTTCTCCCCGTGTTTGCGTGGGTTTCCTCCGGGTGCTCCGTTTTCCTCCCACACTCCAAAAACATACTAGTAGGTTAATTGGCTGCTATCAAAATTGTCCCTAGTCTGTCTCTCTGTCTGTCTGTGTGTGGGCATGTTAGGGAATTTAGACTCCAATGGGGCAGGGACTGATGTGAATGAGTTCTCTGTACAACGCTGCGGAATCAGTGGCGCTATATAAATAAATGGTGATGATGATGATGATGAACAATCATATAGTTGTTCGATGGCTGCTGTTGTTGGTGGTTACTTCAATAACATGGTGCCCGGAGAGAATGTGAAACCACTCCCTGGATTAAGTCACTCTATAAACCAGTGTTTCTCAACTCCAGTCCTCAGGACCCACTAACAGTGCAGGATTGCCAAGTGACCAGTGAAATAATTAGTACCACCTGTGGATCTTTCAAAATGTGTCAGTTAGTAATGAATACAGCTGTGCTCCAGCAAGGAGATATGGAAAACAAAACATGTACTGCTAGGGGGTATTGAGGACTGGAGTTGAGAAACACTGCTATAAACAAATGTGTTGAATGTGTTGATATGAATCAATGTATTTGTTAAAACAAACCAATTCTTTTTTTAAAGCCCCATTTAAATTTTAAAGTCAAAAGGCCTGATTCATCAAGGAACGCAAATCCCCATATGTGCCATATTTTGCTTAAAATTGCTCTGCCCAGAAACAAATTATACATCAGTGAATGCAAGTGTATGCAAATGACACCTACTACCTCCTACTACTAGAAGGGTGGAATGGGAGAAGGAAGGGATGTATGAACGTAGTTGAAGTACAGTAAAGGTGTTCCAAACCAGATGTCTGATTTACGCAGAAGTACTCTCCTGTTTAGACGTAAGGTTTGCACTTGCTCCAGGGCAGATGTAATTGATGGATTATAGTGATGACTAAACATGGCATTTACTCTCACAATCTAATTGGATAGTGAGAGCTCCTTCTCTGTCTCCCCTCCGCCGCTACCTCTCTCCGTCTGCCACCCGTTTTTTCCCATCTGACCCCTTCCTTCCTCCTTTCCTCTTCCCTTCCGCCCTCTTTCCTTATCTCTCTTATCCCCCTCGTCCATCGCTCCTCTCTGCCCCCCCTCCGCCTCTCTCCCCCCTCACCATGCCCCCCTGTTCACACGCCATTCCCATTCTCTCCCGGCGTCCCACCCCCCCTCTTCCCCCCCCGCCCTCCCCAGCGCACTGCCCACCTTGCCAACCTCATCCCCATCTCTCCTCTTCCCTCCTTCCCCTTCTCCTGTGCCCTCTGGAATGCTAGATCTGTCCGCAAAAAAACTCACCGCTATCCATGACCTCTTCCTGTCCAACTCTTTTAACCTGCTTGCCATTAATGAAACCTGGCTCTCCGGCTCTGACACTGCCTCCCCCGCCGCTCTCTCCTATGGTGGCCTCTCCTTCACCCACTCCGCCAGACCCGGAGCCCGTCCAGGCGGTGGTGTGGGCTTCCTCCTTTACTCCGCCTGTACCTTTCGTGTCATCCCCCCTGAACCTTCCCTCTCCTTCTCCTCCTTTGAAGCCCACTCCATTCGTCTCTTCTACCCCATCCACCTCCGCGTCACTGTCATCTACCGCCCCCCTGGTCCCACCTCCCTCTTCATTGACAACTTTGCCTCCTGGCTTCCTCACTACCTCTCCTCTGACCTCCCCTCCGTCATCCTTGTTGACTTTAATTTTCCTATCGACAACCCCACTGACCCTGCGTCCATTAAACGTCTCACTCTCTCCCCCTCCCTTGGCCTCACACAATGGACCTCCTCCTCTACTCACTGCCTTGGTCACTCCCTCGACCTAGTTTTCTCCTACCTCTGTAATCTCTCTGACTTCTCCATCTCTCCCTTTCCTCTCTCCGACCACCATCTTCTCTCTTTCTCTCTCTCCTCCTCTCCCGCTCCCCTCCCCACGCCCGTTTCTACTCAGTCCAGGCACAACCTTGGCGCTCTTGATCCTACTGCTCTGTCCTCTACTCTGGATTCTCTCCTCTCTCCCCTTTCCTCCCAGGCCTGCCCTAACCTGGCGGTCTCCCTCTACAACCACACGCTCTCACCTCTGCTCTTGACGCCATTGCCCCGGCCCACTCTGTCAACCCCCGTTGCTCCAGACCCCAACCCTGGCACTCCAAATTCACCCGCTTCCTCCAAAAATGCTGCCGTACAGCTGAACGACACTGGAGAAAATCACGCTCCCCGGCTGATTTTCTCCATTTTAAGTTTTAAGTTCATCCTCTTTTCCTACAGCTCCGCCCTCACTCTCGCCAAGCAATCTCTCTTTAAATCCCTCATCTCCTCCCAGTCATCCAACCCCCGCCGCCTCTTTGCCACCTTCAACACCCTCCTGTCCCCTCCTCCCCCTCCTCTCCCCTCCTCCCTTACCGCCGCTGACTTTGCCTCCTTCTTCTCCTCTAAAATCGAGGCCATCCGTCTTGAATTCTCATCCTCCCCTCCCCTGCCTGCCCCCCCACTCTTCCTTCCTCTCCCCCCAGCCACCAATCCCTCTTCTCCTTCCGCCCCACTACGGGCGAAGAAGTCCACTCTCTCATTTCATCCTCCCCCCGTCTACCTGTCCCCTAGACCCCATCGCCTCCCACCTCCTTCGCTCCCTCTCCCCCGCCACCTGCTCCCACCTCGCCCACCTCTTTAACCTGTCTCTCTCCACCGGTATCTTCCCCTCCTCCTTCAAACACGCTCTTGTTTCCCCCATTCTTAAGAAACCTAATCTTGACCCCTCCTCTCTCTCCAACTATCGCCCCATCTCTCTTCTCCCCTTTGCCTCCAAAATACTTGAGAGACTCGTCTGCAGCCACCTCTCCACCTTCCTCTCTGATCACTCCCTCCTTGACCCTCTCCAATCTGGCTTTCGCCCTCTCCACTTCACCGAAACTGCCCTGGCCACAGTCTCCAATGACCACCTCTCTGCTAAAGCCAGGGGCCACTTCTCCCTTCTCATTCTCTTGGATCTCTCAGCGGCCTTTGACACCGTTGACCACCCGCTCCTGCTCCACACCCTTCAATCCTTTGGCCTCTCTGGCTCCGTCCTGTCCTGGTTCACCTCTTACCTTGCTGACCGTTCCTTCTCTGTCACCACCTCTGGATCTCTCTCCCCCCCTCCTCCCTTCCAGTAGGGGTCCCCCAAGGCTCTGTTCTCGGACCCCTACTGTTCTCTCTTTACACCTCTTCCCTGGGCAAACTCATCAGCTCCTTTGGTCTCAAGTACCACCTTTATGCAGATGACACCCAACTCTACCTTTCCTCTCCTGATCTCTCTCCCTCCCTCCTCTCTAGGGTGTCCGCCTGCCTCTCTGCCATCTCCTCCTGGATGTCCTCTAAATTTCTCAAACTTAATCTTGCAAAAAACGAACTTATTGTCTTTCCTCCCGCTCATTCCCCCTGCCCCTCCGACCTCTCTATCACTGTACTCAACTCCTCTCTTTCCCCTGTTCCACAACTTCGCTGCCTCGGTGTCATCCTCGACTCCTCTCTCTCCTTTGCCCCTCACATTCTCTCTCTTGCTAAATCTTGCCGCTTCCAGCTGAGCAACATCGCACGCATTCGGCCCTTCCTCTCCCAAGATGCCACTAAAGCTCTTGTCCACTGTCTTATTATCTCCCGCTTAGACTACTGTAACCTCCTCCTTACTGGCCTCCCCGCTCTCACCTCGCTCCCCTTCGCTCCGTACTCAATGCTGCCGCTCGGCTCATTTTCCTCTCTTGCCGCTCCTCCTCTGTCTCCCCCCTCTACCAATCTCTTCACTGGCTCCCCTTCCTCTACAGAATCGTATTCAAGCTCCTTACACTTACCTTCAAGGCCCTCTCCAACTCCACTGCTCCCAACATCTCCAGCCTCATCTCCATTCATGCTCCATCCCGCCCTCTGCGTTCGGCCAATGACCGTCGCCTCTCTTCCCTCCTGGTCACCTCCTCCCATGCTCGCATCCAAGACTTCTCCCGTGCTGCCCCCCTCCACTGGAACCAGCTCCCCCGCTCCATCAGAACTTCACCCAACTTGTCCAGCTTCAAACGGGCCTTAAAAACCCACCTCTTCCTTATAGCCTTCCAGTCCCCCACTTAACTGCCCTCCTTCCAGTCTCCCACCTACCTCCCTCCTCATCGCTCTCCTCTCCCCACTCTCCGTCCTTGCCTCCGCTCTCCCCCTTTCCACCTCCTACCCTTGCGTCTCTGTCCGTCCTACCCTCTTCTTAGATTGTATGCTCCTTCGAGCAAGGCCTCCTCTCCTCCTGTTCTCCACCACCTTAACTCTGCTCTCCGGCTCCTTGTCTCTTCCGTGAGGCCCTTCTACCCCTCTCTCTACCCCCGGGGCCTCTCACCTTTCATCTAGCTGTACTTTGAGCTTCCGAGTTACTGTGCTTTTTGTTAACTGTTCCGTGCTGTCTCACCCTGTACCGTGTTTCTGTCTGTCCATGTATGGCGCTACGGATACCTAGTGGCGCCCTATAAATAAATACTAATAATAATAATAATAATAATATTTCACCTGCAGATCTGACACCAGTAATCTCAGCAAACATCATTATAATGCCATGGCAGGTGACGCCATTTTTCCGTTTTTAAAAAAAAAAAGTAAACTTAAAAAAACTACTGATTGCTTAATTAAAATAGGTAGGTGAAACTTTCACATGTGCGTCTCAGTAAAAACAAGTATTTTCTTTTGAAAGCATGACAGACATAAGCATCTGAGAATGTTTTAAATTTTCTTACTGACCTTTTTTTAACATTTTGTTCAATGTAAGACTTATAACGTACACCTGATTTAAAGTGTAGTATATTGTTTCATAGGTTTAGACATAGTTGCATACATTAGGCAATGCAGTTTTATATTTTCAAATGTTAGGACTGTGTTGCCTATTTGATGACTTTTATACATATTTGCATACATTATCATTTTTTTTTATCTCACTGAATTGAACAGAGAGAATCTACATGAGCGTCTCCTACAATTTCTGATCTGGTTATAAATCACATTTCATGTTTTTTTATACAGCGTTTTTTTGGACACAACATTAATAAATTTACATATTTGTATGGACCAAGCTTTGTTTGCTGGAAGTATCTTTTGTCTATAATATGTAATTTCAAAGTGGACTCCAAAATCTACAATACATACAGGAATTTTTTCTCAATATTGTCATCCATGGGTGGAAGAGGTCGAGGTTGCTGGCCAGTAGGAAGATGACATTGATTCTTGTCTTCCAGATTAGCAAGATTATTCATCCTTCAAGGCATATGTGATTTCATCTTACTTTACATATAAATACATTTTGGGTTTACTTAAAATGTAATGCTTACCATAAATGGATAAAAAAACCAAGGAAACCATTTTGTTATTTTTTATTCTCCAAGGGATTATCACAGAAAATACATAGTAATCTTGACTACATGGCCAGATTATCCAATAGGCTGCCTAGGTTGCAGTCTAGGCCGGGTAATAGTCCTTTGTGGGGTTATTTTTAAAAATGTATAAAACACGCCCATATTTACTTTGTTGGTGGGAGTATTCAGATTTCTTTAGTCACAACATTAGCCATTTGAATAGTTGATGCATATATTCTGATATGAAAGTTAGCTGGGGGAAATGTGCGGTTGAGGGAGGTATAGTGCCTGCAGAGGCCTATTCACCCACCATTGTTTGTGTGTGAATGCCCAAGTGTTGATACGCTAATATATTAGCACCAAGCAAACGAATACTGCCTACAGTGCAACAAAACTGGTATTATGGTGGAGGTATAGTTGCAGGCGCACTTTAGTGAGACTGCAGAGCTGCTGAAGTGACTTTAGGAGAAGGCAGCCCCAGCTCCTCACAGATTTCAGAGGTGAAATTGCAAAGTGTAAGTTCTTAATTAAAAAAAATAAAAATTAATAAGTTGATTACAGTTTCGTCTCCCCCAGTGTACAAGTGAAAATATTTATAAATGAGGGATGCTCATCTGCCGGAAGTAAATTAAAAAGCTAAGGTTTGTGTTCAAATCTGAATTAGGCTTCTATCGCTTATGGGTTAAGGGGATATGGCAAGCTTCCTGGGTTACTCCCATGGTATGTCACTGTGGGAGTTGCCTAGCATGCCAGCGACCTGCAAACTCCCGGCAGCTAAGCCCATCCCGCCTTGTGGCGGTTCTAGGTGAACACCGGGGAGTTCGTTAGACTCCGCACCTTTGGTAGGCCAGTGTCAGTCGAGACTAGCACTAAGCTCCAGCCTATCTGTTACAATAAATGCCTCTTTATGGATTGCACCATTTCCTGCGCATTTTTGGAATGTTTTTGTTCTTTTATTCAATGGTGTTTTGAAGCGGGTACCAGCCATCGGGAGTATCGCTCATTAGTTGGACCATTTTACTCAAGGTGGTAGACTGCGAGTCTGCCCTTTTTTCAGTGATTGTGATTTTTTTTCATTCCCTTGGCCCAATCGATTTTGGGTCTCTTTATTTTACATGCAGGAATATCCGTATAAGATGCATCTCCTGGTGGAAGCTTGAAAGGACTACTGCGGGTTGCACCAAGCATCTTTGCCATATTTCCTTGTCTGCAGAAATATGTGATGACTTGGGGCGTGGGAGATTTTTCTATAAAAGTTTAATTGGATGTGCTTGTGGCCCGAGCCTCCTCTGTCTAGCAGTGAGTTGCAGCTTTTTACTGATGCAGTGGGAGAGGAGGGGGGCTTTGGTGCATACTTTGACAGAGACCAGTGCACTTCACTCTGGTCGGGGGAGTGGGCTGCTGCAGGCTAATCTGGTCCTGCTCAAAAAATATCCTATTGTTGTGGTGTTGGAACTTTGCCATCTCTGGTTCCAGGGGAAATAGATTGTGTTTTGTTGCAATAAATAGGGTGTGATGCAGGCCATTAACAAGCAGAGTGCGCCTTCTTTGCCTATTATCGGCCTCTTGCGATAGATAGTTTTGTGTTGCCTGCATTTTGGCTGGTTTTTTTTTAGCTTGGCACTTCCAAGGGATTGACAATGTGTTGGCTGATGCTCTGTCCCATGGGCCTTTCGATAGATTTAGCGCCATGGTGCTGTATGCGTTTCTTATTGGCATGCCTCGTCCTACTTATTTCTGGCAGATTGTCAAGCTAGCATAGAAGGCCTTGCAGAACTGTCTCACTTCCCACAAGTGGTCCTCGGTCAAGGATACATATTCCGGGTCAGGTAAGTGGTTGCACCAGTGCATTCTATGCTTCATTAGGGCTATATATTGTGGGGGTAGGCCAAAATGACGCGATTTGAGATGTCCCGTCCCCTCCCACCCATTAGTCACGCCCCTCTCCTGGACATCGCCTACTGAAGTAGGCAAGTATGATATATAAACACTAGCAATTTAAAATTGAGCAGTAAGGATCACAAATGACTGATTCCTCAGTCCAATGGTAGAAATAAAAAAAACTAAGTTTGCTGCAATTTGAAAAATTTTGAGTCCTAATTTAGGGTTTAATACACCACAAACAGTCACTCCTATTAGAACTAAAAGGATTCAATTGCAATATATACATTTAATTTCAATAAATTCACATTGCTTATCTCACTGCATATAATAAAGTAATATGGAGACTATTTCTTAGCATTTTCTTATGCATGGTTTTAATAGTTTCAGTTTTCTTACATAGTACAAGTGCAATGAAAATATGAAGCATGTTTCTTTTCCTAATTACTAAGTTATTTAGTAATCCATTCATGCTCCTGAGAGGATATGCTGAGCATCTACATCCAGGGATATATTTATACTATTGAAAAGCCGTATGCCCTTTGAAAACGGGTATTTTTTCCGGCAATAGGGCTTCATCATATACACCAATGGGACACCCTGGCAATAGCTTAGGATGGGAAAGCCTATTTAACAAGGATCGCTTGTTCTGCTAGTGCTAGTTATAAGAGAAGAAAATCATAATGAAATAATTTCTTTGAAAAAGGCATTTTTCTATGTTTACAGATTTTAATAAGTATTTTTTATATTTGTATCTATTGTTTTTGTCCACAAAATGGAACTGAAAGCCAAAGTCTGGTCTTTTAGTTTTAGTGTGCATGCCCAAGTTATCTAAACTCTTCCCTCCTCCATCCCACCTCTCCAGGAGCAGACAAGCGTAAGTGCCAGAATCCTACATGTGTGCACCCACGTTCTTCGGCATGCACAGTGTGATTTCACACAAGATACACTACAAAAACTGGTGTACCTCCCACTCTGCATAAGCCATATGTGTCAACACCATGAATGTCACAACTTTGCCAAGCTATTCACCTTGGCAGCAGTAGTACACATAGGGGGCGTTGTATGAGACACTTGGGGATTTGCCCTGCAGTTGTGCAGCCCCATTCTGCTTTACTGTTTAGTTTAGAACACTAGGGAGAAGATTCAATTTGTCGCAAAGTGTCTCTGTAACGCCTGTGCCCATGGAGGTACACGTAAAAATGAGCAGAGATTTCTACCATAATTGCTGGCAATGTGTGCAGTGTCATGTCTGCCCGCCACATTACTAACAATTGAATATTCCCTTAGAAGATCCTCTGCTTTTGCTTTAATCTTTTTATGATAGTTTCAGACACTACACCACTAACACATAGGGACGTCTGAGAGAACATGTCACAGTATGTCCTCCCCTTTGTGCTCTTCTCTAAAGTGTACTTTACAAGCTACGACTGCTGATGTTCTAGTAGACTGGGGCATGCTGAGATACTGTGTGACTTCCAATACATTTAAAGCAAATGTTGTCCATTGTATCTTTGTCCAATCAGCAATTTCATCCCTCATCCTCCGTTTCACAGGTAGAATAGCTTGACTAATTTGCTAAGTGCACTTTGTCCAAACAAAATAGAATGTGTCCAGTCACTGAATCTTTCTATACCAAAGATCTTATAAAATGGCCATCCGCCCCCCATCTCTATGCAGCTGCGGCAAGATTGCTGTATCACAGATCATTGTAAGTGCCCAGACTAGGCAAATAGGAAGATGAATGATTATTCAGGCAAATTTGGACCACCAGGATGAGAAAGGTTCGGAGGAAAAACATTATGGCCAGGGCTCCATTGAAACAGCTCGACAGTTGACAGATGAGCATCTATAAAATGACAAAGGCTCCCTGTGTAAAGCCCCTTGCTACCAACGCCTTCTCCCTGGGAAACTAATTACCCTCAACTGTCAGTGAAATGTTATTTTTTCCAGCTATCATTCTCTCTTTACCAACCACAATATAGCTATAAAATTGCACTTTTCATCTTCATCTTTTCCCCTATTTTTTGTTGGCATCATCAAACATACTATAATGTCCATCAAACAAATGATAACTGTAAATGGTATGTCCCGCACAGCAGCTGCTAGTTCGCTGTAGACAAAGAATATAACAGTACACTAAAGTGAGCAATCTGTCCCTTTGATTGCACTGTACTGAGCAGCAATACCAGATTTCACTATTTTAATAGCAATGGGGGTTCTTAAAAAAATCAATTTGTAAGGAATGTGAATGCTCAGCTGGTGCAGTTAAAAGGGTATGTTAGTTGATGTGTCTGCAGCACTAAATGAAGAATAACCATTATTTTAATGTTATTTTACTGTCTGTATTAAACAGAAAAAATATGTTATATGAAGTATAACAATGTGCAAAGTATATGCAAAGCATTCATTTAATTTATTACTTTCATCTGAGTATAGAGTATGTGATTTGTTATATAGAACCATATAAATAAAGCCGAACAATATTTGTAAATGAATATAGTAAAACGTGTTGGATATTATAAATACAAAGGAGCTGATGCAGAGTTGGACGCAAAGCGAGAGTAAGGTACTCTTAAAAAAATGCATTGAAAACAAATGTGTTTCTGCTCATATGAAGAGTGATACACATATCGAGATATGTCCACCTCTTCATCAGCAATCTATGCGCCTGATTTATGATGGTCATCATCAGCCCGTATGCACTATTGCAGGTGCAATAGTATATGCAAAACAGGCATATATGAGTGTTTCCGCAGGTTTGCATGAACATACCTTTAGAGTACTTGGTCTGTGTTTGCACGCCCCCTTCCCTCCCCTGTCCCGCCTTTTCAGTGGGAGCCCGGCATAAGGGCCAGAATCATGCAAGTCTGCATAGGAGCATATGCATGCACCCACTTTCTTGGCATGTGTAGATCGATTTCACGCAAAAAAACGCTACGCAAACTGGTGAACACCTTGCATTAGCCCCAATATTGCAGCCTAATGTGTGCATTTTGAGTTGAATGTATTCTAAGTATGTGGCTGTGTGAAGGCATGCTTTAAGCGTAAAGGTTACAAAGAATTATCTTACGTTATTTGGAAAAATATTTTATATATATATATATATATATATATATTTATTATGACAGTGGGAGGGGAATAGGGGCCATCTCCTGGGGTAGATGGTATTAAACAGCAGCAATGAAGTCACACTTGTTCAAGGCTTTTAAGCATATTTAAAACAATCAAAACATAAAGATATTTGCTCACCATTAGCAGATTCTCTCAGTAGGCATCCAACCTCCTCCCCAAGTGTGAGAGAATGAATAAGCTGCTTTGCATTCTTTTACTGGCACCACTCAAGTGCAACCCCTTATTTCCAGCAGACACACTGGTAACCTGCCTAATGGATGGAGCCCGTCCTCTCTCTCCATCCATAACACCAGAGATCCTTGCCATTTTCTCCAACAGATGGGACACACATATTTGGAAGCTTTTCCCACACACAAAAACAATCTCCCTGGTGTTTTAATGCAGACAAGGCAGAAAGCCTGGGACACATCCCTGTGACATTCAGTACTAATCCAGTGACTGTCACAATATACTGGATATGAAATTATGGAGCCCAGTATGAATAAAACAGGTAGTCCCCTCCCTTCTCTTTGACCATCCCTACCTCCCTCAGTCCAGTGGATGCAGAGGTATAGTGTGAAGCCATTCCCTTTACATACCGATCAGACCTCCCCACATGCCCCTCAGACCTCACACTGGTATGGGCCCAAAAATAGTATGTGTGCCACTACAAGGTTGTGCCGTTCTGTTGCTGGGACCGTGACCAACCACCAGGGGGTGTGTAGCCAGCCAGCAGTCAAGGGCATGATCAGGGCAAAAGAGTCATGTCTAGTGCCTTAGTGTAGTATATAAGAAAATTACTAAAATCTACCTGCTATCCTCAGGTTCAGTTATGTGGCGTTGGACATTGTTGTGTCTTCATTTGTTGCTCTTGCTTCTGATTGACAGCCAGTAGGACTTCATCGTAAACTTCATCAGAAGGCGAAAGAAAAGTAATTAAAAGGGGAGAAAAAAAGTGTTGGTTATACCTTTTGATGTTAATAAAGGTGTTCAGCAGTGTTAATGTGGAAGTTAAGCCACAACGCTTTTGTAACTTAAACAGGTTGCTGTTTATTAAAGATGATAACAACAGATGAATAAATGTAGCTACTCACAGTTTGTAACTTGTAGTACAGCAGTAGTTCAACAGTAGTAACAGTTTGAATGCAGCTGAACTTATACACTTGTATAAACAGTATACAGATGCAGGCGGGTTGGTAATGCACTTAGTGGTTCTCTATATGTGCAGGTTATTGTGGGCATAAACATTCCTTCCTTCTATATATAAGTTGTGGGGAGCCTCCGATCACCTTCTATGTGCATTTGAGGGACTTATATATATACTGTCACAAAGAAAAACAATTTAACTTTATCAAACATTACATTTTTCAATAAAGTCTCTTTTTCCTGTAGTAAGAAATCAAGAGTTAATAAACAATGCAAGTCATTAGTTCTTGGAATTCTTTTGATTTTAGTCCAATGTCTTTTCTCAAGATTGATTGTAGATTGACTCACACGATTCACATCATATGTGACGTCTGGTTGAGGCTCAATACTTGCAAACATTAAGCTTCCAACAGCATTTCTGTAAGGGATTTTACTCATTTCCTCTATCTCTTCACTGCTTGTTGGTGACATTGCCTTTGTCATTTTAAAGCTTTTATCCACAGGTGTATTAACCAGTTTTGCTTCAAACAGCCCATACTTGGTAAGTATATTTTTAATGTATTCCTGTTGATCAATTGTAACAGTTTCATCATTCAAATTTTGCACGAACCTCATGCCTACCAGCTTGTTTACAAGACCTAGATCTTTTCATTTGAATTGTTGTTTCAACAGGTGTTTGGTATTGGTGATGTGTCTCTCTTGGCCTGTTAGCAGTAGATCATCTATGTACACAACTACGAAGAACATCTTTTCTTCTATGGTTTTGCAATACAAGCACTGATCAGTCTCTGACTGTTATGTCTCACTGGAGACAACTACCAACCGGTATTGGCACTGGCCTTCCCAGGGCGCGGAGTCTCACCGACCCCCTGGTCTTCTCCACAAACCGCCGCAAGGCAGGATGGTTTTAACTGCCGGAGACACGCAGGTCGCGGCCCCTGGGTTAGCCCACTGGCGTGGTAGAGAGATAGTAGTAGGGTGAATGGTTCTGGGAACACAGTAAAAGGCCTCGTCTAGCTGGATATTAAACAGCTTAACTGTAAGAAGTAGGAAGCCAGACGCACCTTGCTGTCTAGTAGAGAGGCACGAGGAGACAAACACGAGAGGAGTCAGGAACTGTAGCCAGTTCGGTACACAGAAGGTCAGCCAGTGCGTGGTGCCAGGGATTCATCAAATGCAGGGTTAATCAGACAAGCCGGGTCGGTACACAGAAAGTCAGCCAGTGCGTGTTGCCAGGGATTCAGCAGATGCAGAGTTAAATAGACAAGCCAGATCGGTACACAGAAAGTCAGCCAGTGCCTGTTGCCAGGAATTCAGCAGATGCAGGGTTAATCAGACAAGCCGGGTCGGTACACAGAAAGTCAGCCAGTGTGTGTTGCCAGGGATTCAGCAGATGCAGGGTTAATCAGACAAGCCGGGTCGGTACACACAGCCTCGGACTGGCCTGCCGGGCAGCCGGACTATCCACCGGTAGGCCCGGCGGGGTTGAAGCTCCGCCCCCTCCGTTGTTAGGGCAGAGCTTGTTCTTGAACTTTGTTTAGATGGCGGCGGCGGCGGTGACACTTCCTGTAACCACACTACCGCGCAAGTGCAGAGAGCCCAGACGCGGTAGTGTGTTTTTCAGCAGTTTGAGCAGGGGAGGAGGACGTCCTGTAATCCAGCAGCAGCCGCCCAGCGGACCTGAGCTTTGCACAGGTAAGTAACGCAATAGTTTTTGTTTTCATGTTTGTTTATAGCTTACGCATTGTCAGGTTCTACAGTTGCTGAGGTTGGATTTTTTTGTGACATTGACACTTTTGTATATTGCATCGCTTCAGACTCCGCCTCCCCACAAACCTTGGCACACTTTAGCTTACGGAAGCGTCCCCGGGGAGCAGAGGGTAGGTGTGCGCCTAGTTGTGCGCGGGGCAGATCATCCAGCATCTGGTATATGCAGAATGTAAGTTTGACGTTAACTGGACTTTATTTGGGATATAATGATAACTGTGTCTCAGCCTGAGATCCCGCTCTCCCTTACCTTATATTCTCCTCTGTTACTGATATATCAATCATCATGAAACTACATAAATAGGTCAAAGAAACAGGGATAGTGAATACAGTAGGACAATGAAAGCTATGGCTGACATCAAATACTAGACATTTGCACTAGTAAATCCATCTTTGCATATAAAGTGATAACTCTTTGAATTCTGCCTTCAAATCTGCTGCAGATACATTTCAAAGCCGTGAAATTGGTCATCAGAAATCCCAGTTGAAGACACATAAAATACGATAATATTAAGGAGGAACTCTGCCCAGGCTCTCTCGCTAATGGAGAAGACTCGGGATTCACCCTGCAACAAAATGGTCTATTTCCAGCGGTATAAAGCGTGAGGAATCGGCACCGCGTGTGTCTTCCACCTCATCTCTCTCACACTGGGTGGTGGAAGAGAACAATAAGGCTCATTATTTGGGTATCAGCCGGGGAAGTAACCTGCTGTGCTGGACCTCTCAATGGAAATTCACAGAGCAGTTGTCACAAACTCTCATGTGCTATGTCTGAGTGAGAACTTGGCTTTATAAAGGATGTTCTACACCTGGGACATCTGCCACTTTATGTGACACCACCGAGACCGCAGGAGATAATCTCACTGAATCCCAAAATATTCCCTGGTTCTAAAAAATAAACTCTGCAAAGCCCTGGTCTCTGGAGAGGGAAAGTTTACATGTAACGGAATTATAACCCCCCCCCCACCCCCCTCTAATTACCACTCTGAATAAAAAAATATTGTAAAAATGTTGTTTTAGCTTAAGAACAGAACTGACGTAATCCTCTGTGGACGATTTTTTTGTCCCCAATGTAGTTATGAGGACCAAAATCATCCTTACACCTGAATAAAACCTTATAAGCTCAATACATGATGGGCAATAACAACATATGAGGCGAGGGTTGGAGGTAACAAAATGATGCACTTATCATAAGTAACAGTCTTGGTGCATTAGGAGACTACAGGAGCTGGTATTGGAGTTTCTTCCAAACCACAAGTGTTTTGTTAATGGGTCCCATGTAGTTCCCTACCAGTAGAGGGGGCAGGGTCTAATGCATTGCATCCAAAAAGGTGCACATTTAAAATAGTGCTATAAGTTGTCCTCCATGGCCTGACCACACCCCCTTTACTGGCCACACCCACTCCTAAAGTTGGCCACACCCCAATATAGTGGGCCCCTATCACTGCATTCCCCCGGTGGGCCCTTCATGCCCCAGTCCGACACTGGGTACACAGAAAGTCAGCCAGTGCGTGTTGCCAGGGATTCAGCAGATGCAGGGTTAATCAGATAAGCCAGGTCGATAAACAGAAAGTCAGCCAGTATTCACAGGGAGAAGTGCACAGGGAAAGCACAGGGATCAGGAGTAGCCAGACACTAAGTACACTTGTTGTTCTGACACAGGAGAGTGTCAGAGTGAAGACTAAATAGTGGGGAAGTTTGAATTCCCAACCTCTCAGGTCACATGATCAGACAGACCTAACAATTAGTGGAGAAGTTTGAATTTCCTGCCTCCCAGGTCACGTGATCAGACAGACCTAACACTGACCTATTAAAGTTTATGTCTAGCAGTAGAGAATCAAGTTTTATGTACCAACATCGACCACTTTGTTTAAGACCATTAAGTGAATTATTTAGGAGGAAGACTTTACCTTCTTGGTAGACACCCTCGTTGTAGTGTTCAGGTGGTTCCATGTAAATCTCCTCTAACAATTCTCCGTTCAAGAATGCAGAGTCAAAGTCAAGCTGATACAACAATAAATCATGGATAGTGCAGATGGCAATCACTTACCTCAGGGTGCTGTATCTGGCAACAGGCGAGAAGATCTCTCTGCAATCGAACCCGGACTTTTGTGTATAGCCCTTGGCAACAAGACAGGCTTTATAGCGTGCGATGGTACCGTCCGCATTCACATTCTTAAAAAAGACCCACTTTCTCCTGATCATTTTGTGGTTACTCAACCTGTCCACAACAGTCCATGTGTTATAGTCATCCAGAGCTTTTAACTATCAATAGCTGCTTTCCACTGTTCCCAGTTGTTGCTTGATTTTGCCACTTTAATGTTTTGCGGTTCACAAAGGCTAGAATAGCGTACTCCTCGCTATATCTGCTAGGGGGGATACCTTTGTTACTCCTCATAGAACTTCTGTTTTCCAGTTGGGTATCCGCAATCACCTTTTCCGTCTCAGACACGCTTTCTGCTGCTTGAGCATCCAGTGTCACAAACTTTTCTTGTGGTTGCTGTTCCACTACTCCACTAGGTGGCGTTTGTTTTTAATGTCCTAAAGTCTGTATCCTTTACTCTGTTGGGTTGGCAGTACCCGAGCATGATACACTCCACTGACTTGGAATCAAACTTATGTCGCTTTTCTTTAGGAATATGTGCATATGCTTTACAGCCGAATACACAGAGATTTTTACCGGACCACGCCTCCAGTGGCATTTAATGTGGGTGCTCAGTTTTTAAGGTAGACTGCTGTGGACACTGCTTCTGCCCAAAACCTTTTCTCCAGAACTGCGTCATTCAACATAGTCTGTGCTCTTTCTACAATTAATCTGTTAGCTCGTTCACTCACACCATTCTGTTCTGGTGTGTAGGCAATTGTTAGTTTGTGCTGTATGCCATATTTTCTTAAGAATTCATCTAAAGTCCTGTTGTTGTATTCTCCGCCATTGTCGGATCTCAAGGCTTTTAGTTTCAGACACGATTGATTCTCTACAAGGCTCTGGTATTCCGCAATTTTCTCTACAACTTTACTCTTAGCTTTTATGAAATAGACATGTGTCATCCTAGTTGCGTCATCAATGAGTGTCAGAAAGTATCTGTAGCCACTGACTGATTTCACCTCCATCGGACCATACACATCAGTATGCACTAGAGCTAGGGATGATTCAGCTCTGGGAGCTGACTTGGGTAAAGGGCAATGAGATTGCTTACCCTTTATGCAGCTCTCGCATGTCGGTCTCTCAGAACTGTTCACAGTGAGGCCTGTCACCATCCCATCAGCGAGCTTCTGGACGTTGTCATATCCCAGATGACCAAATCTCCTATGCCACAGCTCCATTGATTGTTATTTGAAGCTGCCATTGCATGACATTCTTCGATGTCTAGGACATAAAGCTGGTTACACCTGGTTGCTGTTGCAATTACAGTACCTTTCTGGTTTTTAATCACACATTTGCCCTCTGCGAATTTGACCTTGTAACCTTTTTTCTCAAGGATGCTTATAGCAATAAGGTTGGTTCCCAACTCTGGTACATACAGTACGTCTTGGATATTTGTGATGATGGTTTCACCTTTTATATTCAGGTGGTATGTGATAGTCCCAACTTTTTGTGCAGTAAGAACCCTTCCAATGATTCCTTTTACTGTAACTAGATCACATGAACCATTCCTGATTGTAGCTAAAATGTCTTGTGGCCCCCGAGTCCATATACCAGTAGTCTTTCTTATGACTATCTGTTACATTCAATGCTGACTCATTAGGTTTTTCACGCTTTTTTTGTTGCGTACCACTTCTAACTTTTAGTCTGCATTCAGATGCCTTGTGCCCCATCTTTTGACATATGAAGCATTTAAACTTAGGTTTCTTGGACTTTGTACTTTTTGTGAGTAGACAGATATGCTCTGTTTAAACTGCAGCAGCTAAGCTCTCACAATTTCTGTTGTTAACCTGGTATCGTTAATCTCCAAAGTTATTACGAGGAAATCATACTCTGGTGTGAGATTCTGCAGCATCGCCATTGTGACTTCCTCATTATCCACTTATGCTCCCACAGATGCCAATTGCTGGGATATCGCCAGTATTTTGTCTATGTACTCATCCACATTCTCACAAGAACTCAATTTAGTCCCGTACAGTGCACGTCTGAAGTTTATCCTTCTCATCAGACCTTTGTCCTCATACGCATTTTTCCATTTTTCAGAGCAGTCCACATCTCACTTGCTGAATCTCTATCATTAATGATAGAATACGCATGCTGTTCTACAGATAAGCCAATGTTGCCCATGGCTCTATTTACTTCATCAGCATTTGGACTTGGGCTTCTGGATCTACTGTGACTTTCCACAACTTTTCCCACATTAACTGCATTTGCATTGCAAATTTCCACATTGCATAACTCTCGGAACCTTTTTACTTAGCAGTTCAACTTTAACTAAGTTCATACTGGTGCCTGTGCTGTGCATTTTTTATTTGGTAACTTATAATACAGCAGCAGTTTAACAGCAGTAACAGTTTGTATACAGTTGAACTTATACACTTGTATATACAATATACAGATGCAGACAGGTTGGTAATGCACTCGGTGGTTCTCTATAGGTACGTCATTGTGGGCATACAGACTGCTCCCTTATATATATAAGTAGTGGGGAGCCTCCGGTCACCTTCTATGTGCATTTGGAGGACTTATATATATATATATATATATATATATATATATATATATATATATATACATACGAGCGCAGCTAACAGTACTGCGTCCTTTATTTTGACTGGTCAGACAGGAAGTGCCCCCAACTTCCTGTTTCCTCACTAAACCAAAGGGAGTCGTGCTGTGGTTGCCATAGCAATGCAGCAGGGGAGAAGGAGCAAAAGCGATGCAAAGACAGAGGCACACAAACACTAAGGAGGCAGAAATAAAGAGACAGATGGGAAGACAGAGGCACAAATACAAAATAAGCTAGAGACAGATCCCCAAAGAGGGGGACAGAAGCACACATGGAGAGACGCTGGCAAAGACAGGAAAAGGCAAAAGACTGCTTCAGAAAGTGGGAGGGCAGAGAGGCTGGAACAGAAAGGTAAATGAGAGGCTGTCACAGACAGGGGAAGGACAGAGAGGCTGTCGCAAGCCAGGGAAGAAAAAAGAAACTGTTCCAGACAGGGGAAGGAAAGAGCCTGGTGCAGACAGGGGAAACAAAAATTCTTCTTTGTTCTCAGCTTATTCTCAATAATGCAAACAGCACATAAAAAAAACTTTTGTATGTGATAATTGAAAGGGGTGCGGAGAGGGGGTGTGTGTGAAGGAGAATGATTGATGACCAAACTTTCACCATTTCATTAATTGACCATTTTGACACAGAGCTTTTGTGATGAGGGCTGTGAAGGTGGGGGCCTGCGGTGTATGCAGTACATACAGTGCACATGCATTAGCCGTGCATGCGCAGTACATACAGTGCACAACAAGCAGTCACAACAAGCAACACCACTGTGTGTGCCGACTCAAGTCGGCACGCACACAGGGGAGGAAGAGGCCAGGGGTGATGACATCATCACCCCTTGCACACACAAGGTCCACGTGTGTGTGGTGAATCATCAGATACAAGTTGCCGCTGGGGAGGCTGGGAGTTTCTGGGTCTGGACTATACAAGCCAGACCTAGGACTCCCCCTAGGACTCCTCCCCGGGGGGTAAGAGGGTCCTCGAGGAGGAGGGCTGATAGCTGGAGAGCAGAGTTGAAAATGGTGGAGACAGGAGGAGAGATGACCCTGCTCAAAGGAGCGTACAATCTAAGGGGCAGGGTAGACAGACAGAGAAACATGGGCGATGGAGGGAGAGAAGGAGGAACGGAGGATAACTATGAGGGAAGGGGAGTGAGGGGGAAGAGGCAGAAGAAAAGGTAGGAAGTTAAGTGGGAGACTGAAAGGCTTTAAGAAAAAGGTGGGTTTTTAAAGCCCTACAGGAAAGGGTTAATAGGGACACACTGCACTACAGAAAGATATATTTTACACTATAGGAAAGGCAATATACAATTCTATAGGGATACACTACACTACAGAAAATATGTATTACACTACACTACAATACAGCAAAGGATAGGAAGACACTATACTACAGAAAACCTACACTACGCTACAGAAAAGGATTTTATACTACAGGAACGTTCCCTACATTGCAGATAAAGAATTGGGTCCAGGATACAAGGATTTGATAAGTATAATTAATAATATATATATATATATATATATATATATATATATATACACAAGTTAACCCGTGCATGATACTCATGCATTCTAGTCAAATCAAGCTACTTAAGGTGTTAAAAAGGTTCTTGTCATGCATTTGGGCCATAGCCCAGGCTTCCTCAGGGGAAGAGCGTTACTTCCCGACGTAAGCGCCCTTTTTTAACGTGGTTTTGTCCACATGTCACCACCTCATCATTCTTCTCCATCACCTCATCCTTCATTTTCATCGCCACATCTATCCAGATGTCTATCCAGACACAGGGATCTCTCTCAGCGGTCCTGAGTATCACACTCCTCTCACTCTGTCACCCCCGGCAACCACCAACCACTCTCCACTGTCACCCCCGGCAACCACTCCCAACTGTCACTTCTCCTTCAAGAAATATATATATATATTTTTTTTAAAATCTTTATAAACACTTTTAACAATTAACAAATTAAATTAACAAATTAAAAACATCTTGGTATACCAAATTTCAGCCCTTTCTGAATTTTTTTTCCCACACACACTAAGAATTTAGTAGGTCAGTGTATAACTCCGCCCAGCAGGTGGCGCTGCAGCTTGGTTTTATTTTTTACACACACACACACACACAGACAGACTAACACACGCCACTAAGCATTTATATTATAGATATATATATATATATATATATATATATATATATAAAGTTATATGTGTTTGTAAGGTTGATTTGACTATTTATATTCATGTATTGTTTGATATCTGTGATAGTTAAATCCATATTATAAATACTAATTCTTATCAAGGAAACATATGTAAAGCTAGGATAGTGTGAGGAATAAAGGTGGTGAACCTAGAGTTAATTCTATATTGATATACTATCAATTATGTTGGACAACGTTATGATATATGTGTGAACTGTGAATACAAGCTTTTCTGTGTTAACAGTAAAATACTTTGATTTACATACATACATATGTTGTGAGTATTGTTTATTTATAACGAATATATACTGTGAAGTACTGCTAAAATACAGTGGTTATTGGATAAATAATTCTGTAAAGCTTATGTGTTATTTAGTGTAGTCAAAAAACTGAGTAAGGCAACATTGTGTAAGGAAAAGTGCATAAAAGTACAAGTTTCATAACGAGTGTATCTGAGATCAGAATAAGAGGATAGCGTGCGCATGTGAGGCGCTACCACAGGTTTTTTAATATATATATAGGGCAACCAGCCTTCAGGGCAATCGCCAGGATGCAGCCCGATATTAAACAGTGAGTCTCAGTTTGAGGCACCGTCCCTGCCCGTAACATTAACATTTTGCAAAATACCTTTATAGTATTTTTATAATACAGAAATTTCTGAAAATGATCAAAATAATATCCATATATACTATTCTGCAGACGATTGTATAATATAAATGACCTACCTTGGAAGCTTCAAGCAGAACAAATAGCATCTTTATCATGAAGAACACAAAACATGTGAAAAATTACTTAATCCCACTGAATAAAATAAAATAAAAGGAAACACAAAGTAAACACACATTCCTCATCAGAAAAAGAAAAAACTATGGGAACAACATAATGAGTTTGTATTTTCATATTGAGGCAGGGAATAGTAAAAAATAGTGTAGAGAAATAAATTTAACGAGGCAAACCTAAGCCAGGACTGGGCTGTCAGGCCCTCTGGTGCATACAGTATATGAAACCTTTAAACACAAATACTAGAAATACTACACAAACTTGAGGTTAGACAAGGTTAGACAAGGCAAGAAAGCTTGCCATATGTGAAAACCAAGCTAATGCTTTTTTGTATGTCTTTTTAGCTGTTTATAAATCCTCAAATGGACTCCATTGGAAACTAAATTCCTACTCAATAGTTACAATGCTTTTATGACTTTATAGCATGAAAAATTTGGCGAGATCAGGGGTTTGACACTATCTGAAAAGTCACTGAGCATTGCTTCGCAGAGATAACAGAATACCCCCAATTAAATTTAATTTAGTTTTGAATAACCAATACAATAAATCTCTATGACTGTGAGAAGGAGAACATAGCCAGTCTTGCCTCCGTAGCCTATGCCAGAAAACGTAATTTCTGGAAAGTACCTTACAGATCACCAACTAGATTTTAGACCATCCATTATAGGTACAACCAAATGTTTGGTTCATTTTTAGCATGTGTTGGCTGTGAAAATGGAAAAAGTATTAATGATAAGAACTGGGGGACTGAAAAGGAATTGTGTGTATAATTTACCCACATGATTATGAAAGTGTTTCCTTAGCACAAAAGTTAGTATAGGAGGTCAAAGGAGAAGATCAAGGTTTTTTATACAACTCCTTACTGGTCTCTATAACAAGCATTGATGACAAGGAACACATTGCTAAAGGACACAAAACATTTAAGAGCAAAATCTAGGTGAAGCAGCAATGGTTACATACTATCTTAAAAATATTCGTAGCAACAGATGCAAAAGATCATTCAATGTGAAAGGCTGGGCAACGGTGCCTAGATTTATCTGGCAGTTTAATCAGAGAGAAGAATTGCAAAAGAAAAGAACAGAGACGGCTGAAAGCTGCAAAGTTATGTGTTTGACCTTTTTACAACTGATTCCCCCCAACCACAGAGAGAGAGAGAGAGGGAAAGGGCAAGTGAGTTTTAATGCATCGACATTGCAATTATCCAATGAGTATGGACTGATTTCTCTTTTTGCAGGGATGCAGATGAAGTCAGAGAGCATGATGGATGCTAAATGCCATTAAAGTAGTTTGCCACTTGAGCTGACTGGGTTCTTCTTCTCACTTTAAAGAGATATCAAAAGACAAATGTTAGGTCAAGCAGCTTCTATAACAAGCTTTGCAAAGCAACAGACCGTACTCACTGTAGCAGTTACACACAGATTTGAGGAATATATTATTTTTTTGATCCAGCATTCCAGTACAGTAACAAATATTTATATTCTCTTAATAAAGCATTGTGAGGTGATTGTAGGACCAGAATGGAAATTTGTGAAATGTTGCTCTTTTCTTTCTTGGGTGGAACTATGCACATAGGGCTATTCCTTTCTGAATATGGGTTAGATGCAGCAAAGTGCTTCAAGGGGTGGAGATTGCACATTTAGAGGTGCACACTCTTTTTATCCTGATTTGTCTGTCTTTCATGGGAGGTTAAGAAAACTGGTTGTTGACCTATACATTCAATGGGATGCCTTTTGCAATATGTCCAATTTTTATCGGGAAGCAAATATAAAACGTAAATGAGGCTCCAGCAAGCAGTATTTAGAAGAAAAATGGAAACATTGAAATTAAAGTGATGTTTTTACTTTTGCTGACATTGGCCTGTAATACTGCAAATGCCCATACAAATGGTGACATTGCTATCTGTGGCTGTTCAATCTTGTCTCTGGTTTCAAACACACTTTCAGTTTTGATATATGATGGGAAACTTAAAGCACAAGCATATTTTAAAATAATTTGGATTACATGTAAACCATTAACACAGTGAATAATATACAGGACCACCGTTTAGAGGTAAGAGACACATAAGTGTGATTAAATCTAATGTAGCCTCTACTGTAGTTCAGTCTTCCCTTCTCCTCTCTGAGGCTTTATGAGGTTTAAAGTGTAAAAGGTGACTGCACATGCAAGTTTATGTAAAAAGAGTAGCACTAGCTATCCACTTCTGATTGGCTGATTGCATATTGACCCCTCCAGCTGATAGTACTTCATTCATTAGTTGCAGGTATATATGTCATGTGCAAGCTAATTTTTAGGCATAAATCTGCAAATATATGTTTGTGAATTACTTCCTAGAAATAGTGGGACATGGTTCTCTTAGAAGCTGTTAGATCAAGGGGTTTTGTGTATGTTAAACCACCCAGGGGGGCTGGTAGATAAGGGTAGCACCTTATGTAATTTATGGCAGGACGCAAATGGGAAAGCCTTTGAAGAAATCTCTTGCAAGACAATGAAATCTCACACATGTTTGGGAGGCCCCAGACATGCCGACTGCAGAGACTGGGTTGTATGTAAATGACAGATTCAAGCTGAATAAGGTCACAGGAAGGGGGGGGGGGCTGTGGGCCCTGTAGCTGGGTTTTAAAACTGTACTGAAAATGTAACTCCTGGTTCTTCTTCTGAGGGAGTTTAATTGAAGAGGTTCCATTTTTTCCTGCTCCTCCCGGCACCACAAACTTGATTCTAAGTGAGGTATCAATTCTGTGTTTTATCCTTTTTATTTTATAAGAAACAATTGCACTATATTTGTATGTCATTTTATTATCTTTTTATCTTAAGCATTATGGATGTGTCTTCCATATTAAATTACACTTAATAAGTTCTAGTCTCTGTGTTCTTATGAATTCACGCGACAGTTTGGTCCAGACGCTACCTAATTGAAACTGTGCAAACCTTGTGGTTTAAGTGAACTCTGATTAAAGTAAATTGTGTTGGATTAATGCTAGGGAGAACCGAAGGCTTCCTAAATAAGAGTGTCAGCTCTTATCCGGAAAAACCTTGGTGGTGGTAATTAGTATCGCAAAGCTAGTGTGTGGCATAGATAGGGAAGTATTTAATCATCTTAGACATACCAAGTGGTTGTTGTGTGGTTAACCCTGTGTCACATAAGCGTCACGCAGACTCAGGTGAGTGCTGTTCGTGACAAATTGGTGGCAAGCCCTCCCCTTCTCTTTTTTTTCTTCTCTTTTTTTATTTGGCATTAAACTGAGGAAATGGCTGCTGCATATAAACGTTTGACAAAGGAGGCGCTGATTTCAGATTGTGAGGATGCAGGAATTCCCACCAGTGGCAAAAGTAAGGCGCAATTGATTGAAGCTCTTATACAGAGGGATGAACATCAAATCACAGTTGTGTCCGAGGAAGAGCATAGCCAGGACTCAGGAGCGGACCTGACTGTGGATATTCCTCAAAACCAGGGACGGTTAATTTCGGATGATTCTAATGGTTCATGTGTGGACACTGCTATGGACGTTTATATGCAAACTGCCCTGAAATATTTGGGCCCAGCGGACATTACAACTAAAATGCAACTTATACAGCAGTTCCAGGAGAAGGAAGCTGCTGACCGTCAGGAGAGAGAGAGACACGCTGCTATGGAGGCAGCAGAGAGACACGCTGCTATGGAGGCAGCAGAGAGACACGCTGCTATGGAGGCAGCAGAGAGGCACGCTGCTATGGAGGCAGCAGAGAGGCACGCTGCTATGGAGGCAGCAGAGAGGCACGCTGCTATGGAGGCAGCAGAGAGGCGCGCTGCTATGGAGGCAGCAGAGAGGCGCGCTGCTATGGAGGCAGCGGAGCGCCAAGCAGAGCGACAGGCAGAAAGAGAATCTGCAGAGCGAGAGGCAGATAGAAGATATGAGCTGGAGCTTGCCAAGCTCAAACGCCAGCCAGAAGCCAAAGACACTGGTATTAGCAGACCCCGTCCTGAGAATTTCCCTGTATTGGAAAAAGACGGGGATGTAGATGCTTTTTTGCGAGGATTTGAAAAGACTTGCCGACAGTATGGACTGGCCAAAGATCAGTGGGCACAATATCTAACCCCTGGTTTGCGAGGTAAAGCATTAGAGGCCTTTGCAGATCTTCCACCTGAGATGGATGGAAATTATGAGGCAATCAAAAGTGCCCTGTTGCAACGTTTTAACATCACCCCAGAGGCGCATAGGCAGAAATTCAGAGATTTAAAACGCAGTGCCTCTGACACATATTCAGGACTGGTGGCCCAGCTGTGTGCTTCCTTCAAACAGTGGGTTGGAGGGCTACAGATCACCACCTTTGATGCTCTGCAAGATTTGATGATCCAGGAGCAGTTTCTGACTTTGTGCCCAGCTGATGTGAAGGAATGGGTAGTGGATCGGGACCCTGCATCATCTGCGGAAGCAGCTAGACTGGCTGACAAGTACACTGTCACCCGGGCCCCTGCAGCTAAAAGAGGAACTTTTGTGCCAGGACAGTGTGCCTGGAAAGGGGAGCGGCCCGGAGGAGCACCTTCACCTGCTGTTGTTTCTTCATCTTTTGGGAGGGTGGGGGCCAAGCCTGTTCAGGGAGATACCCGCCGTTGTTTTATTTGCAACAGGACAGGGCACCTCAGTGCCGCCTGTCCAGACCGAAAGACATCTACAGCCTCCACTGTGGGACCACCTCCTCCCCGGTTTGCTCCAGCTGTCCTCTGTGTTGCGGGATCCCAAGTGAGCCGGAATGACAATCTGCAAACGGTCACTGTCGGTGACAAGGTAACTGTGGGGTTAAGAGACACAGGTGCTGATGTTACCCTGGTGCATTCAGAGTTGGTGGGGTCATCGGATATAATTCCAGGGAAAACTATTGCTGTGCGCGGGGTGGGAGGAATACACCCTGCTGTGCGTATGGCCCGGGTCTATCTGGACTGGGGTGCTGGAAGAGGTCTAAGGGAAGTCGGGGTATCGGACAATATTCCTACAAATGTTTTGCTTGGAACTGATTTAGGCAGGATGTTATCTCGTTATGTTGCTGGTAGTGATGTTGTGGACTCTGAACTTAACTATGTTTTTTCCCAGGTATCAGGATGTGACAGGGAAAATGTTTGTTCAGTTGTATCGGAAGTCTGTAAACTAGGATGTGAGAAGGAAAATGATTGCTCAATTGTATCCGACCTAGGTCAACTGTCTGTATCCAAGGAGGTAGGGGATGTAACTATTTCCTCAGTGTCAGTGGTCACACGTAGGCAAGCAGAGAAGGATAGGTCCTCACAATTAACTCCTGAGAGAGAGGTAGAAAGTCCCTCTGACCCAGAAACTCCCCCTCTAACCCCCCTCCCTCCAGCACCTGCAGTTACAGACGCCTTACCTTTATCACCAGAAACTGAGCAGCAAGTGAGAAGCCAGGCTTTTCAACAAGCACAGCACACTGACACTACACTGGAAACACTGAGGTGCCTAGCAGGCAGTCCTCCCACTGAGTCTGATAAAGAAAGAGTGTTTTGGGAACAGGGAAGGTTGTATAAGGAAAGTGTAGCCAGAGATGTACCTGAGGCGGGGTTGATGGAGAAACGGCTAGTGGTACCCCTTATGTATGGGGAAGGGTTACTCAGGGTAGCTCATGAGGTCCCGCTGGCAGGGCATTTAGGCATAAAGAAAACTAAGTCTCGCTTAAAGCAAAAGTTTTACTGGCCAGAAATGGGCAAAGATATTGCCAATTATTGTCGATCTTGTCATGCCTGTCAGATGGTGGGGAAGCCTGGTGATGTGGGACACGCCCCTCTAGTGCCCCTGCCAATAATAGCAGAACCCTTTGAGCGGGTAGCTGTGGACATTATAGGACCCCTTGCCATTCCCAGCAGCTCTGGAAAACAATTTATTCTCACTGTGGTGGACTATGCCACACGGTACCCCGAAGCGGTGGCCCTCTCCTCCATACGGGCTGACAAGGTGGCCGATGCCCTCATATCCATTTTCTCCAGGGTAGGATTCCCCAAGGAAATGTTAACTGATCAGGGCACACAGTTTATGTCTAATTTAATGCAAAGCCTTTGCAAAAAGATGCACGTGGAACACCTCATAGCCAGCCCCTACCACCCACAGACTAATGGCCTGTGTGAGCGTTTTAATGGTACTCTCAAACAGATGCTCAGAACCTTTGTGGAGTCCCAGGGGAGAGACTGGGAGAGGTTTCTGCCGCACCTCCTGTTTGCGTACAGGGAGGTGCCGCAGGAATCCACTGGCTTCTCCCCCTTTGAACTCCTGTATGGGCGCAGGGTGCGCGGTCCCTTAGATCTGATCAAAGAGGATTGGGAAGGGAAATTAATCACCCCCGAAACCTCCGTGGTCCACTATGTGGTGCAGTTCAGGGAGAGGATGCAATCCCTAATGGGGATGGTGCATAGTAATCTGAAGGCTGCCCAGACTAAGCAGAAGCAGTGGTATGACCGCAGTGCTAGGGAGCGTATCTTTGAAGTGGGTCAGAAAGTTCTGGTATTGGTTCCTATGCGGTAGAATAAGTTACAGGCTGCTTGGGAGGGCCCCTTCTTGATAGTTCAACGCATCAATGATGTCAATTATGTGGTAGCCAGGGATGAGGGACGGAAAAAGGCACAAGGTATATCATGTGAACATGATCAAGGCCTACCACGAAAGGGGGGTCTCTGTATTAGCTGTATGTAGCTTACCTGAAGAGGACCAGGAGCCAGACCCCTTGTTAGACTTAGTAGCCTCTGCCAAGAGTGGGAGATCATTAGAGACCACCCAGCGTAGTGAGAGCTTGACAGAAGTACAGATAGATCAGCTGTTTGTGACATTGAAGCCCTATCAGAATCATTTTACAGGGAAGCCAGGACAAACACATCTAGTTGTTCATCATGTAAACACAGGCGATCAGCCTCCCCTCAGAGAGACAGCTTATCGAGTTTCCCTGGAAGTGCAGAAAGATATGAAAAGGGAGATTGAAGAAATGTTGGAGTTAGGGGTAATTAGAAAGTCCCACAGCTCATGGGCTGCACCAGTAGTGCTGATCCCGAAAAAATGTGGTGGAACCCGGTTCTGTGTGGATTATAGAAGGTTAAATGAGGCTACTGTGTTTGATGCCTATCCCATGCCCAGGATAGATGAATTGCTAGAACGGTTAGCCCATGCTCGCTATATAACCATTATGGATCTGAGTAGGGGTTATTGGCAGATCCCTCTGACGCCTGAGGCTCAGGAGCGGTCCGCATTTATCACCCCGTTTGGTCTGTATGAGTTCCTGGTCATGCCCTTTGGGATGAAAAATGCCCCTGCCTCCTTCCAGCGACTTGTTGATAGCCTGCTAGAGGGCCAAGAGAGGTATGCGGTAGCCTACCTAGATGACATTGCTGTGTTTAGCCAGACATGGGAAGAACATTTGATCCACTTGAGCAGTGTGCTAGCTAAAATAGCGGGGGCGGGTTTAACAATAAAACCTGAGAAATGTCAGATTGGTATGAATGAGGTGCAGTACTTGGGGCACCGAGTAGGAGGAGGTACCCTGCGTCCTGAGCCAACTAAGGTAGATGCTATTGCTGCATGGCCCACCCCTAAGACCAAGAAACAGGTTATGTCCTTTTTGGGGACCGCTGGATATTACCGAAAATTCGTGCCCCAATATAGCTCCTTAGCTAAGCCCCTAACTGACCTTACAAAAAAGAGGTTGCCCCAAGTGGTGACTTGGACCCCAGACTGTGAAGAGGCATTCACCGCATTGAAGTCTGCACTTACCCAATCCCCAGTATTGCAGGCTCCTGATTTTGACCGGAGGTTTACAGTGCAAACGGATGCCTCCAACTATGGGCTGGGAGCTGTACTCAGCCAAGTGAATCAACAAGGGGAAGAGGACCCCATCCTATACCTTAGTCGGAAGCTGCTTCCCAGGGAGGTGGCCTACGCAGTTTTGGAAAAAGAGTGTTTAGCTATAGTGTGGGCCTTGCAAAAGTTGCAGTCCTACCTGTATGGACGGGACTTTACGGTAATCACAGATCACAACCCTCTCAGCTGGTTGCACAGGCTGGCTGGGGACAATGGGAAGTTGCTCCGGTGGAGTTTGACCCTCCAGCAATACACTTTCACTGTTCAGCACCGAAAAGGGAGCCACCATGGTAATGCAGATGGATTATCCCGTCAGAACGAAAGCCTTGTGTCAGGTGAGCAGGGAAAATCGTCTTGTAGGTAACAATTTCCCTGCCACCCTCTAGAACGGGAAGGTGTCATGTGCAAGCTAATTTTTAGGCATAAATCTGCAAATATATGTTTGTGAATTACTTCCTAGAAATAGTGGGACATGGTTCTCTTAGAAGCTGTTAGATCAAGGGGTTTTATGTATGTTAAACCACCCAGGGGGGCTGGTAGATAAGTGGAGCACCTTATGTCATTTATGGCAGGATGCAAATGGGAAAGCCTTTGAAGAAATCTCTTGCAAGACAATGAAATCTCACACATGTTTGGGAGGCCCCAGACATGCCGACTGCAGAGACTGGGTTGTATGTAAATGACAGATTCAAGCTGAATAAGGTCACAGGAAGGGGAAGGGGGGCTGTGGGCCCTGTAGCTGGGTTTTAAAACTGTACTGAAAATGTAACTCCTGGTTCTTCTTCTGAGGGAGTTTAATTGAAGAGGTTCCATTTTTTCCTGCTCCTCCCGGCACCACAAACTTGATTCTAAGTGAGGTATCAATTCTGTGTTTTATCCTTTTTATTTTATAAGAAACAATTGCACTATATTTGTATGTCATTTTATTATCTTTTTATCTTAAGCATTGTGGATGTGTCTTCCATATTAAATTACACTTAATAAGTTCTAGTCTCTGTGTTCTTATGAATTCACGCGACAGTTTGGTCCAGACGCTACCTAATTGAAACTGTGCAAACCTTGTGGTTTAAGTGAACTCTGATTAAAGTAAATTGTGTTGGATTAATGCTAGGGAGAACCGAAGGCTTCCTAAATAAGAGTGTCAGCTCTTATCCGAAAAAACCTTGGTGGTGGTAATTAGTATCGCAAAGCTAGTGTGTGGCATAGATAGGGAAGTATTTAATCATCTTACACATACCAAGTGGTTGTTGTGTGGTTAACCCTGTGTCACATAAGCGTCACGCAGACTCAGGTGAGTGCTGTTCGTGACAATATATATCAAGTTACAGCCATTTATTTGTATTTCTTATTTGTCATTTCTATTTGGACTAATATAGGTAAAAAAAATGCCATTGGGTGTGTTCTTTTTAATTACATTTTATATAAAAAATGTGACACTTTCACAATTAACACTGTGAGCACACTATTCGGTGTTGTGGGTATGAAACTTATTTATATTATAACTAGAGATGGGCGGGCTCGGTTTCCTTGAAACCGAATCCACCCGAACTTCGGGGATCCGAGTACCGAGTCAAATCGGTAATCTCGCGCCTATTCAGATTCCAAAACAAGGCAAAACGTTATTGTGATGTCGTTGGACCTCGGATCTCACGAGTTTTGGAATCAATAAATACCCGCCTCCACGGCAATCTAGCGCCATTTGAGAGAGGGACAGAGAAGGGTTAGGTCACTGTAGAGCAGGCAAAGTGATAGAGTAGAAATAGGAGGGTGTGTATTTTTCTGATTTTGCACTACAAAGTGTTTGGGGTGTCATATTTTCCCCCTTATAAAAAAGCTGTATTTTCTGAGTGCTGAAATCCTAATAGCACTGTATTTTTCTGAATTTGCACTACAAAGTGTTTGGGGTCTCATCTACCCCCTTATAAAAAAGCTGTATTTGCTGATTGGCAGGCAGCAGACCAATTACAAGCTTCTGCAGAGACAAACCCTCCCTGCAGGAATAGGAGGAGCAGATCACAGGACCTCCAGAGTGGCCGGAAGAAGCATCCTGGCTACTTGGCAACCAGTCAGGACAGAGCAGAGCAGCAGCCAATAAGGAAGCTCCCCGACAGCCTATGTACATCGGGGATGGAACAATCATAGCAAGCCATTGCAAGAAGTGTGGCGGCTCATAACAGCGTGTATTGTTTTTTGGCTCTAATTAGGTATTACAGTACTTAGAGCCTCACTGCTGCAACATTGCTCCCTGCATTTGATTAAGATTTCTACTTCGGACAATGGTGCTGCTTTAGGAGAAGTGGTAATGTTATCAAAGAAATAAACAGAAATAAACAGATATGTCATCACTAATCCTAACACAAGGAAGAGGTAAAAGAGTATTTAATGCTCCAATCAGTTTACATTTGCCAGATGTGCAAACGGTATCTAATTATTATATTCTTTTACATTCTGCTCAAGAAATGTGGTCAGTTAGATTGTAAACCACTTCAACAAATATTAATACAAAATTATAAATGTGAAGTGGCACCCACAAGAGTCATTATCCAGACATGCCTCCATAGCAATCTGCAAGGCGGAGAAGTCTGCGAGACCTGAATGCTCACTATGTGGGTAACTGTCCCATCCAGAGAGTGGAAAGAAGGGTGACGGTCTCCATGAGAAATCCTCACACACCTGGCAAAGACATCGCTATCTTCTTGAGCTTATTTTGCATCGTGATCAAAGACCCCGCCAAGATCTTGGATGCCAACAGCTTCTGGACAGGCAAGTGGTCCATAATTATCAGGTGGAGTATAAACAACACTGCAATAGATGGTCTACAACACCTGTCATCAAGCTTTGCCCTGGGTGGCTCTACTGACATTCTACATGACTCTGATCAGCCAAGGATCTGCAGCAACTGCGGGGAAGTTGACCACATGAGGAGAAGCTGCAGAGTCAAAGCTTACAGGAATTGCAGAGTGGCAGGTCATGAGACCAAGGACTGCCCAAGGAAGACATCTTGTAACATCTGTGGCCTGGCTAGCCACATCTACAGGGACTACCCCCAGAGAGCAAGAACCTATGGTGCAACAGTCAGAAAAGGCATGCTGTAAAGTGGACCAACTCCTGCCCTGCAGCCCAAGCCAGCCCAGAGGAAGCAGCAAAAGCCCCTATCACAACCACTAGCGGGTAAGAAACCTTTCAATCCCTCCCTCTCTATCCACCCCACATCCAAACTCCCTCCCCACTCCTCCCTCCCCTCTCCCAATGGGACAGCATCTACCTTCCTTCCTGCTGTCACAACCCCCCCACATTCCACCACTCGCTCCCGCCCTCAGTCTATCCTCCCTCCACCCCCCGCCGCAACCCTTCCTCCACTCTCCCCTGCAGTAGCACTAACCTCCTCTCACGCTACTGCAGCTCCCGCCTTTTCCCTGGAAGATTTGTCCCCTCTTGTGTCCACTGCAGGTAATGAGAACAAGCAGAAGAGGAAGAGGAAACAGCTTAAAAACCCAGCTGCCGGCACTGAATCTTCCAAAAAGCCAGCGGTAGAGATCTCAGAGGACCCCCTTCCACAAGAGGGGGCCCTGGAAAAGATGATGGATGACCTGCTGGCAGTTCAGGTTTCGAAAACAGAGGAGGAGTTGGATGTGGACAAATTCCTGCAGCTGCCTGACATCTTTAGACCAACTGGAAGAGAGATTTCTGTTCCCATCTCAACATGGGGACACAGGCAGACCGGATCAAGACCCACCTGACAAGGATGGTAACTAATGTACTGTATGTGCTAACTTTCTTTTTTCTCCAAACTAATGGCTAATGTTTCCCTTTTTACCATTAATGTGAGGAGTGTTAACGATAAGATTAGACGTCAGTATGTTTTTACTTTTCTTGATAGTCAGAAATGTGATGTTTACATGTTGCAGGAATGTTCTTTGCCTTGCTCTAGTTCTTATACACAACTGGGTAGACAGTGGCCTCATGGGCACTCCTATTGGTCTGGGGGGAGTGACTGTAAGTCTGGAGGGGTCACCATACTTATCAGAGGAATCCTCTTTACACTAGATTCTGTTCAGGAGTTTGTCTGTGGCAGATTGCTCATCATAGATGGCTGTTTGGCGGGTGAGCCTAGCAGGCCACTCTGTGTATATGCATCCCCTGGTAAGAATGAGCATTTACAGGCATTCAGGGCCCAGCTCACAACCACCAGGGTGGTAGTGATGGTCGGGGATTCTAACTGTCCTATAGAGGAAAGGGTACTGCTAAGCTAGATGTTGCTTCTAGGTTGCTGCTGGAGATGGTAGTCGAAGTATCCTTGCGGAATGCAGTGGAATCCATTTGCTAATTATACTTGGAGCTGTTTCGATGGCTCAGTGCATTCCCAGATTGACATTGTATTTACCTCTAGAGCAGTAATGCAGAATAGGAATATCATGGTTCCCTGCTTCTTCTCAGACCAGAGGGCCATCCTCTTTGAGTCCATTCTGGGCCATAGTTTCTCTCCTGGCCCAGGCTCCTGGAAATTCAATTGAGCTCTGCTGGAAAAAGAGGATGTGTTGGAGGAGCTAAGGGATGACTACATCACATGGAAGAACGAAAAATGTTATTTTGATTGTATATCTGACTGGTGGGAATATGTTAACGTCAAAATTTGCAGTTTCTTTCAGGCTAAAGGCAGACAACAGGAGTGTGAGAGGAAGAGAAATGTCAGAAGGCTGCAAAGACAACTGCAGTCCCTGCTGGATCTCCAACTTTGCTGCTGGAATGTGAAGGATGATCTCGTGGAGACCAAAGGGGGTCTGAAAAGAAAAAAGGAATCCAGACACATCATCATCGGGTCCAAGGAGGAGAATCTGGAGAAGAAATGTAACTCTTTCTCTTTCAGAAATCTCCACTCCGGCCACATGCCCCTGAACTGCGAGATGAGACCGGCATTCCTAGAAAGGGGAACAAAAGCATCATGAGAGTCGTCACAGACTATTACAGTAACCTCTACTCCCCAAAGACTATTGACAACGAAGCGGCTGATTCATTCTTGTCAGGTATCACTAATACTATTGTTCCTTCAGGTAAAGAGGCCATGGATGCCCCCCTGGTATTGGGGGAACTGCTCTCTGCCGCTAAAGCTTTAAGACTGGGAAAGACCCTGGTCAGTGATGGTCTCCCAGAGGAGCTCTATGTAGCACTGTGGGACCTCATTGGCCCGGACCTGCTAGAGCTGTACGAGGAGATGGTGGTGGAGGGCATAATGCCTCCTACTCTGAGGGAGAGACTGATGACGATCCTGTATAAGCGCAAGGGGGAGAGATGTGATCTTAAAAATTGGTGTACCATTTCTCTCTCCTGAACGTGGACTACAAGATCCTCACCAAGGTACTAGTCAACAGGCTAAAGGTTGTCATTGGGCAGATAGTTCATCCAGATCAGACTTGCAGTATTCCTGGTCGCAAGATTGCAGATAACGTTGCGCTTCTGAGGGACACGGCCCACTTCATCAAAGATCAACATGCTCACATGGCCCTGGTCAGTTTTGATTAGGAAAAGGCCTTTGTTCGTGTTTCTCCTGATTTTATGCGTAGGGTTTTGCGCAGGTTTGGCTTGGAAGAAATGTTTTGTTCGTATGTTAACCTGATGTACCTTGACATTTACAGCTCGGTGTTGGTGAACAGCTGGAAGACTGACCCCTTTTCAGTCATGTCTGCGGTTAAACAAATCTGCCCTCTTTCACCTCTTCTTTTTGTCTATTGTATAGTGCTCTTCTCAATGTGCATCAGATGGATTCCAGAGATAAAAGACATCACTGCACCGGGTGCAGACTGTGTACAGTTTAAGTGCTTGCTCTACATGGATTACATCATTGACTTATGCACTGATCAGCATTCAGTGACAACACTCGTCCAGACCTGCAAGAATTTCTGCCGAGCTTTAGGGACAAAGGTCTACTGTGGGAAGTCAGAGGCAATGCTCTTCTGGTAGTGGCTCTTGATATCCTCCTCAGCATTCCCCTTCACAATCAAGTCAGACTTCATCAAGATTCTTGAAGTTTGGTTTAGTGGAGAGGGGGCGGCCCTGAAGTGTTGGGACTGGCAACAGTCACACATAAAGTCGGTTGTGGAGCCTCAGAGACATCACTATTGAAGGGAATACACTGGTGCTGCATAACGAGATTATTCTCGTTCTGCAGTACACAGCCCAAGCTTGGCCACCCCTTGCTGCTGTCTGCAAGACCATCACAAGGACAGATTTCTACTTCATCTGGGGTTCCAAAATGAACAGAGTGAATCGGGCCGTTATGTACAAGGAGCTCCTCAATGGGGAAAAGGGATACCTGATTTCTCCACCATGCTGCAAGCCTTCTTTGTTTGTAACTATATATGCAGGACTTTGATTTAAAAGAACATTCGCTCAGCAGGACAGTCCATGTCTTGCTTTTTATTCCTGCCTCTTTGGAAGTCCCTTGGCTGGAAAAAGTGGGACAGCTCTTTTCCTTACAACTGGACTACACCTTGATTTTACCTGGATGTTGGACAATTTGTGAGGGAACACTATCTGAAGGGACTTAAAACAGGCTTGTGAAATCCAAAAACTGTCCACAAGTTCATCAGAGCTAAAAACATTATGGAGTCTGTTCCAAGTCCCCCTGCTGCTACAGAAAAACATATGTGGGAGAATGTGGCCTCTAAGAGACTGACTAATAGACATAAAGACATTGCACGGATGGCTATCCAGTGGGGTTTGCCTCTCAGGACAGTCATGTACTCCAAGAATCTGTGCAAATATGTTCACTGCCCCTTTTGAATCACCAGAAGGGAAAGAGCACAGCATATTTTTGGGACTGCCCCACTGCACAGGCAGTGATGCCTTGGAACACGAACTTAAGGACAATGTGCCAAGGACTTGCCTTTCATACCATTCAGTATTTTATGGATTATTTCCTGGGGCCCACACTATTGGGGCAATCCAGGAGGCAAGGCACCTTATAAACTGCTTTAAGGATGCTATTTGGCTTGCCAGGAATCACTTCATTTTGAAAAGAGAAGATGAACATCCAGGACTGTTGCATGCTGATGCATAGTCTGCTTAGAGACTATAAGACCATTGACAGTCCTGAGAAAGAGGAAGATGATTGATTGTTGTCTCCCTCTTCTCCTTCTCCCCCATGTGTCTTGTGTCTGTTTTTTCAATAAAGCTTTGGGCTTGTGTCACCCCCTCCCCCCATCCAACCCATTTTCCCATCACTGTTTGAAGTTTTGTTGAAATGTCTTGCCTTAATTTATGCACCCTTCACTATATTTGTGTCTGTCCTCAATAAAGCTTCCAGCTTGTGATCTCCCCCCTAACCCTCTCATCTACCATCCAGAGCTGCCAAGAGGAATTCAGGGCCCAGGTACAACAAATTCATGGGGCCCCTCCCATAGTCGAGTAAGCCCTCAAATTTTTTTGCGCCGCCGTTAATTTTTTAGCCTGTGTTCATGCATTCAGGGGCGTGGCAATGCACCGTTGGGGGCGTGGCTAGCCTAACGCCGGTGCAATTTTTTTTGGGGGGTGTGGTCATACATTTGGGGCGTGGCAATGCACCATTGGGGCGTGGCTAGCACTAGGTCCTGAATTCACCAGAGCGTCACATATGTCCCAGCATTCCTGACTTTTAAGACATCTAGCACCACAGTGTAGTATACAAAGAATGCAGTGTGTACACAAAGAGTTCAGTCTTGGCCTGCACCTTACATTGGGCACGACACTCACCAAAAATTCCCATTGTCCCTACTAGAATTACAATATTTCACACAATCTGCTGCTCTCTCCTACCTGTTCTTCTCACTTTCACCACCTGTGACTGCTGCTTTCTTTAGTTGCGGCTTGTCCGGATCCTGAAATGTTGGAGGACCTATTTGGGGAAAAAAATGACTACATTTAGAAAATTACAGCCAGCCCCGGCGGTAAATCAATAGCACCCACGATTAATAATTAGGCCTTCCTCCAGCCCCAACATTAAAATAATAGTATTCACATTTAATAAATAAACCTATTTCACTTCCTGCAAACAGCCCCAGCAATACCTATTTCCCGCAACCATCACTGCCATTAATAAATTCATAGTCACATTTAATAAATAGACCTCATTCTCCCTAAACTCACCCACATATTCAATAGCCCCCAAACCATCCCATCTTAAATTAATAGTCCCCACTATTAAATGTGCCTCTCCACTTTTTTTTTTTAACTCTGTGCTTCTCTCCCCTTTTTTATTTATACTGTTTCTCTCCCCTTTTTTATTTATTCTGTGCTTCTCTCCACTTTTTTATTTATTCTGTTTCTCTCCCCTTTTTATTTTAACTCTGTGCTTCTCTCCCCTTTTATATTTATACTGTTTTTCTCCCCTCTTTTTTTTAACTCTGTGTTTCTCTCCCCTTTTTTATTTATTGTTTCTCTCCCCTTTTTTATTTATTCTCAGCCTCTCTCCCCCGTTGTTTTACTCCCCCTTCTTAATAGCACTGTTCCTTTCCTCCCCTTGCCTCTCTGTTTCTTTACTTACCTCCTGTCAGCTTCTTTCTTTTTCTCTTCTTCTTTTCTTTCTTCTAGCTTTGTCTTGTCCGGCGCTCCTCACTTACTGACGGGCGTGACTTGATGACGTCACACCCGGCAGTCAGTGTGAATAGAGAAGAGGAGAGGAGGGACGCGGCGCCGCGGTCACGTGAGTATCTTTTTTTTTTTCTTTTTTATTGGTCCAGCTCCCCCCACCAACGATCCGACCCCCCCCCCCCCAGCCGCGGAAAAAAAAAAAATACATAAAAAAACCGCAAGATAGAAAAAAAAAAAAAAAAGGAAAAAATAAAAATTAGAACCGAGGGCCCGGCCCGGGCCCCCTCGCATGCCCGGGCCCGGGTAAAATGTACCCACTCCCCCCCCCTCTCGGCGGCCCTGCTACCATCCCAACAATCCCATTGCTTATTTGGAACTGTCATGTTGTTTAAGTTTTGCATGGTTAGTGCAGTATTTGATGTATAGTGTAGGATGTCATATCTTGTACCTTATGTACTTTATTGTACTAAAAGCTATGAATGATTATGTTTCACGGTGTATTGTGCTTACAGCTGCGCTATGACGCAGTACATTTAAATTAGAGATGAGCGCACTCGGATTTCTGAAATCCAAGCCCACACGAACGTTGCCGATCCGAGCCGGATCCGAAACAGATCCGGGTATTCCCACCAATTGCAAAACTGAAACTGAGGCTGTGAGTCATAATCCCGATGTCGGATCTCGCGATACTCGGATCCTATAAATTCCCCGCTAGTCGCCGCCATCTTTACTCGGGCATTGATCAGGGTAGAGGGAGGGTGTGTTAGGTGGTCCTCTGTCCTGCTATATCTCGTGCTGTTCAGTTCTGTGCTGTGCTGTGCTGTGCTCTGTGTTCTGCTCAGTCCAGTGGTGCTGTGTCCTGTGCTCTGTCCTTCTGAGTTCAGTGGTGCTGCTGGGTCCTGTGCTGGGTCCTGTTCAATCCAGTGGTGCTGTGTCCTGTGCTCTGTCCTTCTGAGTTCAGTGGTGCTTCTGGGTCCTGTGCTGTGTCCTGTTCAGTCCAGTGGTGCTGTGTCCTGTGCTCTGTCATTCTAAGGGCATTGTTATTTCCCCATTATTCCCAAATTATAAAAAAATTCAAAACAGTTATAAAAAAAATTACAAAAAAAGTAGTTATAAAAAAAATAAAAAAAAAATATCCCAAAACAATCCTGCAGTATAAGTCCATTGGTACTGCTATATTACAAGGTTCACTGATTCTGCAGTATAAGTCCATTGGTACTGCAATATTACAATGATTATGATGCAGACAGATACCAAACTGCCTTTGTCCATTTCTTTGTAAATTTGAATTTCTAGTTCTACAGTCTATGCAGGCTGCTTTTTTTATATTCAACTACAAGTGTAGGGCGGGAGGGGGGCATAGATAGCCACCAAAGTAACGTGGTCCATTTAATTTCACTTTCTAGCTCCACAGTCTGTGCAGCCTGCTTTTTTTTATCTTCAAAGTATTTACAAGCCTTGCAATCTAAATTAACAAGAGGTAGTGATGTGCTAGAATTCCACCCTCTATATGCTGCAGAGGATGGAGGAGCAGCAAAAGGCCATTCAAGCCTACACAGCCACCTACGACATAGGAAAAGGAGTGGGGATGCGCCTGAGTCAAGCGCACTGGAGAATGATTTCCGTGTTGTGCAAGGTTCTGCAGCCATTTGAACTTGCCACACGAGAAGTCAGTTCCGACACTGCCAGCTTGAGTCAGGTGATTCCCCTGATCAGGCTTTTGCAGAAGCAGCTGGAGAAAGTGAGGGAGGAGCTGGTACACCATTGCGATTCCACCAAGCATGTAGCTCTTGTGGATGAAGCCCTTCGTACGCTTTGACAGGATCCGAGGGTGGTCAGTCTTTTAAAGTCAGAGGAATACATTCTGGCCACCGTTCTCGATCCTCGGTTTAAAGCGTATGTTGTGTCTCTGTTTCCGGCGGACACAAGTCTACAGCGGTGCAAAGACCTGCTGGTCAGGAGATTGTCCTCTTAAGAGGACCGTGACATGCCACCAGCTCCACCTTCATTTTCATCACTGTTTGTGCAGTTCCAAAAAAGAGGAACTGCCATTTCTATTGCTACCTTCTTTCTTTCTGTATTTCCTGTGTCCTGTGGTCTGTTCTGCTAAGGGCATTGTTATTTCCAAGTTATCCAAAAGTTCTAAAAAAACAAATTTAAATTTATAAAAAAAATTATAAAAAATTAATTTAAAAAAAAATAATAAAAAAATTTCCAAAAATAATTGGAAAAAAATATTACAAAATTTTAAAAAATCTAGCTTGTACTGCTATTTAAAAGTCTAACTACGATCAATCACTGTTGCTGCACCCAAAAATAATAGGTACTGCTATTAAAGTACAGTCCAGTGGTACTCTCCTGTGCCGCAGATAATTTGTAAAAGCTTTGCCGAGTGTGTGTAGTTATGTATCACAGGTTTTAAGAAGAGGCACAACACTGACAACCTGTTAGAGAAACTGAGGGAAATAATCTCTCTGTGGCTTACCCCACTTAGACTCTCCTGGGGATTCGAATAACTGCCATTTCTATTACTACCTTCTTTCTTTCTCTATTTTAAAAAAAAAAAAATAACTGCCATTTCTAGTACTACATTCTTTCTTTCTATATTTAAAAAAAAAAAAAAAAATGTCATTTCTATTACTATGTTAATTGTTTGTGCAGTCGCAAAAAAGAGTAACTGCGCCCTTAACTGCTATGTTGGTTTTAGACGTCCATCCGGTGTCCGCCATCTGTGCACTGGAATTCAGACTAGTTGAGGGTTTTATTATTATATTGTGGCCCCGGTACCAAATTGGGTACCGGGGCCACTCCACTACGCAGTCCAGATACTTTTTTGGTGGAATTCAGACCAGTTGAGGGTTTTTTTATTATATTGTGGGGACCACTCCACTACGCAGTCCAGATACTTTTTTGGTGGAATTCAGACCAGTTGAGGGATTTTTTATTATATTGTGGGGACCACTCCACTACGCAGTCCAGATACTTTTTTGGTGGAATTCAGACCAGTTGAGTGTTTTTTTATATTGTGGGGACCACTCCACTACGCAGTCAAGATACTTTTTTGGTGGAATTGAGACCAGTTGAGGGTGATATATTGTGGTACCGGTACCAAATTGGGTACCGGGACCACTCCACTATGCAGTCCAGAAAGCTACCTCGGTGAAACGTTTTAGACTAAAAACAATATTGTGAGGGTGTTCAGAATAGACTGGAAATTAGTGGAAATGATTGTTATTGAATGTTATTGAGGTTAATAATAGCGTAGAAGTGAAAATAAGCCCAAAAACTTGATTATGGAACTTTTTATGATTTTTCAAAATAAATCCAAATCCAAAACCTTAAATCCGAACCAAAACCCTTCGACAGGTGTTTTGCAAAACAAATCCGAACCCAAAACATCAAGCAAATCCGAACCCAAAACACAAAACACGAGACGCCAAAATTGGCCGGTGCACATCCCTAATTTAAATGTAATGTATTGTATGTTTTTTTTGTACTTTTATACAAAATATAGATACTTTTTCAATATAAACAAATGTCTTGATTTCTCCAGGGAACCCAAGACCACAGAGTAACTGCTTTCCAGATGATGGATAATTATAATTCAGTTAAGAGGGTGAGGGATTAATTTCTACTAATATTTTTTATATCAAAGACAGCTTTAGTGACTGTGGAAGAAAAATGATGTGCACACTTTTGGTACTCATTGTTAATTATAACATATCATATAACTTTAACATAAAAGGGTAAATGGCAGAAACTGAGGCATTGCAACTACTTGTTAAAAAGAGAAGTCTATGGGTCCGGTCAGTCAAAATTAAAAATAAAAAGCAATGATATAGCAACATTTATATAAAATAAAATCAGGGTAAATTAAGTCCTGCACATTATAGAACCAAACTAAGTCCCAAACTTGCAAAACACTGTCCCAATATGCCCAGCCATGCCCACATTGCTGTGAGACCCCACTCCCTCTGGGATTAGACATTCAGGACAATCTCGCAACAACTGGAACTGTTGAGAATTATGATATATGTTATGGAATGGTAGGCTGTAATTTGTTTTACTTGAGTTTTATGCACATACATATTGCCGTGAAGTCTGTACCGCAGCCCTAGTCCCCGAATGGACCATTAAATGAAATGACAAGTTAAGATAAATATAGAGTAACCCAAAACATTTTTTTAATCTCCGTTACTTATTTAACATAGGAAAGCAAAGCAGCCTTTATCAGATATATATTTTGCTTCCAGTATAAACAGGCCCACTTTGTGACTCATTGGCAGAGGCAGATGGAAATGAGTTCCCTCTTTACATATTATGCAGCTACATTATTCCATATTACAGAGCCACAATAGCCCCCATACTCTATAGCTACAAAGGTCTTTTTCGTCCGCAATAGGCCACTAATAATAATAATATCAGCATTAAAACACCGCAAACATTTCCATCAGTCTTAAAATGCCCACCAGTGGTAATATGCCACTAACATGCATACTAGTAGAAAAATTCCATTAATATGGCTATCAGTAATAAAACACCTCTAATATACACATCAGTAATAAAATGTCCCTAGCTTGCCCATCTGTAGTTATAGATACTGGAGTAGCCCGAGCCACAGGGGAAGCTGGAGGCAGGCACAGCAGGAAGAGGTAAGTGTGTGGGAGTTTGAGTATGTGTTTGTCAGTGTGTGTTTGTGAAAGAAAGTGTGAATCAGTGTGTATGAGAAATGTGTGAGTATGAGAGAGGGAGTGTGAGTCAGATGTATTGATAGTGTTGCTTTAATAAATATATTTTGTATGTGAGCAGTTGCCATCTTTCTATGGTATTTTCCCTTTCTTTGTTTTCTTTTTTCAGTATCTTAACTCAGACACACTGAACCCCCATGGTGTGCTTTCAAGCCAGGAATGTGGTGTTCAGATAACACAACCCCCCTGCCTAACTAAGACAAGAGGCTAACTACATCTGACTGTCAGGATTGTGGACAGAGGCTGGAATGAAAAACAATGGCTGTTAAATATTGCTTATCAATGCTTTAATGAAAGAACTGATCTGCTAGTGGGGTTGGTCAATGGTGGGTTTATTAGGCTGTAAGTGCCATTAAATCCTTGCCTATAATAGCGTTAGTTTGCCTAGGTGCTTTATAATGTTTTGTTGTTTGCTCGTTATTGACCCTGCTCAGTATTGACCATGCTCTCCTGCCGCCTGCCTTGACCAGTGCTTTTTATGGGTTATCCTGTCTGCTTCCCATACAGACATCTTAGTACCAGTAAGCATATAACACTCTCTGGGAAATAGGTGCTGCTATAGGTGAAGACCTTATGTGGTTCTACAGGTTTATTGGGATGCTGATGGAAAACATTAGACTGACTTCCTGTGTTCAATGGACCACAATATGCTACTGGCAACTATCATTCTTTTGCAGCACTGGACTTAATGCAAACATGAATTGCAGTTAACAACATTATGTAAAAATCCATAACATAAACCATGGTTAAAACTAGAGATGGGTCGGCTTGGTTCCGCGAGATCCGAACCCGCCCGAACTTTACCTATCCGAGTACCGAGCCGAGCAGGCTCTGTACTCTCCCACCCATTTGGATTTGAAATCAAGGCAAAATGTCATTTTGACACCGTCGGATCTCAGAGCTCGGTTCTCGTGATATTTGAAATGCATAAATACCCGCCTCCACAGCAATCCATCGCCATTTGACAGAGGGAGAGAGCAGGGTTAGGTCACAGGCAGCATTAGAGCAGGGACAGAGCAATTATTGTATATCTTATTCTTTCAATTATTATTGAAATTATGCTAGCAATTCTTCTAGCAATTGTTAGAGCAGGAAGTGAGGAGGATAGAGGAGGCATTTTTTTTTTTAATATTTTGTACTACAAGTACTTTGGGGTGTCTCATATTCCCCAGTGTGAAACAATAATTTTTCTGGTGTTGAAAGTCTTATCTAGCAGCACTATCTATTTAATATTTTGCACTACAAGTGCTTTGGGCTCATTAAAATGGATTCAAAGCAGTCAACATATGAGCAGGATCAGCAAGCAGGTGCTGGCACCAGTCCTGATGGTAAAACCTATGTAAAAGTACATAGTCTTTTTAAATCAGGGAAAAAAACACACCCAAATAAAAAATAAGTATACTTATAAGTATAAGTGTAGGGTGCAATCTACCCCCAAATAGGAAAGGGACTTGGGGCATTTATATATCACGTACAGTCTTGAAAGGCTGCTGTTTTGTCAATTTCACGATAAGGGTATGGTGTCATACACAGACAGACACCAAACTGCCTTTGTCCATTTCTTTTTATATTCTACAGTCTAGACCGGCTGAATTGTTTTCTATTTTACTACTAGTGGAGAGGGGGTCTGATACAGACTGACACCAAACTGCCTTTGTCCATTTCTATTTATATTCTACAGTCTATACCGGCTGAATTGTTTTCTATTTTACTACTAGTGGAGAGTGGGTATGATACAGACTGACCCCAAACTGCTTTTGTCCATTTATTGTTATATTGTTCAGTCTATGCAGGCTGCTTCTTTTCTATTTAACTACAAGTAGGGGGGGGGCTGATAAACAGCCACCAAACTACCTTTGTCCATTTCCTTTTATATTGTACAGTCTATGCAGGCTGCTTCTTTTCTATTTAACTACAAGTGGAGGGGGGGGGGGGGTCATAGACAGCCACCAAACTACCTTTGTCCATTTTGTTTTATATTGTTCAGTCTATGCAGGCTACTTTTTTTCTATTTAACTACAAGGGGAGGGGGGAGGGTCATAGACAGCCACCAAACTACCTTGGTCCATTTCATTTTATATTGTACAGTCTATGCCGGCTGAATTGTTTTCTATTTAAGTACAAGTGGAGGGGGGGAGGGCTGATGCAGACAGAAACCAAACTGCCTTTGTCCATTTCTATTTATATTCTACAGTCTATAACGGCTGAATAGTTTTCTATTTTACCACTAGTGGAGAGGGAGTCTGATGCAGACAGAAACCAAACTGCCTTTGTCCATTTCTATTTATATTCTACAGTCTATAACTTCTGAATTGTTTTCTATTTTACTACTAGTGGAGAGGGAGTCTGATGCAGACAGAAACCAAACTGCCTTTGTCCATTTCTATTTATATTCTACAGTCTATAACGGCTGAATAGTTTTCTATTTTACTACTAGTGGAGAGGGAGTCTGATGCAGACAGATACCAAACTTCCTTTGTCCATTTCTATTTAACGTACAGTCAATGCAGGCTGATTTTTTTCTATTTAACTATAAGTGTAGGGTGTAATATACACCCAAAGACGATGGCTGCATTGACAATAGGCATAGATGGAGAGGAAGACAATCAGGTTTGTGTGCAGAATTAAGGACTGCCTACCAGGGATTAAACTGTTTTTTTCATCATTTATTAGCTTTAGAATTACCTCACTTATCCAAGAAACTGGTGGAGCACTAAATTAAGTTATTTTAGACCAAAAAAAATTGTATTTTTTTACAAAAATAGCAAAACAAAACCAATCAAAACCAAAATCAAAACACGCAAGGGCGGTTTTGCCAAAACCAAAACCAAAGCACGAAGGTAATCCAGATCCAAAACTAAAACCAAAACACGGGGGTCAGTGACCATCTCTATTTAAAACACATACATAATAAATGCATGGGTTTAATACATAACTAGGGATCTGATCTGATGGGACAAAATGCTAAAAAGTATATGATCACAGTCCACACTTTGGGCCTGATTCATTAATGCCCAGAACCAGATCATACACCATAGACCACAGCAGCTTCCAATTCATCCTTGCGCACAGGTGAAATGGGGTTTAGTCAATGTACAGTAAGGACGTGCCAAGCTCAAGGGCACTCAGCCGTGGCCAAGTCAAGCTTTGGGCATCTCAATACTATGTGATTTTCAGTCGTAACACTTGCACAGCTACAGGACTGGTTACTAGTGATGACGACTGTGTATGTATGCTAGAACATGTGTTTGCAATAAGGAACAACTGTTAAAAACCTCCTAATAAATGTATTTTATAGAGAAAAAATACAATAAAAATAACTTTGTTTTATTTTTTTAATGTTTTTTCATTAAGGGCTATATTATTAACAAGTGACATTAATTGATTTTTCTTTTTTCTGTGCGTTCTTTTGTGACTTGATATTCCACATATGTATTGGATGTATCCTGCAGTGTCCTGTCTGTAAGAGCAGAGTGGACATAAATTCATATTCATCAATAAATGTTTCTTCAGAACTGCTCCTTATTGAATACGGACTTAGGTATACCCAATGTATGTGAGGTTTTTTTTTTTTAAAAAAAAAATGCACATTAAGGTCGTTTTACATTTGTTAATAATTTAGGCCCTTTTTGAGAAATGAGAACCATCTATGGTGTCATCAAATTAACTCTTTGTTTCCTCACATATGCACAAATATGTCCACCAGTAAAAAAAACATCAACAAAGTTAACATGCATATTGGAAACTAATATGCTAGAAAATAGTAAAGTGACACTAAGTTGTTAATACTCGAACGGAATTAATGATGCCATTCAGTATTAAAAGATAGCTATAATCACATTGCCATCTCATCCTTCTTGTATTGTTCCATTCTATAAAACACTTTCCCAATGGCCTTTATTTTCAAAAGACATAGTCAACAACAATGACTAATTATGTGATGGTGCTATGCTTATGTCAAGTTACACTAAGGACTGCTGGGAAGAACTGTCCAGAACTCCAACTGCACAAGGACACATGTACAAATGTAGGATTGCTTTCAGTGCACTGCTCTGTGATGATTCTGACAAAAGCTTTCCTGTTATGCAGACAACTTAGGATATTGTATCCTCAGATTTCAGGATAGGATAAGCTCATCTGCCATCTTGTAGGAAATCAATTTTAACATTTGATCATATTATTATCATTTTCATGCTGTATAAAATTAACAGTAGAAAACAAGTAAGAATAATAAAGCACCTATGGATTTCTCCTCTGATATATTTAACGTTTATATATTTAATTATATTTTATTTTATTCAGTAGAGGCATAATTGAAAACAATGAATGATAGCCTGAATGAGACCTGTTTGTAACACATGGCACCAAGTAGAAGTAATGTCTACTGGAACAATGTTTGATCAACCAAAGAGAGAATCTGATTATAGCATGATTAATAGCCATTTCTGAAGCTGTCAATTAGTCATTTTGACTTTAAAGTCTTACTAATGTGACCAATGCCAAGAGCTCTCTGTGCGACAACAAGTTTAATGTGAAAAAAATGCACTTTTCTCCTCATCACAGGAAAATGAAAAGATACATGTCTTTTATTATTCTGATCTTGTCTGAATTAACCAAAAAGAACCCAGAAAATCACCATATAATAATGAGCATATTTGGGTGTCTATATTTAATTCTTAGAGCAGGATGTTTTCGCAACAGTCAAGAAAAAACTTTCTTTACTTTATACAGGTGAAACAGGGGCAGAACAGAGCATGCCGTGCCCCTTAAGAAATTTTGCGCAGGCACCCAGTATGCCATTGCACCATCCCAAAGTCCCCCCTATGCTCTCAACAGAGCAGGCCAGGGGCCTCTTTTGAGCAGGAGCGGTCTAGCGCATGCATCCAGTGTGCACAGAGTTGGATTAAGGCTTCGGGGGCCCCGGGGCACGTGCCCCCTGTGCCCCCCCTTAATCCGGCTATGAGTGTGCATGCACATGGACTGCCTTATTACTAGAAAAGGTTCCCGCTCTGCACTACAGAAGAGAGGCATCAACGAGGATCGTCCCTGTTGAGGGGGGGGGGGGGCAAAGGCCTCAATGGTTGACGTCACACCAAACATTTAGTTCAAAGGGAGTATGGGAGGTGGGCACCTTGCGCCGGCACGTAAGATAAGGTTTTTTTCTCTGTGCCTCAGCGTTAGCCTTTAACATTTATAGATATTCATATAGTCCTCCAGACAGCTAGTACTGATCACTCTTATATCCCCCAACATAAGCATAAACATAGAACTCCACCTGATGAAAAGTCGAGCAATAAGTTAACGCTCTACTCCCTCAGTTTTGTTTGAGTTGTTTGAGTTAATCCTTCTATAACAGCAGCATCTAGCAGATAATAAGAGTTTCATTGTAGGATTGTGTCCATATAAACGACATATACCAACATAATCTTTCATCACACTACACTGTAGTGTTTAAGCTTCCCACATTGAATTTTTTGCTATAGCTTTATATTAAGTAGCCCCTTATTTTGACAAGATTAGTTGGTATTCACAATAATGTTGTCACTTCTTAAAATTTATATCCAGGATTGCCAGTTTTGGTTTTTGATCTGTAATGTAAATGTTTCCCAAAATGCTGTCTATAAAATATACTAAACAGGCATTAGCAATGGCTTCCTACCAAAAATACTGAATACAACCACTTTATAGCTACAGAAATTTCCCTACTTAAATGGTAAAACAAAGAGCTTGAAGAGGGTATATACAAATTTGAAAGACCAACAAATTTTGTGTTATAAAAGTTTGGAAAATGCACTACTGATGCTGCTGTTGGGTTAGAAAACAAAGAGATGCCAAATAATACATACTGACTTGTTTAGAAAAGCTGCTTTAAAGTTATGCATACTATTACCATGGGTACACTTTACTTTATTATCCAATTGTTAGAAGAAATATTTTATTACCCTTTGTGGCCATAGGGTAACTATAGCAGCAGGAGGTAAGCCAGATTAGGAGCCCTTGTATATATACTTGCCTATTCACCTGGAATTTCCAGAAGGTTACTGAATTTGGGGGAATCCTCCCGGACTCTCAGAAGACTAGGTATCCTCCTGGGTCCTGGTGGGGGCAGGGCTTAATGACGCAATTTGCATAATCAACCCCCCCCCCCTAAGCTATGCCGTGAATTTCTGTATTTCATACCACAGTAGCGCAATGTCATCACCATACCCCCCCTCCAGCACTTGTCACGTGGGGGGTTTTAAAAGTCGGCAAGTATGCTAAAGTGCTTCAGGAGGTGTGCAGCAAGAGGAGAGTATACTAGGAAGAGCCAGGAAGGCCTGAAATGAATATCATCATCATCATCATCATCACCATTTATTTATATAGTGCCACGAATTCCGCAGCGCTATACAGAGAACTCACTCACATCAGTCCCTGACCCATTGGGGCTTACAATCTAAATTCCCTAACAAACACACACACACACACACACACACACACACAGACTATGGTCAATTTGTTAGCAGCCAACTAACTTACCAGTATGTTTTTGGATTGTGGGAGGAAACCAGAGCACCCGGAGGAAACCCACGCAAATACGGGGAGAACATACAAACTCCTCACAGATAAGGCCATGGGGCCTGATTCATTAAGGATCTTAACTTAAGAAACTTCTTATTTCAGTCTCCTGGACAAAACCATGTTACAATGCAAGGGGTGCAAACTAGTATTCTGTTTTGCACATAAGTTAAATACTGACTGTTTTTTCATGTAGCACACAAATATCAACTTTAAATTTCAGTGTACAAATAAGCTATCAAGTATTTGTGTGCTACATGAAAAAACAGTCAGTATTTAACTTATGTGCAAAACAGAATAATAGTTTACACCCCTTGCATTGTAACATGGTTTTTTACAGGAGACTGAAATAAGAAGTTTCTTAAGTTAAGATCCTTAATGAATCAGGCCCATGGTCGGGAATTGAACTCATGACCCAAGTGTTGTAAGGCAGAAGTGCTAACCACTAAGCCACTGTGCTGCCCTGAATATGAGAACCCTCTATGTATTACTAGACAATACTATATCAATGCACCTTAATGTGAATACAGAGTTAGCCACAGTAATGTGAGAGCAAAGGCCATTTCTTCCGTAAGACAAGGTGAGAATGCCATCTCAGATGGCATATGTTTAAAGGCAGCACAGAAAAGGTTCTCATTGAATCTCCACACCTCCATTCCAATGACTGGCCACACTCTGCAATAATATGTTGCCTGAAGAAATGCAGATGGACATGAGTCACCTTGTGCTCCTTCCTGCAATTACTGTACCTTGGTGCCTGACAGTGTGGATGGTGTAGTGACAGAGGATGATGATGTAGTCTTCCTCCCCTGCCTCTAACCAACTCATTTGCAAATGTAATGGATGCCTGGTAACTAAAGCATCAAAGGACAATATGGATGATCTATATTCCCTTAAGTCTATCAAAATTTTTGGAAAAAATTGTAACCAATACCCAACTGAAATATTTGATAGATATTAACCTTCTAACTCTTATGCAGTCTGATGTTAACATTAAGAAATGTACAGCTGCACCCCTGGCCAAGATTACAAATGACTGACAGCACAAGCTAGAGAACAATATGTGTGTCTGTACTGTTTGTCTAGATCTAAGTAAGGACTTTGACACTGTCATCTACAGCATCCTCTTTTTCTCATTAAAAGCTATTGGTCTAGATTCTCTCTCCTTGCATTGGTTCCACAATCACCTTTTTAACAGACACCAACATGTCAAGGCTGAAGGTGATTTTTCTCTCTCAAACCTGTATAACAATAATAATAATAATAATAATAATAATAATAATAATAATAATAACAATAATAATAGTAATACATTTATCTACATAACACTTTTTGTCCCAATAGGATTCAAAGTGCTTTACAGTTGCAGATTGAAAAACATAATACAAAATAATCATGTAAAGGATTTACAGAGTACAGAAGGAAGGGCTAAGAATTTATTTATGTTTTAAATTGTAAGGGGCATTAATGAAATGCTTCAGTAAACAAGTAAGTCTTTTGAGTGGGGGGCCTGATGGACTGTACAAGGTAGTGAGTTTCAGCTAAAGGCTCAAGCTCCAAATTAATTATGGCAGATTCTAGTAGTCTTGGACTTTGAACATCAATAAGCCAATCTTGAAACAGATTCACCAGCTTACAGGCAGTCAGTGAGAGGAATGGAGAACAGGTGTTATGCTTTTGGAACAGAGCTGGTTAGTTAATAGCCTGGCTGCTGCATAATATACCAACTGCAAGCGGTGCACTTCTTTATCTGGGAGACCTGAGTAGAATGCATTGTTGTAGTCCAATCGTGAGAACACAAATGCATGTATGAGTGTAGGAAGATCTGTTGAGGGAACCAAATACGTGATTCTGACTATGTTCTTCAGATGAAAGAATGAGGATTTGATCATTGTTGAAACCTGACATTTAGATGTCAAGCCACAATCAAGTAAAACACCAAGATTCTGCTCATGATCAGAGTTTTGTAACTCTGAACCCACAAGCTTAACACCAGTTGGTTGGCACAGCTGCAATTTTGTTATTTGGTGATGACCTCTGTATTATCAAGATACATTCGCAGCCAATTGCCATTTATCCACTCTTCGAGCTCAACTAAAATTCCATTAAGAATTGGTATTGATTTCTTAGTATCTGCAGCAAAGATCAGGTACAGTTGAGTGCTATCCGCATAGCAGTGGTAATCCGGCCATGATGTCTGAATATTTCACCCAGTTGTAGCATGTATAATACAAATAGCATGGGAGATAGGATAGAGCCCTGTGAAACATTGCATGACAGGAGCACTGGTGTAGTGGCATCCCACAGGAATTCATACTAGGGCCACACTTATTTGCCATTTACAATATAGACTTGGGCATCAATGAGACAAAATTGATCTGTTTGCAGATGATACAGTGACCTACCTAAGTCACATAACTCTGGAGTCTGAATGTAATGATTTGCAAGCTGACTTCAACATACTTTAATAAAAACTCCTTAATTAAAAAAAAAGCGACTTAATGTCAAAATGACAATGGCATGCAGTTTACATCTACTAGGCATTAAGCCTACCTTGCTCTACTCTTATTACTAGTTTTATAGGAGAAACCTTCACATTTGTACCAAAGTAAAAATAGAGTTTTGCTTGACTTCAAACTCTCCTTTGCTGGTCACCTGTAGAATGTGTTAAAAAACAAACCTGAGGGAAAGACTATGTATTTGCTTAAGTTTAAAAGGCCTACTAACTACAGAGGCCAAGAGACAACTAGTTCAGCTTACAGTTACTTTCCTAATTGACTACGCTGACTTTATGCATAGTGAATGTGCTACTTTATGCTTTGGTAAATTGGTCATAATTTACCACAGAGCATTACATTACATAATTCATTCTCCACACTTCACTGTTCTCTATATGTGGGCATAGGTTGGACCTCCCTACACACTTACTAAATAAAAATACGGCTCTCTGGACATAGAGAGCTATCACCAACAAACTCCTGCAGTATATTGTTGATTGCCTGTCTCCCAATATGCCTTGAACCTATGCACTCAGAAGCTGTTCACTGATTTTTCTGAAAGTATCAATATACTAGCGTGTTTTGGGATAGCTGTCATAGGATTCGACTTACCATCGCCCTGGAATGTGCTCCAGAGATAATTGAATACACAGATTCCTTTTAGTATTATTGTGTTGAACTTAAATGTACAGAAAAACACATTACAGAAGCTTACAAGTGCTTTGAATGATTAAATGATACTAGAGTATTTCCCTCCCTTTCCCCAATCTCCCTGTTTTTCCCACCCGCCTTCTTTCTTGATCTAGTGCATAATTTGTCCATGACAAATCTATTTACCTATTGCTCTCTATTTTATCCTCCCTTGGTTACCTATTTCTTGCACACTTACAGCATCTCATATCCTTCCCTCCTAGAACTATGCCAGTTTTGAATCCCTCCTATAGGGGGGTATTCAATTGTTAGCGAGACGGGTGAAAATCCAGCGCTCAAAAAAAAAAAACAACCCGCGCTCGTTTTTTCCTGTTCGAGCGCTCGTTTAAAAAAAACAAAGCGCTCAATTCAATTGTTAACACTGCATCCACCCCCTCGCGCTCTATTATTGGCCCTAGCGAGTTTGAAATGAGGAGTGGTTAAGGCAGTCATTTTAGTATAAAAAAATAAAAGAAAATTAATGCAATCAAGAAGGGCCCCAGCACTGCAAAGGAGATTGGGCCCCTACACTGCAATCAAGAAGGGCCCCAGCACTGCACAAGAGAACGGGCCCCCACATTGCAATCAAGAAGGGCCCCAGCACTGCACAAGAGAATGGGCCCCCACACTGCAATCAAGAAGGGCCCCAGCACTGCAAGCAACAATGCCCCCCCCCCCCCCCCCCCCTGGACAGCAGATAGATTTTACAAGTAGGTAAATTTTTTGCCATTTACAAACATTTCGTGAACACTGGCCAAGCATGGACATTTATAAGGTACAAATATTTGTTGGGACTTTGCGTAAATGAGTGTGTGTAGGTAAAGCATCAGAAAACTGAGGATTTCGTCCATGGTGAGTATTTTTTTTTGTTGTTTTTAATAAAAATCTATGGTGTACATGAGGTTGTTTACTGTATTTCTTGGGGTTTTATTATTTTTAATAAAGATTTGTGTTTGGAATGAGGGTGTTGTGCTTTTATTTAACATTTTGCTTTGTGGAACTCCAGATCACAGCCAGCCGTGGGTGTAAGAGCATTTTGGCACTTGTGGTTCTACAAGTGCAAACATGCACTGGGTCCCATGGGTACGCTGGTGCTTGTATTTAGACAAGTAGCAGCATGCCCACACTATTTAGGCCAACATGGCTGGCTGGGACATGTAGTTCCTCATACAAAATCCCCATTTATTACCCTACTACTCACAGCCCAGGGGTAGAAGGAAGAGCCTTAGTGCTATCGGCACTGGGCTGGGTGTCCCTAGGGGGGTGGCCCGGTAACATTTTTCAGCGGACCACACACCCTAGGGAATCCAGGCCAGCGCTGAACAATTCTGTGGGTGTTTAGTCATTATGGCCGTGGGACCCAAACTGCGTCTCCCCCCCCTGCTATAGTGCCTATCACCCCGGCTGGTTTGCCTAGTGCTGGTTCAATTAAAATAGGGGGAGCCCTACGCAAAAATTTTCAAAGATTTTAAAACACACACAGCAATAGCCTGCCAGCACTAGGGTTAAGACTAAAAAGTATACAGTGGGGAGCAAACGCTTTTGGTTTTAAAAAATAAATAAATAACATGCTACTTTTCACAATTTTGATGAGAGCTGACTGAGGTCAGGCACAACCCCCCCCCCTAAAAAAAAAAAAAAGTTTAAATACATGCACCACTAATGGGGGGAACTCTTAATTTTTTTTTAATTATTACACTGTTATTTTTTTAAAAAAAATAGTACTTTTCAGTTTTTAGGTTATTTTTATGAACTTTTACACCTATTTTTTCAGTTTAATGTATATTTTTCTTAACTTAATAAAAAAATTTTTTCTTTGAGCAGACCAAGGAGGTGCGAGATGAAACAGCAGATTTGCCTGTTTCACCCACAGCGTTAAAAAACAATTGAATAGCTTTTTCCGCTGAGGGTTCGCATCCAGCCTATACTTTAACATTGACAAACGGTTGGAGCGCGATAAGACCGAAAATAAGAAAAAAAGACTTAACTCGCTCGAAATTACAAACTCGCTAACAATTGAATACCCCCCTCAATGTCATTAGTTTGCAGGAGCGCTAAACAATGTATATTGTTGTATTAGGTATTAATAGTAATGCTTTGGTACTCCATTGTGATACATAGCCTATTCACTGTATTTTTACTGCATCCAAATGTATTTTTATTTATACTATTTCAGGACTACCTGTACTACAGTACTCTTGCATCTACTGTCTATTTGTCGGCATATAAAAGTATTGTTGCTAATTGACTTATGCAGGCAAATGGTGTTTTCCTATATAAATAATTTAATTGTGTGATTGACTGAAGTGCAAATCCAAAATGCAAACCAAATCAAATCAAGTCATCATAATTAAAGCAAATATGTCCATTAAGACACCAGATCGCAAACAACAATCAACTGCCAACTGTAACAGATTCTGGATACTATATTACTAATCTTGATTAGCACTGGCTTACCTGAGGTGCGGAGTCTAACGATCTCCCCGGTGTTCACCAAGAACCGCCGCAAGGCGGGGTGGGCTTCGCTGCCAGGAGTCGCAGGTCGCGGTCCCCAGGTTCGCCTCAAGATGTACTACAGCGGAGTGAAGCGGTGGTAGCGGAGTCAACAAGCCGGTTCGGTACACAGGAATGGAGTCAGGCAGAATCAGAAGGCAACTCGGAGTCAACAAGCCAGGTTCGGTACACGGGTCACAAGAATAGGAGAATGGTCAGCAAGCCGGGTCGGTACACAGGGATAGGAGAGCCAGGGAAGTCAAACAGGCAGAGATCAGCACACAGGAGACACTGGAAACAGGAAGACACTGCAATCCACGAAGAGCAGGAGCCAGGAACAGGTAAGTGTTGCTCTGACACTCAGCGAGTGTCAGAGTGAGGTTTTTATACTGAAGGGGATTCAAAATCCCCGCCTCTAGGATTGTGGTCATGTGACCGCCTCCGGGTGCGGTCACATGGTCCTGAATGCGGAAGTGCAGCGGGGATCAGGTAAGTCCGTGACAGTACCCCCTGCCATAAAGGTGGACTCCGAACACCTAATAGGGTTTCAAAGGAAATTTCTTATGGAAGGATTTAAGTAGACGGGGAGCATGTAGGTCAATGGCTCTTACCCATGAGCGCTCCTCAGGGCCGTAACCCTTCCAATCCACCAAGAACTGTATGGCACCTTGAACTTTACGAGAATCTAGGATAGTTTTAATCTCGTATTCAACTTGATCCCGATCCACAGCAGGAGGAGGAGTTCTGGATGAGGTGGAGAATCTGTTGGTTACCATCGGTTTTAATAAGGAGACATGGAAGACATTGGGTATGCGTAAAGAGGGAGGCAGACTCAATCTAAAGGCTACGGGATTAATAATCTCAGATATAGCTAATGGGCCAATAAACTTGGGAGCAAATTTTTTACTGGGAACCTTTAAACGAATGTTCTGGGTGGATAGCCATACCCTGTCACCAACTGCAAAACTTGGAGTCATTCTTCTCCTTTTATCGTAGAATTTTTTGAAACGAGTAGTTGCTTGTTTTAAGTTTGTCTTGGTTTGTTCCCAAATATCAGAGAAGTTACGAACCAGAGAGTCCACTGCTGGAACTTCAGAAGATGAGACTTGAGAGAAGGTGGGTAGTCTAGGATGGCAGCCATACAGAACAAAAAAGGGGGAGTTAGAGATGGCCTCATGAAAATGGTTGTTATGGGCGAACTCGGCCCAAGGGAGAAGGTCCACCCAGTTGTCTTGGTTACTAGAGATAAATATTCTTAGAAACTTCTCTAATTCTTGGTTGGTTCTCTCAGTAGCCCCATTGGACTGGGGATGATATGCGGAAGAAAAGTCAAGCTTAATCCCGGATTTATTGCAAAAAGACCGCCAAAATTTTGATATGAATTGTGATCCCCTATCGGAGACAATATGTTGAGGACAGCCATGGAGGCGAAATATTTCTTTAATAAAAATATCGGCTAAGGAGGAGGAAGAAGGAAGGCCTTTGAGAGCAATAAAGTGGGCTGTTTTAGAGAAGCGATTCGTGACCACAAGCACTACAGTACAGGATTTGGAAGGGGGAAGGTCCGTGATAAAATCCATGGAGATCTGTGACCAAGGGTAATCAGGAATGGGTAATGGGAGCAAGCATCCATAAGGCTTCTTCCTAGAGGTCTTGTGTTGAGCACATTTGGAACAAGCAGCAACAAATTTCTTCACATCCTCCAGCAAGGAAGGCCACCAGTAGCTTGGGGACAATAAGTCCCAGGTCTTGCGAATGCCGGCATGCCCAGAGAAGAGTGAGTGATGAGCCCAGTGAAGGAGCCGGGTGCGTAGATGAAGATGAATGTTTTGCCTGGAGGACAACCCTTTTTCAGGTGTGTAGCTGCCAATACTTGACATGGATTTACAATGAATTTCTTATCTTCCGAGGATTCCATGTCAGCTGGATCAAAAGAGCGAGATAAGGCGTCTGCCTTCGTATTCTTAGATCCCGAGTGAAAAGTGATGTTGAAATCAAAGCGTGAGAAGAATGAGGACCACCTTGCTTGTCGAGGGTTTAGACATCGAGCAGTGCGTAAGTAAAGCAAATTCTTATGGTCGGTATATATGGTGATAGGGAATTGTGCTCCTTCTAGTAAATGTCTCCATTCGGAGAGAGCCAATTTGATGGCCAGGAGCTCTTTGTCGCCAATCCCATAATTCCTCTCAGCCGGTAAAAAGCGACGGGAAAAGAATCCGCAGGGATGAAGTTTTCCAGAAGGACCTCGCTGTGATAGTACGGCTCCTGTGCCAACAGAAGAGGCATCTACCTCCAGGACAAAGGGACGAGAACAATCTGGCTGTTGAAGAATGGGTGCAGATGAAAAGAGAGACTTTAATAATATAAAGGCTTGGATAGCCTCAGAGGACCAAATACCAGCATCAGCAGATTTGCGGGTCAATGCTGTGATGGGAGCCACGAGAGAGGAGTACCCCTTGATAAATTGACGATAATAGTTGGAGAATCCTAGGAAGCGTTGAGTGGCCTTAAGGCCCGAAGGTTGGGGCCAGTCAAGTATGGCTTTCAATTTTGTGGGATCCATCTGTAGACCGGTGCCTAAAATAATATATCCCAGAAAGGGAATTTGTCTCTGCTCGAAGGTGCATTTCTCCAATTTGCAAAATAACTGATTTTTTCGGATACGAGAGAGGACCTCCAATACATGAGTACGATGAGATGCTAGATCTTGAGAAAAGATGAGAATGTCGTCCAAGTAGATGACTACAGATTGGTACAAGAGGTCTTGAAACAGCTCATTCATAAAGCTCTGAAATATGGCTGGGGCATTGCATAGCCCGAAAGGCATGACCAGATATTCAAAGTGGCCGTCTCGGGTGTTAAACGCCGTCTTCCATTCATCCCCCTCCTTAATGCGTATAAGGTTATACGCTCCTCTGAGGTCAAGTTTAGAAAAGATGGTGGCACCCTTAATCCGGTCAAATAATTCAGAAATCAGTGGCAGTGGATACCGATTTTTAACGGTAATGGCATTCAGGCCTCTGTAATCAATGCAAGGGCGGAGGCCCCCATCTTTCTTTTTTACGAAGAAGAAGCCAGCCCCAGCTGGGGAGGCAGACTTGCGGATGAAGCCCCTGTTTAGATTTTCTTGGATGTACTCCTCCATAGCCTTAGACTCCGGGAGGGAAAGGGGGTAAACACGGCCCCTGGGAATGGGTTTACCAGGTATCAGATCAATGCCACAGTCCCAGATTCTGTGAGGTTGAAGTCTAGTGGACTCTTGTTGACAAAAAACATCAGAGAAGGTTTGGTATGGCTCAGGCAGGAGAGTCACAGGAAATTCTTGGGTACGTCTGGGACTATTCGGGGGAACCACTCTCTGTAGGCAGCGAGAGAAGCAGGACTGTCCCCAGGACAATATGTGACCAGATTTCCAGTCCAAGGTGGGAGAGTGGACACAAAGCCAAGGAAGTCCTAGGATGACTGGGTTGGTAGATCTCTGTATTACTAGAAAAGAAATCTTCTCCCGATGAAGTGCTCCTATCTGAAGTAGAAGGGGAATAGTGCGTACCAGGATGGACCCCTCAGGGATTCTTCCCCCATCAATGGCCATCAGAGAGATGGGTTGTTCCAAGGCTTGTGTGGGAATAGCGAATTGTTTAACTACTGTGGCAGAAATGAAATTTCCTGCGGCTCCGGAATCTAGAAGAGCCGACTGCGGGAAGGTCTTTTGTCCTAACTGAAGGGAAATGGGAATAGACAGGCAATCATTACTATTGGGAACTGACTGACACTGAGAAAAGAGGCCCAACGATACAGCTCCAGAACTCGTTAGGCCCTGTCTTTTCCCGAGCGTTTAGGACAAGAACTCAGAAGATGGCCACTCTCTCCACAATATAAACATAACTTGTTCCAAAATCTCCTCTCCCTCTCTTCGGCTGATAGGCGGGTCCTCCCAAGTTGCATGGGCTCTTCAGGGGGAAGAACAGGGGTTTGGAAGTTGGGGGCCAAGTGAATCATACTACGCCGCGACTGTTCCTTCTCGGAATTACGTTCCTTGAAACGCAAATCAATTTTGACACAGAGGGAGATAATGTCGTCCAAAGACGTAGGGAGTTCCTGGGATACCAACTCGTCTTTGATTCGGTCTGAAAGGCCCTGCCAGAATGTAGCTACTAGGGCCTCATCGTTCCAGCGAAGTTCAGAGGCCATGGTTCTGAAGTGGACCGCATACTGCCCCACAGACTGGTTTCCCTGGCGGAGACATAGTAAGCCGGAAGCGGCATTGGACACCCTTCCTAGCTAATCAAATATTTTCTTGAAGGTGGACAAGAAGAGGTTGAAGTTATGTAGAATGGGGTCGTCACTCTCCCATAAGGGGGAAGCCCATGCTAAGGCTTGACCGGACAATAACGAAATCACATAGGCCACTTTTGTTTTTCCGGAGGGGAAGTTCCCAGGTAGAAGCTCGAATTGTATGGAGCATTGATTTAAAAATCCTCTGCAATTTTTAGGGTCTCCATCGAACTTGGGTGGGTTAGGTAACCGTAGCTGCGAGGAAGAAGCTGCTGCTGCGGCCTGAGGTACAGGAGCCACTGCCGGCCCAGGTGATCCACCAGGCACTAGGGTGTTCTGGACAACATCCAACCGAGTGGATAGACTATTGAGGAATTTTAAAAGTTGCTCTTGGTTAGCTTCTTGCTTATCCATCCTTCCTACTAAATGCTCCAACAGATCTTTAGCTGTGGTAGCCATGGTCAGAGCAAACTGTAACAGATTCTGGATACTATATTACTAATCTTGATTAGCACTGGCTTACCTGAGGTGCGGAGTCTAATGATCTCCCCGGTGTTCACCAAGAACTGCCGCAAGGCGGGGTGGGCTTCGCTGCCAGGAGTCGCAGGTCGCGGTCCCCAGGTTCGCCTCAAGATGTACTACAGCGGAGTGAAGCGGTGGTAGCGGAGTCAACAAGCCGGTTCGGTACACAGGAATGGAGTCAGGCAGAATCAGAAGGCAACTCGGAGTCAACAAGCCAGGTTCGGTACACGGGTCACAAGAATAGGAGAATGGTCAGCAAGCCAGGTCGGTACACAGGGATAGGAGAGCCAGGGAAGTCAAACAGGCAGAGATCAGCACACAGGAGACACTGTAAACAGGAAGACACTGCAATCCACGAAGAGCAGGAGCCAGGAACAGGTAAGTGTTGCTCTGACACTCAGCGAGTGTCAGAGTGAGGTTTTTATACTGAAGGGGATTCAAAATCCCCGCCTCTAGGATTGTGGTCATGTGACCGCCTCCGGGTGCGGTCACATGGTCCTGAATGCGGAAGTGCGGCTGGACGGAGCGGCGGGGATCAGGTAAGTCCGTGACACCAACTGATATCAAACAATAAAGAATGGTCCAGGAACAGTGGTTAACCGGTATCAGATGATAGGAGCACATTAACAGCAATTGACTATTGATGCAGCTGGAAACTTTGAATCTGCTTTGGTATAATAATGAGTTAGAGCTGCAGCATGATGTTAACCATATCTGGGACTCACCACACAAAGGGCCTTATTTAGAGCTGAATGCACTACACTTGTGGTGCAAATTTGCACCTTTCTGTACTGTGTATGATCACCAAAATGAGCCCATATATAGATATGCGCATATCATCATCATCATCAACATTTATTTATATAGCGCCACTTATTCCACAGCGCTGTACAGAGAACTCACTCATACCAGTCCCTGCCACATTGGGGCTTACAGTCTAAATTCCCTAACACACACACAGTCTAATGTCAATTTGTTAGCAGCCAATTAACCTACCAGTATGTTTTTGGAGTGTGGGAGTAAACCGGATAACCAGGAGAAAACCCAAGCAAACACGGGGAGAACATACAAACTCCTCACAGATAATGCCATGGTCAGGATATGAACTTATGACCCAAGTGCTGTAAGGCAGAAGTGCTAACCACTTAACCTTATAACAGTTGAGTACAAGAAGATATAGCATGACCCCTGGAGACCTAATTAAAATAAGATGCATCCCCAGATATGCTTCTAAGGAAGTGTAACATTTGCCAGTACAGAGGCTTTTGTAAAGTTACATTATGGTGATGGCACCATTTCTATTTGCTTACTGACACCTCCAGTGGGTAGTACTCCCTTTATTAGTGTCATAGCTATGTTATGTTAAGTTGCAGCCTTGTATTCACATTTCTTACAAACCAATTGGACTACTGCATGAAAAAATATTCCTATTGAATTTATAAACAGCTAAACAACAGTAGATAGGGTATTTGTATTTAGTTACATTTTATTTGTAAATGTGATTTTCACAATTAGAATTAACACTATCAACATACTATTCTCTCTTGTGTATATGACACTTCACTACATTACATTGTGCACCAATAGGGTAAGGCAATATTTCCATTTTTAACTAACATTACTAAACTGCATCTTTATGCTATCAGTGGGCTTAAGTATATGCATTTATATACCTGATGTACGCCTGACATACACACATATGTTTGCAAAAATTTTGCAAAAAGGTAACAAAATACAAAGTCCTTCACATGGAAGCATTTATATTTGATTGCTGGACTAGCGCTCCTCCAGAATTTGGGAAAGGGTTTGCTATGCTGCCACAGGCCTCTGAGGGTTGCCTTAATATTTGAAGAACAAAGTTTATGGGGGGCACAATAGGGAGGTTTTTGGAGGGTAAAGGGCAATGGTGTTGTGCTAAAAAAAATTAATTATATCTAAATCCAATCCTACTCTCCTAACAAACGTAATACTTAAAATAATTATGCAATAAATACAGATATGGATAATCAGAATTTGGATTAAAAAAACCTCCCTCTTGCACCCTTTTCCCTTCCTAAACTTTGCCCTTCACATGGAACTATCTACAAAACTTAGCTTGATTGAGGATGGCAAGATAAAATTGTCTTACAAAAACACAAGACATTTAAAATATTTCCATGAGAAAATCGGCTGCTAAGCCTGTATTTAGCTGTAATATTCATTCAAATTCTACCAAAAACTTGCTGAATTGATAAAAACTAATTTTCTGATATACATACTTTTTTGTGATCATTACATGACATCTGTCCCTGCAGATGGTAATTATTTATGACTGTCATATGTACAATATACAGATTGCTTAGTAAAATAACCACAAACTTTAAATAAGTCTGATAAATAAAAGTCTGAAAAACGTGAGATAATATTTATTCATATAACCTTATAATTTTAATCTGTAATCTGTAACCCAGTTGTGAGAATCTGATGTGCTTGATAATTACTTGATTAGCATGGAGTACTGTTCTACTGTACAGATTTATGACCTTCCATATGTTGTTTAATACTGATTTGTTCCCAAAGTAGCTACTTTGCCCATCTGTAGTCTTTGTAACAGTTTTTTTGTAGTAGATTTTTGAAAGATATTTTTTCGTTTTTTTTCTAGCAGGCAACCTAGAGATCATATATCTTTATGTGCTGAAGGCTAATAAATCAATTAAAGCATAGTAAGGTGTTTACGTGCATTTATTTGGCATCTTACAACCATTCTGAAATATAGGTATGAATTGAGCATAACTACTAAGTTAAACATAACAAGGGAATTTTATGATTTTGCTAAGTATTTTTAATTATGTTTTAGATCATGTAGTTCTCCTAAATTACTATTTATTAAAACTGTTTGTAAAATGCAGGCGTCTTATCGATCATGAATCCTGGTGGTTTACCTGTATAAGTTTAACTGTTAATGTCTGAAGCACTGGAGACATTTAATTAATATGAGATGTGAGCAGGGAACACTGTTATCATAGAGTTTAATAAATACCAGCATTTGGTCATCCATGACATCCTTTATTCCAAGGTAGAGTACTAAAGCCAAAGTAGCCGTATGTGTGCAAAAACACAAGAAACTAATCTGAAGTGAGACCAGGGAGGGATGATGGGTGAGGCGTGCTGTGTCAACTGAGGCAAAATCATGACAGAGCAGGACAGTCCCCCAAAATCAGGGCACTTCTTTTTGCTGCTTTCTCCTACCTAATGTTACTGCTTTGATTACCTGCTGCTGCCTGTGTCTTAAGCTATATTACTGCTTGGCCAGATCCTGGAATGTTGGGGTCCTGTATGGAATAAAAATAAATACTTTTCACTGCTGGAAAGCCAAATAATTAGTGACTACTCTAGGCATCCTTCCCCCCAAACCAGCCCTGACATTAAATTATAAGGATTTGCATTTAATATAAAGGCTAAGATCCTCCCAACCACCCCCGAGGATAAATCAATAACTCCCACATTTAATAATTTGACCTCCTTCCCCAAAACCTGCTTTAAATTAAATGTTTATGCTTAATAAGTAGGCCTGTTTGCCACTAACCATCCCAGATATTAAATTAATAGCATTAATGTTTGATGTCACACTACAGCAACTCAATGCTGCATTTTTACCTCTGAAAATACTGCATGCATACAAAGAATACTACTCAACCCATTGCATTTATTAGATAAATCTATTATTTATACTCATCCCACCCTGCATACAATGCAATGAATTTACCTTTACCAGCAACATCAGATAGAGCACATTATATATACACATAGAATAATAGCACAGATCAGTACCTATTTTAAGTAATGATAACTTAGAATACATTATATACATATTTCTAAAGTGTGTATGTAATGTAAACTCAGCAGTTTTATTACTGTTGGTAATTTATACAGAGCTGTGCCAGTATTGTTTATACGTAGGCATAGCCGGATTAAGGGGGGGCACAGGGGGCACGTGCCCCGGACCCCCCTCTCTCCGAGGGCCCCCCGCCGCCGCGCGCATAACTTCTACTGATTTTTTTTTTATTCTTTTTTTTTTTAATGGTGCTGGCAGCGGCGGCGGCAGCGGCGGCGGCAGCGGCGGCGGCAGCGGGGGGTGGGGGGTTTGGGGCTCCCTTTGTTGGTGGGGGGGGCCGGGAAGTAAAAAAAAAAAAAAGATACACTACTCACCTCACCGCTGCGCTGGCGTCCCTCCTCCTCCCTCCTCTCTGCACTGTCAACAAGTCACGCCTGTCATTCAGTGAGGAGCAGCGCGGAGAGGACCAAGAAAGAAACAAGAAGACAGAAAAGAAGAAAGAAGCTAAAAGAAAGGTAAGTTCAAAAAAAAAAAAATGGGAATAACACAGAAAGCACAGCATGTGTCACGGGCACTAGGAGTCTTTACCCAGGGATCACCAGATGATGGACTTACCAGAGTAGTATAGGTGGTAATATGGTAGCGGGGTGATCACGGAACAGGAGACAGCAGATGGTAGAGAATGCTCTTGGAAAGTCTATGACTAGCAGCACTGGTAATATGTAATAATAATACACGAGGAACTAAATGGACAAGGGAAACGTGAGGGTAGTCAAGGGTCTGCGGATAGCAAGTTGTACCACTGCTATAGTAAGGAGGAATGTCCAGAAGTAACGAGGAGGTGATGAGAGTCAGCGGTTTGTGTTAGCAAGTTGTACCGCTGTCTAGGTGAAGGAATGGAATCCGGGTGGAGGTATCCGGGAAGTCAGTGGTCTGCGTTAGCAAGTTGTACCACTGCTATGTGAAAGGATACGGAAACAGGTGACTCAGGAAACAGGGAACAGTGGTCTGCCTCTAGCAAGTTGTACCACTGAATATATATGTGAGGAGGAGCACGGGGAGAGAAATGCAATGCAGAGTATACACCGGCACACTGAACTTGATCCCACGATGATATGCACAATATAGTAATGACTGAACAGCACTGCACAATAATACAAAGTCACAAGAACTATCCAGGCAAAAGGTAACACAGTCAAATGATGGCAATAGTCTCAGCGGATAGTAAACTCCAGAGGAGAACAACTCAGTCCAGCAAGATATGCAATACACCAGTACAGTCAATGAGAAGTATGCATAGCGTGGTTCTGGAGAGCAGGCTGTCAGACAGAAGTGCAGAGATACCTGGACGGCAGGAGGCCGGCAGGATACGAAGTCCCAGGAGGGCAGAAGTAGGTGCAGCGCACAGGTAGGTGAACCAGCAGGGATAGAAACAAATACTCAGGAAGCAGTAGTATATAGAACTGGACACCTGGAGAACACTGAAGAGTAGAGATGATCTAGACGAGACGAAAGCAGCGGGGCATTGATCCAATGCAGACAGGCGAGTTGACACAAGCGGAGACACTGTAGAAGCACGAAGAGCGGATCAGGTGGCTGCAGACGCGAGGAGTACTGGAGGGTAGCGATGAGCAGGGAACTGCAGATACACGGAGGCCACGGATAGGAATCAGCTGGGGCAGTCACGATGAAACACGGGAGAGTTGAGATGAGCAGGATACTGTAGATACACGGAGGCAGCGGATAGGAATCAGCTGGTGCAGTCACGATGAAACACGGGAGAGTTGAGATGAGCAGGATACTGTAGATACACGGAGGCAGCGGATAGGAATCAGCTGGTGTAGTCACGATGAAACACGGGAGAGTTGAAGTGAGCAGGATACTGTAGATACACGGAGGCAGCGGATAGGAATCAGCTGGTGCAGTCACGATGAAACACAGGAGAGTTGAAGTGAACTGCAAACTGAAGTAGCACAGAGGCAGCGGATAGGAATCAGCTGGTGCAGTCACGATGAAACACAGGGAAGATGAAGTGGTCTGGAAACCACAAACGAACAACAGGAATCAGCAGGAGCTGAACACATGAGGAAACACAGGAACACCTTCAGAGGCTCATGGGGAATGAGACTCCAAGATCAGGCAACGAGGTATTGACCTCAGGTGCTTTAAATAGGGAGTGTTGCCTGATCAGCCAATTAACTAAAAGGAACATGAACTGAAGGTTGAAAAGGGCTGCACATGCGCAGACCCTCAGGATGGTGGACGGCCACGGTTCCTAAACACACGAGAAGTAGCACTCACAGTCCGGTGAGTGACAGCATGGAGGTAAAAGGGGGAGAAGAGAGGCATAGTATGGAGGAAAAAGGGGGAGAAGAGAGGCACAGTATGGAGAAAAAAGGGGGAGAAGAGAGGCACAGTATGGAGGAAAAAGGGGGAGAAGAGAGGCACAGTATAGAGGAAAAAAGGGGAGAAGAGAGGCACAGTATGGAGAAAAAAGGGGGAGAAGAGAGGGACAGTATGGAGGAAAAAGGGGGAGAAGAGAGGCACAGTATGGAGGAAAAAGGGGGAGAAGAGAGGCACAGTATGGAGGAAAAAGGGGGAGAAGAGAGGCACAGTATGGAGGAAAAAGGGGGAGAAGAGAGGCACAGTATGGAGGAAAAAGGGGGAGAAGAGAGGCACAGTATGGAGGAAAAAGGCGGAGAAGAGAGGCACAGTATGGAGGAAAAAGGGGGAGAAGAGAGGCACAGTATGGAGGAAAAAGGGGGAGAAGAGAGCCACAGTAAGGAAAAAGGGGGAGAGGAACAGCATGAGAAAAAAGGGGGGAGAAAGGCACAGTATAAGAAAAAAGGGTGAGAGACACAGCATGAGGAAAAAGGGGGGGAGACACTATAGTGGGGACAATTAATTTAAGATGGGGTTGTTTGGGGAGAATGAGGTCCCTTTATTAAATGTGCCTATGAATTATTTAATGGCAGTGACGGTTGCGGGAAATAGGTATATTTCTGAAATGTAAATACTATTAATTTATTGCTGGGGCTGTTTGTAGGGAGGGAAATAGGTTTATTTATTAAATGTGAATACTATTATTTTAATGCTGGGGCTGGAGAAAGGCCTAATTATTAATCATGGGTGGTACTGATTTAACGCCGGGGGTGGCTGTAATTTTCTAAATGTACACATTTTTTTTTCAAATAGGGCCCCTAACATTCCAGGATCCAGACAAGCCGCAACTAAAGAAACATGCAGCACAGGTGGTGAAAGTGAGAAGAACAGGTAGGAGAGAGCAGCAAAGTCTGTGAAATGTTGTGATTCTAGTGGGACAATCCCAATTTTTGGTAACTGTTCAATGGTGTACACAACAATGCAGTTTTTTTGTCTGTAGGAGGGTGGCCTGGCCATGCCCAATGATGCATTATCAATGGTATTTTAATTTGCGGTATCATTGCTAGTTTTAATGTGCATTATACATTTTATTTTTAAAGTGCAGTATCATTGCTAGTTTTAGTGTACGTTATCAATGGTATTTTTAATGTGTGATATCATTGCTAGTTTTAATGTGTGGTGTCAATATCCATTTTAATGTGGTGTTTTGATGATTGTTTTAATGTACAGTATTTTAGTTTTTTGGAAGCAATGATTTTTCTTATGCAGACAACCTAATTGAGCCCTCTGGGAGAGCTGTAAGTACACCTAAGGTATTAAGTTGGCTTAATTTCTTTACTTTTGGTAGTAATATTTCATATACAAATAATAAATAAACAGATTATGAATATAAATAGCATTCTAAAGTAAGTTTTAGTATCCCAACAGGACACTGTACTTAGCTCCTTCCCTGACTCTTCAATTGGCTGCTTTCCACTAAAACAATAATTGCAGAGAGCTGAGCACAATGAACACTGAATAGCATACCTCCCAACCATCCTGGCTCTAGCAGAACAGTCCCAAATTTAGGGCTCTGTTCCGCTGTCGCACCCAGAGACATGTTTGCCCAGTGGGAGGGAATGTTGGGTGAAGGAAGATAGCTAATGGGCATCCTAGTTCTTTACAGCGCTATAAAGTCCTGTGGGGGTGTGGCCATGCCCCCAGCGTGACATGGTTATGCCCTATGTCCTGCTGCCAGGGACTTGCATGTTGGGTGGTATGGATTGCTGCACCTGATTTGAAGGAGGAAGTCAACAGAGTGGTAGGAAAGGGGATGAGTTATATGAGGAACACACATGCAGAAAATGATACCATGTTTAGTGAAATTAATACAATATTTCTTCTATGTTAAAACTGTTGCACAAGATGACAATAGTCATAGTGTAAGTGGGTGTAGTTCTTTAGCATCTGTGTTTTTTCTCATTTTATTTTAAAACTGTTTTGCATTTATATTTCTGTATATCAATTTAATATAATTATTTAATTAAAAAACATTGCAACTTTCTTACCGTATTAAATCTCATTAAATAACATTCAGTGTGTTTTAAAGAACTCATGTGCCAGAAAGTCTTGGTTTTTAGCATGCTAAATTCATGAAGAAATTTGTTTGGTTTTCAATAACTTTGATTAAATTAGTTTGTGATTGCATTTTGAGATTCGTCAGGGTGTAACTGGAGACTTCCTAGGAGTGTGAGCTCATGTACTAATTCTTTGTGGTGACAGTGTTTTGATTTTAATAGTGAGTGTTAGATTATTGAGAATTGTTAGACATTTTTAACCAGACCATGTAGTTTTGTTTCGATTAACCCTTACACACCCACATATCAAGCAAGGCCAGATGTGTTTATTTATGACATTACTACTGGTGGATTGACAAAGTTCTATATCATAGCAGCTGCAAAACCTCCTACCTTGGTACGTACAGTCATGGCTGTATGGTGAGTATTTGCCACTTTTATGCAATCGGACATTTAATAAAACATGAGTACTGCAACAATAGCCGCTGTAGTGCAACAAATCCGCCTTTCTACAAAATTATAGGAAAAATCCAGAACAACTATTTCATGGAAACCATTGGATTTAAATATTCCACACCATTGATGACGTGGCATCCATTGTATGAGTTCTATGAGGAACACATGTTCCTGCCATGTCCATCCAACCCAGCCTAGTAGCCATTGTCTTGGTTCCCTCTTCTCTGCATTTTGATTGCATTTCTTGGTAGCTACATTGTTGCATTTGAGCTGACTCCTCCTCCCTGCCCCAACTCCCATCTTGCCTCTTCTTTGTAGTATTCTGCTTTTACCCCTGATTTGTGTGTTTTTTGTTATTCTGTACATGTCTTGTAGTCTGTATATGTTTTCATTTTAACTATATGCTGTATGACAGATCTCAATAAAAAAAAAATGAGTGCTATACTGTAAAATTCAGTTTTATAGAATATATGTTTCATATAGTATGTCAAGTCTTGCAGACATTGAGAAAACAGAAAATGTTATATCTATTCTTGGGGGCTACTGTGTAGTAATATGGGGTTCTGTGAATCCGATGTTTGTTACACAAGAACTCTCTAAATAGGAGGCAAGATTGCTGCATTGGGGAAACCTAATTTGTTTGTCAAGCAAGACACCAGGGTGGCTAGGAAAATCCCCTTAGCTTTTCATTGCTCTGTTGGCTCTTTTCAATAACTTTTTCACCTTCATCAACTAAAAGCAACCTGCTCAGCATTAAATACTAAGGACCAGGAGTGGCTGGGCTGGAGGAGCAAGGGGACATGGGTCCCATAGTGGCCTACCTTGGGCTGGGTCATTGGGCTACCTGCAATTATTTTCCTATAAAATGTTGCTACTAGGCTGCTGAGCCAAGTCTTGCCCCCTGGTTATGGAGCTAACGCTATATTGTAGCATCTATTTTTATGAGTAATTTTAAGAGTAATGCCAAAATCATGGTACATAACCTTGAATGGCATTTAAAGGGACCCCTGAGTACTGAACATAATGTCTTGCAGACTTTTTATCCATGAAACAGGGATCTTAATAGAGGTGGAGTACTTGCCTCCTTTTGGTGGAAGTCCCTTTTAGCCACTAGGAAGAGCACATGCTCTATTCAGTGCTGGGTATTGGTTGCAATCTGTAGAAAGTCCTGTATATTAAAAATAATAAGCCTAAAAATAATATGTCCTGCTCTGAACAGCCTATGGTCTGGTCAGTTTGATGAGAGGACAACTCATTTTCCAGATTTCTACAAATTATTTGTAGCCAGAAAAAGCATTATGTTTGTCTGTGGCTTTCCATTCATTAATCAAATAAATCTCATAAAATCTCATATATATAAAATTATCTCCCGGGTGACAATGCGGCTATGAAGATCATTTGTGCTTTACAGTGCTGAAACCTGTTGCTCTTAGAACGATAATGTGGGTGATGTAGACAGTAAGAAGAGGCAGACAGTAGCATAATTGAAGGAAAAGTAGAGAGGGTAAGGGGAAGAAAAGGAAGGGATTAATGGGGAATTTGGTTAGATACGTCTCTCCCTAGAAACTTTTGGGGCACCTTCAAAATTTAGCTACAGGATCTAAAAACATCTACATATGCTCCTAGCACTTAAGATGTGAACAACCCAGCCCCTAAGGATTTCTTTGATGGCATCATTCATAAAATTCCATGAAAAATAACATTAATAAATTATTACATAAATTACTTATGTCACAGATGGTCTCACATAGAACATTTCAAACATTATTATACCACTGATAACATACATTCGCTATAACAACACAGATTAGCAATCATAATATTACAACACATGTAAGACCATAAATAATAAAAGTATAAAACCCTTAGGGGCATATTCAATTAGCCACGTTACTCGCAAAAGTAACACAGCGTTAAAAGTATTACCGTTATTGAAAGCCGGCATTAAAGGTACCGTAATAATGGTAATTATGCGCACTATTTCCGTAATAATGGTAATAGTGCACAAGCCGCGTTACTGTCAAAGGTAACGCGGCTTGTGCACTATTACCATTATTACGGAAATAAAATATGCCCCTTTGACTTTATACAAAGAAATGTATTGCTGAGTATTTAAAATCATTTTACTACTGGAAGTTTTATTCTACTATTTGAAACTAAATGGGTTACCCTACTACCAATGAAGATTTTTTTTACCCTAAAAATCAGACTGCAGGGATGCTTTGTGTCTCTGTGACCAAGTATTTTAGGTTGTAAAAATAGTCATGACAAGAAATTGATATCTTTATAGTGTACTTACCAATAATAAGCCCAAATCTACATTCATCAAACAAGTGAATAGATTATATTTTGGCAAAAAAAGCCAGAGGATCACAGAGCACAACATCAGTGTAGGTTGGGTAATGTTTTCTTATAATAGATTTGTATCTACTGCTGTCTATAGCTATCAATCATACTTTCTAAGTGGCATTTGACATATAAAAGCTAATTGCTAATATTAGTAAATAACCCGTATGGTAAGTTATTCTAAGTACAAAGTAGTAAACAAGCCATAGGATACTATGCTTTACTTAAATCATTGATTGACAAGACATTAGAATAACAAACAAAACTTTGAGTTTACAAAATCTAAGAACATATCCAGAGTAAATTAATTGTTTTCAATTACTTATAGAAGAATATATAATAATTTGCCTAATATAAACCTAAAATTCAAACTTTAAAATGATATAATGAAAATTTTAATGTAAAAAATACAAATAAATAAAAATACACTAAAGCAAAGCAGAGATGAATCTTATTTGTGAAGTTAAATTTTTGTTTTTCTACTGAATGCCAGGATGAGGCAATTTTGAGTCTAGTGTCCATATACATTATATTAATATGTTTTGATGAAGAAGTTTTCATTTCTGGGATAGAGTCACCCAGTAAACACATTCTCTAAGGTAATTTAAAAGTTTGTTCAAATCCCCTCAAAATGTTGGAAATCAATGTTGAAATCTTTTTCCAAATTGATTGAATTTGAGACAATTCCACCATATGTGATCTGCATCCTCTTTATTTTGACATCCTCAAAAGCAAATATTTGGAATATGATGGTAGGCTTTGTTTAATTTTCCTGGTGTCAAATACCAAAAAGAAATAATTGTTGTCTAACAGAATGTTTTTTATTTGAGATATTTTATTCCAGTTCATCCATCTGTTCATGTAAGCTAAACAGGCAACTATATGTTTACCATGATTTTGCTAAAATAGAATTTATTTACTTGTTATGTTGTGAATGAATAGTGGGTTGAACCAAATTGCCGTTCAAAGGCTGCAAATATTTTTTTTTAGAGAAAAGCATCTTTTTAGTTTGCCGAATTAATCTTCTGTAGTGGTGCAAAGCAAAAGATTTTTTGGGGCGATGTGTACTGTTTACAAAAAACAGGTGTGCTATGGAATTGCAATTTGAAAAAGATGATTCTAAGATAAAACAGATATGCTAAATATTTGTTAAATTGTAGAATTTAAATATTTGTTTTAATTGAGCTGACAAATAACATTAGGTGAGATTGGAAACTCCTACTTCATCTCAATCTCTGTGCATTGACAATCTTGATATTCTAGAGTGATGGTTTTTCCAGATAAAAATATGAATTGCATTTTGGAAGGAGCTGAGGGTTTGCCTTTTTATTAGGATGTGAAGAGCTGAAAAGTAACATGATATTTTTGGCAATAGATTAATTTTATCAGCATATATGTGTCCTACTTAGGAAGTATGGTTGTTATTCCATAATGCAGGTAAAGATTTCAGCTATATGTATTGTTTGGTGAAATTGATGTGTATATTGTAGAAGGATCTTTTGGAATGTTTAATATATTCCTCCTTCTAAATGAAATTAAATTTATTTTTTAGAATGTTTTTATTTCAAATGGATAAAAATATAGATAATGCCTCTGGTTTTTTTTCTCATTACCTTGAAGGCCTGACTCTATATAAAAAATGTTTTAAGTGTGTCACTGGGCACCGACGCGACTCGCTTCCTCCATTGCCCCCACGTCCCGGCCGTCACTTCCGCTTTGTCCCGGCCATTGCCAAGGCAACGGTTGGGATGCTCTCTAGCTGCAGGGCCGCATCACGGCATCTAGGGCAGCCGGGCGCGTGCGCAAACTAGTGTACTTTAGCCTCAGGTGGCTAATTAGTTCTCTAGGGGCTGTAGCATTCTCATTAGGCCACTCTCATATATAAGACAGGAAGTGGCAAGCCCTACCTGCCGGTTATAGTTCCTGCTTTGCTGCATACTAGCCTGCTGTATCCCTTGCTCTATGTTAACCATTTGGATTCTGATTATTGTTGCCGACCCTTGCCTGGATATCTGACTACGATTGATTGCCTGTGCCCCTTGATCTTTTGCCTGGACTCTTACGCTGCTGTTTTGCCTGTGACCTCTGACCTCGGCTTGTTTGTTGGATACGCTGTCTGCTGCTGGCCCTCGACCCTTGCCTGGACTTCACTCTGCTTTCCTGGGTTCTCCCGACCCTCTGTTAGTCTGCGGCCAAGTCTGTCCCCACCACTAGGGGCAACAGTGAACACCAGACTTTCAGAGCAGACTCCGGGTTTTGCTGTACTGGTTGGAGCGGTTCCTAACATTATAACCGGCACAAAAATTTTCACTTGAAGTGAGTGAACTGTCTATTCGGTCCTATGGAACTTAGTCCGGTACAAGTGTTGGCAGGACAAATCCAGACCTTGTCCCAAATGATCCAAGAGTTGTCTCAGCGGCAAGCCGCCCAAGAACAAGCATCAACAGCCTCACAAACCGCTCAGCCTTCTGTGGTGGAATCCAAAATGAACCTACCAGATCGCTTTTCGGGAGACCGCTGGAAACTTTTTAGACTTGACACTTGCCCGGTCCCTGGGTTTCTCAGCTGTTCCTCTGGAAACTACTATCGCTGTGCACGGGCTAGATGGGAATCACCTGAACAAAGGTGAGATCCATCATCGCTCACCTCCTCTACAGCTGAAGATGGGTGTGCTTCACTCTGAGACCATCTCTCTGTACCTAATTCATTGTCCTTCGGTACCTCTTATCCTGGGTTATCCGTGGTTGGCCCTCCATAATCCCAGTATCGATTTGACTAAAGGTGAGATAACCAGGTGGAGCTCCCAATGCTCCTCCTCTTGTTTATCTTTGCCGCTCAGGGTTACTCATACTTGCCCTAAGCAGCTACTCTTTCCTTACCTGGAATTTCTTGACGTTTTTTCCAAGAAGGAAGCAGATATTCTCCCTCCTCACCGGCAGTACGACTGTGCGATCGATCTTGTCCCAGGTTCCAAATTACCCAAGGGAAGGTTATATTCCCTGTCTATTCCGGAGACATTAGCCATGAATCATATGTAGAGGAGAATCTGCGGAAAGGCTTTATTAGGCCTTCCAAGTCAGCTGCAGGGGCAGGCTTCTTCTTTGTGGCCAAGTAGGACGGCAGCCTGAGGCCCTGTATTGACTACCGAGGGTTGAATAAGATAACTATTAAAAATACATACCCTTTGCCACTTATTTCGGTCATCTTTGACCAGCTTAAGGGAGACAGGATCTACTCAAAGATTGATCTTCGAGAAGCATACAACCTGATTCGTATCCGTAAAGGTGACGAGTGGAAAACGGCCTTCAATACCCAAACAGGCCACTACAAATACCTTGCCATGCCTTTCGGCCTCAGTAACGCTCCAGCCGTCTTTCGTGCCCTAATTAATGATGTCCTTCGTGAATTCCTAGGCTCCTTTGTAGTCGTCTAGTTAGATGGCATCCTGATCTACTCCCACTCATTTAAACAACATCGTGAACATGTACAACAAGTTCTTCGGAAACTCCGCCATCATCACCTCTACGCTAAATTAGAAAAATGCGAGTTCGAAGTTTCCACAGTCACATTTTTGGGGTATGTCATTTCCCCGGAAGCATTCACCATGGAACCCGAGAAAGCGCAGGCCATTCTCGACTGGGTGCGAAAATTTATCAGCTTCTTTTCTACTCTCGTTGTATCACAAATCGGGATCTTAGCCGCACTTACCTCATCCGCCGCTGTCATATCACGGCTACCTGGGTCCCTTCTGGTCATCTGCAGCATTCCCGTCCTCCACACCTCAGTTTGTAAACAAACACATACTGTTTGTTCTGCTACATGGGCGCAGCCAACTTGGAGGCAGTCAAGTGATCATTCCAGACCAACCAGATTCAGTAGCTGTGATCCCATGCACTGATCAGCCAATAGTTGTTTGGGACACCCTATTTAAACCTGCTGCTGTGATCTGTTCATTGCCAGAACAACACACTTCTCTGCAGAGGATAGTTCTTGGCTCCAGGTTCCAGTGTTCCTGTCTGCATTACAAAGTGCAGTGTTCCTGTCTGCATTACAAAGTGCATGTCACTCACCGGACCGTGAGTGCCTCTTCACTGGTGCGTGGCTCTCCAGTATTCCTGAAAGCACCTATCCTGAAC